>NC_089591.1:12081895-12388868 GCF_019320115.1 Miscanthus floridulus
TGTCAGCATCTATCTTACCGCTCGGAGAGTGAGACACTCGTGGACGGAATGCTGCTCGGAGACGATCGGACGAACCGCTCGGAGACGATCCGACGAACCGCTCATGGACGGGATGCTCCAAGGTCACAAGGAGACAAGACGCTGCTCCCATTGCATTTCATATCCAAGCCGTTGTAGAGGAAATATACTGTAATGGAAGAAAATGGCATGCTAAATTTTGTCCACTAGTCGCATAATCATGGAAGCGCAGGAGTTGTCAGCAGCTCAGAACTTTATATACTAAATGTTAATGAATGATTGAATGAAAGGAGTTCAGTGTCTATCAATTCCTTTGTAAGCAAGGATACCAGCACTGAGGGGAGGACGACGACTTACACGCAGAAGGAGAGGAGAGTCATCGCCGGATGAGGAGCCTCAGCGATCAGGCGACTGCACGTGGAAGGACGGCCTCAGCCCGGTGCCGTCCGCATCCAAACGGCCTCTCCCAGCAGAGCCCGCATGGCGGAGCTATGGCAGAGCACACACTAGGAGCACCTAGACCGGAGGGCTGGCGGAGAATCCCAGCAGAAGGCTGAACACCAGGGACAGCCGGCGGGGGCGCCACAGGAGCTCAGCGGAATTACCAATTTACCTTTTCATTTCAATAAAATCTGAAATAAAAAACATTGGTACTGCCCCCGTATTTTGGTACTAATCTTATTTATTTGTACTTGTCAGTACTTTTTTCTCAGTACCTCATATTTCTCGACCATTCGATCTCTCCTGATGGACGGTTCATATCTTTCTCAACCACCGTTAAACTTGTAGTTAATTAAACAGTAAGCATATATGTTGGTGAGTGTAAGAAGTCTTTGCAGTGCGCCTTCTGTAACTATGAAGGAGGCCAAAGGATCGATGTTGGTATTTTAATGTTTCAACACTCAGGAATCACTGTCAATGTAAAGTCGCATGCTGTGTGTCATTTAGTTATTATGTTGTTTTCTGGATAGTAAGTGCTCTACTGAGGACAAGGAGATCATAGATCTTAGCTTATATAGATTACTGGTGCATGTCACCTTTTGAAATGTTAGGAGCATACGGTATTTTATTTAACTCCTTTGTTTATTTAAATCATGTATGTTTATTAGTTTTGTTACACTCGGTTGACCAGAAGTTCCTGCAACTAGGAAATAAAATCAAGGATTAAGTTTATTTTTGGCCCCTCAACTCTTGTCTTTGTCTAATTTTAACACCTAGCTACAAAACCGTCTAACCTTGACACCTTAACTATTAAAACCGTTTAATTTTAACTCCAGAGTCATATGAAAACCACTCAAAACCGGCTCGGGGTCAGAATTGAATGGTTTTGATAGCTGAGGTGCCGAAGTTAAACAAAACCAAGAGTTGAGGGGCCAAAATGTACTTAATGAAGTACTTTAGTTTTTCATATATTTATAAAAAAATATATTAGTTAGATTTACTTATTGATAAATATTTATATGTATTAAAATATTTTAAAATAACGGAACTTCAATCATTCATCAACTATAAATTTGTAGATCTCAGTGTTGGTAATTTCTTCATCCAAGTTCATTCGAATAATTTGAAAATTTTGAATTTTGAAATATGAGAACTTCAAATAGAATTTTGTAATCGGAAATGATTTCAAATGAAAATAAAAGTCGTCAGCTACAAGGTTGTACTCCCTCGATCCCTAAAAAAGAGTTATTCTCGCTTCTAAAAAGTCAACAACTTTTAACTTTGACCAAATATATTTAATAAAATATTAATATTTATGGTATATAAATTAATACCATTAGGTGGATCGTTGAATATACTTTCATAATAAACTTATTTGGAGATGTAAATGTTGCACGTATTATCTACAAATGTAGTCAAAGTTGAGAAAGTTTGACCAGCACGATACCCATAGCGACTCTTTTTAAGGACGAAGGGAGTATATCTCATTGAAGTCTACAACTTCAGTTTTATTTATTTCTCCATCAGAGTTCATTCGAATAATTCAAAAAAAATTGGATTTTAAAATATGAGAACTTCAAATGTTTAGGTTATATTTTAAATAAATTCAGGTTCGGATTTAGAACTCTGAAGTTCAAGAGATGGCAACAATCCACTGACAGTTTACACGAACTAAATAACCAGTTATGTTGCACCCATAAATGGAAAGGGAAACATGGTAGCAATTTAGAACTCTGAAGCCATAGAAGCACTTTCAAATTATATAACTCAGTTTTTTCCACTTTTGGAACAATTACAAGGTATTCATTTACAGAACATATTCATATGACACAATATACAGACACACCATCCATTTATTCAACCCGCATGTATTAATGTAGGGAAGTGATTACGCATTTGAAGCTCGGCTTACGCAGTAGGGTAGGATGGTTGCATGGCAAGGCCACACATCCCCCTCTTGTCCGAAATATCCTTCTCCATTCTCAGGAATCCATTCTCACCCCACGTTGTGCCCCACGAGTTCTTCATCAGCCAATACTTGGTGCCATCACTGTCCTTTCCATAACCAATTGCTGCAATGCCATGGTCAAGGTCAGTGCCGCAAGATCCGGTCATCACACCACCAGAGTAGAACTGAAATGTCATGTCGCCCCCGTCCACTGCCACCGAGACTGGCTGGCTGGCTACCGCCGTCATGAGGGCAGCCTATAAAGACAATGGTTGGTGGTCCACCGTCGCACTGCGCTATATAAAGTGGTGGAGGCCGGCGGCTCAAGGTACGAGGTTCACCGTGAGCCAATCCGCCCCACCAACAAACCCTAAGTCCGATCTAGCAAGGGCCGTCGCTGCCCGTGCGCAGCCTACGACAATGAACCCGATGGAGGCTTCTGGATCTACCCCTTCCGTGGTGTCAGGTCCTAAGATCTCAACTACCCCTCTCTATTTTTCCTCTGGTAGTACTAGAACTAGTTCTAGGTTTTTGATCTATCATGCACCCCGGCTAGATCCCTACCTAGACGATCCGAATAGTTTAACAATGGTACCAGAGCATGTTTTCTAGGGTTTTGATATAGAACGGGTGAAATAATTAGAAAAGGGAAAAGATGATTAGAAATCCAGTGCGGTTTTAGAAAGTAGAAAGGGGCTTCGGCCGACAAAGGGTTCGGTTGAACCCTAACTTCGATCCTTTCGGATCTGAGAAAAGTTTTTGATTCGGATGAATGAAACTCTAACCCTAACCCTAGCTTGGGTTCGGGAAAAGTGAAGAACAGATACAACCAAACCCTAGATCGGGTTTTGGGACAGAGATGATTACATGGTTTCAACCGGAAACCGAACATCAAACCCGTGAAGAAATCAAATCGGGGAAAAAGAAAAACAGTGGCCATTCCAAACCCTAACCCTAACCCTAATCGGGAAATCGGATGAAATCTGAACAAACGAATCAAAAGAAAGGGGAAGAAAGGGAAGGGGGTGGCCTACCTCGCCGTTGCGCGGCACAGCAGTCACGCCGGCGCGCGGGGAAGAGAAAGGCCGGCTCGGGGCACTCCTTGCCGGAACAGGCCACAACGGCGCCGCGGTCAGGCCACTCGACGGCAGCACGCTCACCCACTGGGGAGCGCGCACGCCTTCGAGGGGGCCGGCGACGGACGCCTAGGCTCGCTGCTTGCTCTCGCTGTGGATTGCTCGCTCGCTCGGTGACTGACTGAGGAAAGAAGAGAGAGCAGTGAGGCGAAGAGAGAGAGAGCGAATGTAGAAATGATTTAGGGTTTCCGCTCGGAGGCGCGTGGCTGTCGGGTTTTATTCCGAGCAAAATGCACGCGCGACCGTCCGATGCTAGATGAACGGCCGAGAGAGAATGGGCCAAGTCACGGCCCAGGCGGGCGCGCGGACGGGTGGACTTTGCCGGGCCAGGCCCTAGGTTGCGGCCTAGGGTGCGGCCTGTTCGCGCAAAAAGAAAAGGGCTGAGCTGTTTTCTGTGGTTTTGGGCCAAAACAGAGAAGACAGAGTCCGGTTTTGCATTTTTCTTTTTCCAGAAAATTGTAAAATGGAAATTGGCTCAAAAGAAAATTTTTCCCTGTGGGCAAAATTCATCAAATTGAATGTTTTTCCGCTGCGTATTTAAAGATGCAATTTTCATTATTAAATTCGAACCAACGGGAGAATTTAATTTTGAAAATGGATATGTTTTAATTGATTATAATATTGTTATTATTCTGACCAACGTTGATTAATAGCAATATTATAATGTTTTTGTCTTGTATTAATTCTATTTCTGCCCAACGGTGATGTAGAATTAGTGTAGAGAACAATTGTATGTTTTAATTTTGACCAACGTTGAACTAAGGCATGCAATTGTTGTTGTTATTATTTGTGTTCTCACACTATTTGAATTGTGTTTTCAGGCGGATACAACTTGATGAGTTGTATCAAAGAGATCCCCACTCTAAAAGGGGATAACTATATTGAATGGAAGAAAAAGATCGACTTGGCCTTCATATTGGCTGAGGATGGACTGGGTACTCACCACACCGTGTCCCAAAGAACCTGTGGCACCGGTGAGGGAGACAGATGAGACTGTTGTTGCATGGCAGAACAGAGAGCGGAACTTTGCTCCCGTAAAAATGTCTTTTGACCTAGAAAATAGAAAGTGGGTCACAGCCAATAAGAAATGTTTGGCTGTGATAAAGAATACAATTGAGCCTACAATAGTGGGCTCAATTCCAGACTATGACACACACATAGAGTACCTAGAAAGAATAAAGAGTCAGTTCACTGGCTCTTCAAAGACATATGCAACCCAGCTGATCAAGCAGCTGGTCACAGAAAGGTACTCTGGTGGCGGCAGTGGCATTAGAGAGCACATACTGAGAATGAGCAATTTGGCATCTAAGCTCAAACCAATGGATTTGGCACTCAAGGATGAGTTTCTTATTCATTTGATTTTTGCTTCTTTGCCAAAAGAATTTAACACCTTTGTTCTTAATTACAACATACAGCCCGAGAAATGGGATTTAGAAAAGCTCATAGCCATGTGTGTGCAGGAGGAGGAAAGAATAAAAGTTTCACAGGGTGGTACTGTTAACTACCTAAAAGATAAGAAAAAGAACTATAATAACAGCTCTTCCTCCAAGTCATCTGGAAAGGGTCCCATGCAACAGTCTCAGAGCAAGAAATTCCCAGTGGATAAAGACTAGTGTCTCTACTATAAGAAGACGGGACATTATAAAAGAATTGTCCCGATTTCCTAAAGATGATTATGAAAAACAAAGGTGAGAACATTATTACGTTCGTAAATGAATCATTGTATGTCAAGTTTTCAAAATCTACTTGGTGGATTGATTCAGGGTGCAACTATTCATGTTGCTAATTCATTACAGGGATTCCGTTCGATAAGAACTTTGCAAAGAAGCAAAAGTTTCATTAAAGTCGCAAATGGAGTACAAGCAGATGTTGAGGCCGTTGGCGATCTTCCGCTAGAGCTTGCTGATGGCTTCATATTTTTTCTTAGAGATGTTCTTTATGTACCTTCTTTGCAAAGAAACTTGATTAGTGTATCAAAATTGGACCATGATGGTTATGATTGCCATTTTGGAAATGGCAAATGTTAGATATTGTTTAATAATAGATGTATTGGTCTTGCCTTCTGACAAGACGAGCTTTATTTGTTATCACTTCGTGAAAATGTGAATTCCATATGTGATGTGAATGAGAATGTATCCTCATCGAACAATGCAAACAGAAAACGAAAGAGAGCTCACGATGCGTTGTCGAAATTATGGCACTGTCGTTTAGGCCATATTTCGAGGGGGAAGAATAGAAAGACTAGTTAAGAATGATATTCTTCCTCCATTAGAGCTCTCAGATTTAGAACAATGTAGAGATCACATGAAAGGAAAGTATGTAAAGAAAATTAAAAAGGATGACAAACGAAGCACAAGAATTTTAGAGATAATTCACACAGACATATATGGTCCTTTTCCTGTGAAAAGTGTGGATGGTTATGATTCATTCATATCATTCACAGACAATTACTCTCGTTTTGGCTACATTTATCCAATTAAAGAAAGAACAGAAGCGTTGGATAAATTCAAAATATTTAAAGCAGAAGTTGAAAATCAGCATGATTTAAAGATTAAGATAGTCAGGTCTGACCGTGGGGGAGAGTACTACGGTCGGCATACCCCATATGGACAAGTTCCTGGACCTTTTGCAAGGTTCTTACACGGAGAATGGTATAGTCGCCCTAGTATTCAACACCGGGCGAACCTCAGCAGAATGGAGTAGCTGAAAGGCGTAACCGTACCCTGATGGATATGGTGCGTAGTATGATAAGTTACTCCACTTTACCGATGAGTCTGTGGATGGAGGCGTTAAAAACCGTCATTCATATTCTCAATAGAGTACCAAGTAAGTCGGTGCCCAAAACACCGTATGAGTTAGTGGACAGGAAGAGTACTCCTCACTTAACCACTTGCGTGTGTGGGGGAGCCCTGCTGAGGCTAAAGTTTTTAACCCAAACATTGGGAAGCTAGATCCCAAAACAGTGAGTTGTACCATTTCATTGGCTACCCAGAAAAGTTAAAAGGTTTTCATTTCTACTGTCCAGATAGACATATAAAGTTTGTGGAAATAAGACACGCTGTCTTCCTAGAGGATGAAATGATGAGGGGGAGCATGGTAGCTCGAGAAATTAACCTTGAAGAGAAGTGGGTGTATGCACCCACTCCGATAATTCATGAGCCATTTTTCTCACTACCTGCTGTTGCTGCACCGACAGTACAAGACACTGTGGTGCCAGCACCTGTTGTTATCCCGCCTATGGCAACAATGAATGATGATGAGGAACCTGTTCCTCAGGATCCTATAGAACCTATTGCCACACATGAGGGGGAGCAACAACAGCCTCAAACAGAAAATGTGCCAAATGAGGAGGCCCCTAGAAGGCCTCAAAGAGTTAGAAAATCAGCTATTCCTGCTGATTATGAAGTGTACAACACTGAAGAATTTCAAATGGAGGATGATCCCACCTCATTTGAAGAAGCCATGAAAAGTGATCATTCATCAAAGTGGCTTGAGGCCATGGAATATGAAATGAGATCAATGAATACAAATAAAGTTTGGGATTTGGAGATAATTCCTAAAGGAGTCCAAAACAGTAGGCTGTAAATAGGTCTACAAAACAAAACTTGACTCTCAATAGGAATATAGAGAGATATAAAGCCCAACTTTATGGCAAAAGGCTTTACACAAAGAGAAGGGAATTGATTATAATGAGACCTTTTCTCTAGTCTCATGTAAGGATTCCTTCAGAATCATAATGGCATTAGTGGCATATTACGATTTATAATTATATCAGATGGATGTAAAGACTGGCATTTCTCAACGGAGACTTAGAGAAAATGTTTACATGGCACAACCGAAAGGTTTTGTCATGGAAGGAAAAGAACATTTGGGATGCCAGCCTAAAGAAATCCATTTATGGATTAAAACTAGCTTTAAGACAGTGGTACTTGAAGTTTGATCAGACAATAAAGAATTTTTGGTTTAAAGATAATGTTGAGGACAATTGTGTCTACGCAAAGTTTAAGAATGGGAAGTATATCTTTTTTGTCCTATATGTGGATGATATCTTACTTGCTAGTAGTGATGTCAGTCTACTACTGGAGACAAAGAAGTTTTTGTCCTCAAAATTTGATATGAAAGATCTTGGTGAAGCTTCGTTCGTTCTAGGGATCGAGATTCACCGAGATAGAAGTAAAGGGGTATTAGGACTGTCACAAAAAGCATACATAGAAAAAGTCTTAAAGAAATTCAGTATGCACAAATATAGTCCCTCACCTGCTCCTATAGTCAAGGGCGACAGATATAGGGATTTTCAATGCCCCTAGGAACCAATATGAGATCGATCAAATGAAAGTGGTTCCATATGCTTCAGCTGTCGGAAGCTTGCAATATGCTCAAGTATGCACGCGCCCTGACTTGGCATTTGTTACCTGGGTTACTTGGCAGATTCCTAGAGCAATCCTGGAATAGAACACTAGAAATTGGTAAAGAAAGTCTTGCGTTATTTGCAAGGAACGAAAGGCCTAATGATGACGTATAGAAGATCTGATTCACTACATATAGTGGGATATTCAGATTCTGATTATGCAGGAGATAATAGAAAATCCATGTCTGGATATGTGTTCACTCTCGCAGGAGAGAGCTATTTCATTGAAAAGCTCAAAGCAAACCGTCACTACATCGTCTACAATGTATGCCGAGTTTGTAGCGTGTTATGAGGCAACGGGGCAGGTGAACTGGCTAAAGAAGTTCATACCCGGTTTGAAGGTGGTTGACGACATCAATAGACCACTGAAGTTATACTGCGATAATAATCCAGCAGTACAGTATGCTCACAACGATAGGTCAAGTGGTGCTGCCAAACACATTGACATAAAGTATTATGTTGTGAAGGATAAAGTCCGGGATCAAATGGAGCATATAAGTACCGAAAAGATGCTCGTGGATCCGCTTACAAAAGGCTTACCACCCAACGTGTTCAGAGAACATGTAGCCGACATGGGTTTAAGGGAAAGCCTATGATTCCTGGACTATAAAGGGCCCAAAAGTTAAAGTAACTATTTCATATCAGAGACGTGCATTGTAGCTGTTAAATCTATCGGCGATTGACCGTGACGATGAAACATGCTCTATGCATCATCTGTGAAGAAATGAGTAAGGATAAAAGGATTGAAGTTTAAAGTTTAAAGATAAAAGTAATAGTGTGAGATCAAGGGCGAGAATGTTAGATTGATCTCCCAGCCAATAAGCTCAACGGCCTATTGGGCCTTGGTCACGCGCCCTGATCGGGGGCGCCCAACCCTACATGGTTGGTGGGCCCCCGTCGCACTGCGCTATATAAAGTGGTGGGGGCCGGCGGCTCAAGGTACGAGGTTCACCGTGAGCCAATCCACCCCACCAACAAACCCTAAGTCCGATCTAGCAAGGGTGCGCAGCCAGCGACGGGAAGACGCCCACCGTCATCACCGTCGGCTTCACTGCTCTATCAATTTATTGTGTTCTTACATCTAATATTTTGGTCATCTTTTAAATCACGATGTTTACCTCAACATTTGAGTTGTGACTTTCAGTTTCAACTATAGTATTGGCTTGGACAAATAAGTGACTGGATAGGAAGCAACGAGGAAGCGACGGCTGGACCAATTGCTCGGCATGATGCACGTGCACCAGTTCACAAGTCAACGCGGCTTTGCTTTTAGACCACGCAACGTTTTCTGACCATTATTCAGGGACGGCAGGACAACGAAGAACCTTGCGCGCCACTCCACTGCCCGACCTATTTAACGGCCGCCTCATGCTACCAACAGAAATACACTCGCTGCAAGCCTACAAGAAGACACAAGCGAACAGATGGAGCCAATGAGCGGCGACGGGGAGCCACACGCCGAGGGCCGGCACCACCACCTCGCCTTCCTCCTCGTCCTCCTCCTCCGCCGCCTCCAGCTCCAACGAGAGCCACCGCACGCATGTAGTGCTGCTCCTGCCGTTCCGGGGCGCGCTGCAGGGCCACACCAGCCCGATGCTGCTCCAGTTCACCCACCGCCTCGTGTGCCACGGCCTCCTCCGCAGGCTCGCCACCACCTGCTACGTTGTCCTCCCCACCGCGCTGCCCCCGCCAAGCCCCTTCCGCGTCGCCGCCATTTCAGACGGCTTCAATGACGGACAAGGCAATGCAGAAAGAAGGAAATAAACTCAGGCAAGAATATTGCTGAATTTGCTCAGGCAGAATACGGATTAGGAGTCCTTGGATAGGAGTGTTTTCTCGTCTTACTAAAAATCAAGGATGCTCAGTGTTTGAAAAGTACCGCCGGTACTTTTAGATACTTTTTTTTATTTATTTACATTGATTTAATAAAAAAGATAATTAATAAAATTGGATTTACCTACTTAAGGATATAATGGTAATTGTCCAAATTCGTCTTCGTATCTGCTCCCTCCGTACTCGTAAAGGATGACGTCCTAGGCTCTTGGCCCGTTTTCTCAAAGGAAGTCATCGCTCGCTCGGAGGGAGGATTTGGACGCGATTGCCCCTGCGTTTCGGCTTCTGTCCGCATTAATCACGCGCTCGCCTCTTCGTTTCACTTGCCACCGCACGTCTTTGTCGCCCTCGCGCCGCGCGCCTTCCTTCCTCACCGCTCTCCACACGTCTTCCTCGCCACTCGCCGGTCTACTCCCTTCCTTCCTCGCGCCATGGAGGTCGCTCGCGCCATGGAGGAGGCGCTAGACTCAGATATGACGCCAGACTCGGAGATGACGCTGGCCTCGGATATGGCGCTGTACTCGGTCGAGATGGCGCCGGACTCCGTCGACGTGGTGCCGGACTCCGTTGAGATGGTGCCGGACTCCGTCGAGATGGCGCCGGACTCTGTCGACGTGGTGCCGGACTCCGTCGAGGTGATGCCGGAGTCTCTGTGTGCTCACTGCGGCACGTTCCATGCCGACAACGACGACGAAGGCTGCTACGTACCAAGCTCGCCGCGAAGCTAGCAGGTGTGCACGTTGCGGTATTGTACACAGAGACTACGATCTCACAGCATGGATACTTAGTGGCATAGAAAAATTTGATTGTGAGCTCTACATTCCTGATGTGGAGAAGCTTCAAATGGATGGTGACACAATACTTCTTCCTGAGCACGTTATCAAGAAGTTGGACGAGATCTACAATATGAAGAAGTTGGAAAAAGCAAAGATGAAGCAAGATGCAAAGAAAGAACAGTAAGGTACATGTCTCATTCAATCGACCTAACAGGCATGCAAAAACTAATTTGCTAGTAATATTCTTGCTTTCGGCTAGCATGCTGCAAAGACTAACATGCTTGCATCTTCTAATATTCTTCTTCTAATTTGCTGCAGGAAGGCTAGCAATTGCTTCGGCTAGCAATGAAGGTTCACAAGAGATTTGCAATGGCAGTCGATCTTCTTTCTCTAGTTTTTCTTTTTGCATGTGAGGAATCTTGAACTTGTTGCACCCTTTAACTTTCATGGCTTCCCTCAAAACACTCTGAAGTGTTACAAAAATCATGTTTGCTTTCCATGGAGAATACTCTAAGAATGCCTACAAAACATGTGTTCAAAAATGCAATCAATGAATATATTAGTTGTTCAAGAAACAATGGAACAAGTGAACAATTGATCAATTTACCTGTTGGACTGTTGGAACCAGATCTTTTATTGTTTTTGCATCCTTCTTGTATTGAATAGCTTGAATAGCTCAAAAAAAACCCAAGTCTAAAATGTTAAAATACGGAGAATTGGGTGGTTGAGAAATGAGGCGAATGTCAAACCCTTCTTACTTAGCAGCCTCACAAAAAATAGGATCAACCACTTTTAAATGGGAAGGTGCATTATCTTGTTGTATGAAAATTGTCTTGTTCACATCTTCTCTTGGCTATTTGGCTCGAATGGCAGGCAGCACATTGTTTACCATGAAATCTCTAATCACCTCTCTTATGATTGAGGTAATTGGCTTAATTACTTGTTCTCCACGAAGACGATTGTGACTTCTTCTAACAGCATGCTCATAAGTGACAAGTGGAAAACAACCTATTTTTCAATCAAAAACACATTCTCCATTCCTAAACCTTGGCCGAGCACAAACACACAAGAACATTAGCCTAGGGATGTAATTCTTGTTTTTACAAGTGCGATGTGGTTAGTCTTCCTCGAGTAGCAAGTAATATTTTTCAGATTTTTGAGAGAGGTAGAACCATTTTTCATCAATGAACACAAAATAAAAAAAAATCCTTAAATCTTGGATCACCAAGCAAACCCTGCTCAATCATGTCAACACACCACTTCAACCTAGTCTTCTTGTTAGCATCTGTGAGGTATGGTTTGATGCTACTAGAGTGACGCCTAAGCAAACCTTTCTTCAATTACCTTTGTATCCTAGCTTTGCTCATACCAAGTTTACTAGACACATCTTCTATGGTCATTCTTTGTTTGAGAGGAATGTTGCGCAATTGTTCCAAATCAAGAGGGACTGCCTTGCGGCCACATCTACCCTTCTTTTTACTTGCAACCACAACAGGAATGTTATGAGCATGTTGGTGTTTACCTCGCTTCCATAAGCGCTGAACTGACCGAATGTGCACTCCAAATTGATCAGCAACTATTCTTGTATCCTTCTTGCCTAGTGTCCCATTCTTGCTTCTAGCTAACAATGCTTGGTACACTTGTCTTGTGACTTCTTCTGTCATGTCCTTCCTTCTATGGTGTACTTCAACAGGAACCTCAACATCTTGTTCTATTAAAAAAAAGAACATTCTTCTTGTTAGCCACGGATTACATAAAAAATAATCAAAAAAAAGGAAAGAACAAACTGAAAAAATTACCAGCGAGGTTTTGTATGTAATCAAAGTCAACCGCACCATATTCATCTAATGGCAAGTTCAAATCAAATCCTGTCCAAAAATGAAACAAAAAATCAGAAAATATGGCGCTTGAGCGAAACAACAAACTCAAACAAGAGAGGTGATTACCATTGTCGTTGCCGGACTCCAATATTGGCTCGTTGAGATCGAAGGCAAGATTGCCGTTGTCATCTTCTTCTAAGCGAACGTTCAGATCAAAGTCAGCAACTCTAGGATCAGCCATTGCATGCGGTAGTGAAGAGAAGAGAGGGAAAGTGAGGAGATGAAGTACGGTATTGGAAAGAGCTCAGGCCGGGGGAAAGACTCCGTTAAAATAGGCACGGTGGAACATGGAACGTCGGAGCTATCGAGCGCAAAAATTAGAATCCGTGGCGCCACCGCAAAAATTCATTTGCATGTGAAAACCCAACCAAAACATGGCACCGGACTCGCCCAGAAACGCGAGCACAAACGCGCTCAAGCAGCTCAGCGCACGCAGCATGCCTAGCAGATTCAAAACCGTGCGCCATGCAGCCACACCGCACGCGAGACGCAGGGCCAAACAGTGCACAAACGCGAGCACGAATGCGCTCAAGCGGCTCAGCGCGCGCAGCACGCCCAGGAGATTCAAATCCGCAATCCATGCAGCCACACCGCACGCGACACGCAGGGCCAAAACAGTGCCATGCAAAATCGTAACAAAAAAAGGCGCCCGCCAAGTTTTGAACCTGGGTCTGCATCTGCAGGGCCAACACTGACTGCACTAGCCGTCTGAACCATGGTTGTTTCTCATATAGAATGCACCCGCAACAGTTTTTAAATTGGGACAGACATGGAAAAATACCCTCTAATTAATCACTCCTTGGTAAACACAATCATGTCCTAAACGTCTTCCTTTACGTGTACGGAGGGAGTATACTAACAACCGAACAGAGCGTCAACGGAAGTTCGGAACTTAGCGCCGCTGCCTTGCTCGGGTGCTCCTCCAAGATTCTGACGCCCCCAACCCTCCTTCCTCCACCTTCTAGCCTTCAGCTCCTCTGCTCTTGCCATTGCTCGTCTTCCCTGACTGTGTTGAGATCGGTGCCATGTCCGCCATCGTCAGCATCTATCTTACCGCTCGGAGAGTGAGTCACTCGTGGACAGAATGCTGCTCGGAGATGATCGGACGAACCGCTCGGAGACGATCAGACGAACCGCTCATGGACGGAATGCTCCAAGGTCACAAGGAGACAAGCCGCTGCTCCCATTGCATTTCATATCCAAGCCGTTGTAGAGGAAATGTACTGTAATGGAAGAAAATGTCCTGCTAAATTTTGTCCACTAGTCGCATAATCATGGAAGCGCAGGAGTTGTCATCAGCTCAGAACCTTATATACTAAATGTTAATGAATGATTGAATGAAAGCAGTTCAGTGTCTATCAATTCCTTGGGCAGCACTCCACTGCCGGAGAAGACAACACCAGGACTCACTGACGCCACCCCGTGTGGCTTAGCACCGCCCACATCCCATCCAGCTAGATGGACGGGCGTATGAGCACACCCACTACGGCATGGGCACCACGACCGGGAGCCAGCTCTCCCACTCTAACCGGATCCTATGCCCCTAACCCAACCATGGGAGACTGGGACAACAGAGCCACGACCAAGGGAGCAGGAGACCGGCGAGGGACACCTGTCCTCCCCATACAGTGACATCACGACTGCTCCCCGGAGAAACGGACGCCAGGACGGAGACGACGACACCCACAATGAACTCTGCCGCACAGGGGAGTTGGTAAACAACCACCACTCCCGTGGCGCCGCCATGGCCGGCATAGTGCCGCCACAACCGGCATAGTTCCACCACTGTACGTTATACCTTGGCATAAGGAGCAAGCTCACGACGACCATGCCCGGACGTGTTGACAAGACTAGCAGGATTGCCGGCCAAGCTTACTAGTTTCTCCCTCCCTCGGACTCCTAGCCACTCAGGTCAGGAGAACTCTATACTTCTGCATATAACCTGGCCCCCGTGGCTATATAAGGGGAGACAGGCCTTCTTCCTAGGCAATCGATTTCTTCTACCTCAAATCCCTTCTACCAGTAGAACCTTAGTTTGCATACCCCCAGTTGTAAGCCGATTGGAGCACTTTGACATCGAGGAACATGTACTCGCAATCTCCAGCACTGGACATAGGGTTTTGTCCTGAACTAGTATAATTTCTCTCTGTCCTGAGTGCTAGTCAATGACTCCCTTAAGCAGCGCGTTGCTAAATTTACTCGTCGGTTCTCAAAACACCGACAATGAGCATCCGCATTCATCGGGTCCTTGACAATCGTTATTTGGGCCGGTAGGGCAAGCATGTAGTCGTGTACCTGTAGCCCATATGCTCCAATGTGGTCTGCCTATCTGTCCAACCCGGGCTCCCGGTGATGCCGCCGCCACGAGCTGATGAACAGTGCCTGCCCTATCCGACACGTACCATCAACACCGTGATCCGTGAGGCGGCGACGCTGCGCATCGGTGGTGACAGTGGAGGTCTAACCTAGTGTGGCGAGCACAGGCAGCAGGCGTGCAGCGGCCAAGTAGCGAAGGAAAATGACCTTGCTAGTGCATTCATTGTCTTTTTTGTCATATTCGAGCAGAGACACAACTTAGGTGGTGTTTGGGACGGTGTTAGGGTCACGATTGTGCGAACGCAGTTCGAGCCGCGTTTTGGGAATCACGTACCGTAGTTAATTTTCTCGCATTCCACGCCGTGAGAAGGGAGTTTCCAGATAACAAGAAAGCTTGCGATACATGTACATATTAACTCAGCTTATTGGAATTAAGCACCCGCGCCGCTGGCTTGCGAAGCTGATTGGTTGTTCCGTTGTTGGCTAGCAGTGTGTAGCACAGATTTTGCCTAGCAGTATTCAACAGTTGGGGGCATTGCATGCAAACGAACGGTTCGGTTCTAATTACGCTAGTAATTACCTGCCTCGATTAGCCAGCCTGCCTACTATATTACGGTAAAAACAAAAAAGCGCTCACGCGTTGTATAAGGGAATGGAGGGTGTAGTCAAATAGTATGGGAAATAGTGGTAAATTTAAATTTTGCCATAATATTTTTCTCACTAATTGTGTGCCTTGTGGCGATAAATTTTTTTTGCCACTAATAAATGTCATATCAGTGAGGTAATACTTTTTGCCACATATATCTTGATAAATAGTGGAAGAACAATGTTTCGCTACTCGATTTGCCACTAAAGATGCTTTTTGGGGCGGGTTAATATTTTTGTCACTAATAACCGACATAAGAGTGATCAAAACGAGTTTTTCACAAATAGTATGGCAAGTAGTGGCAAATTTAAATTTCGCCAAAATATTTTCTCGCTAATTGTGAGTCCTGTGGCGATAACTTTTTTGCCACTAATAATTGTTATATCAGTGAGGTAAACACTTTTTTGCCATAGATGCTTTTTGTGGTGAATTAGTATTTTGCCACTAATTACCAACGTAATAGTGATGGAAACTAGTTTTGTCACAAATAGTATGCGCATTAGTGGCAAAGATAAATTTCGCCACACAATTTTACCACTAGTTGTAACATTTACGAGGCACAGGATAATGCTCTCTTTTTTTAAAAAAAATGTACGCTTACAGCGTTTCAAATGCAGCATAATAGTATATATATTTTTATATCTGTATGATCCCTATTTCATTAGAGTACTAGAGCACAGAAGCATTTTACATGTATGTATCACAAAGTAGCACCTACAACCCCTAGACATAATGTAACATACAGTAACACATACAATCCACAAAGACCGAAAGTAACTAATGCACTATCTTTGAAAACTTATTTGATGAATACTTTGCCGCGAATTCAGCAATATTCTTGTCCGAGCTCCCTCCATTCTGCATGGCTTCCTTGGCCTTTTGCATCCACATAGTGGCATTCATCCTATACTTATCCTTTCTATCCCCATCCATAACATCCTTGATGCACTTTTCCACTTCGTCCCTCGTCACCAAGCCTTTCTCATCTCTGCGCACCCGGACACCCAAGCCCCACATGCTCTCCATGTATTTTGATATGGTCGGCTGGTCTGCCCAGTGTGGTATTGCCACCATTGGCACACCATTAGCAATTGCTTCTAGTGTCGAGTTCCATCCACAATGTGTGAAGAAACAACCTGCATATTAAAAGTATGCAACTAAATTTTATATTTCTTATCAACTTTGTCTCATATTCCATTATATGTATAAGAATAACCATTCCCCATACCTGTGGCTTTATGTGCTAGAACTTCGAGCTGGGGGCACCAAGAAACAATAAGGCCGTGTTCCTTGCACTTATCACGGAGTTCATTGGACAGCTTGTGTTCTTCATTTGACCTCACAACCCAAACGAATGGTTTGCCAGAATTATACAATCCATTGCCAAGCTCTTCTAACTGTGCTTCATCATAATCAGAGACAGTACCATAGGATACAAGAACTACAGAACACGGAAGCTGCTTGTCAAGCCAAGCCAGACATGACTCGCTGCTGTTGAAGAGGTCGAAACCGTAAGTCTTGTTCAACGGCAAACGGTCATCATCAAGATAAAATGATGGCAAGGTTGGGCCTATTGTCTTTGCATGCCATGTTAGTGCCATATAATCTGCCTCCTGCTCAGTTATTAACAATGAAAATGCGTCAAAAAGAAAATCAATCTTATGATGGTGAAGTGGAATCAAAGAATCACAACAAACAGACCAATCATCGATTATTCAGTAAAGAAACATGACTATGGACGAAAATTCACTTGAGCAAGACAACAAACAGGTGCCGGCCGTGGTCACGGTGGGCTCACCTTGGGTTCGATCCCGTGGAATGAGTTGACGAGCACGTCGTCGGCGTCCTCCAGCCCCTCAAATTGCCGCACTGTCGTCTCAAGGAACACAGGGAACCAGTCCGGTTTCGCCGCGAACGGCGGCACGTCATCGGGCCCGAGCTCGACACCCATCAGCCCGCGCGCAAACAGCTCTTTCCCGTCCACCACCGGCAGCGGCAGCCGCCCCGCCCACACCTCCCCATAGACGACGTCGACGGCGCAAGGCTGCGAGAGGAACGCCGCGGCCGCCACCCCAGCCGCCTTCGCCACGCGCCGCGCCCACGGCAGGTGCGGGTCGTAAACCAGCACGCGCACGGGCCGCCCCTCGGCGGCATCGGAGCGGATCAGCTCCGCCAGCGTCTCCGAGCCGACGGCCTCGAGCTGGCGCGAGTACTCGTCGAGGTCGGGGCACGCGGCCATGCCGCCGTCGTCGAAGCCGTCGGAGATGGCGGCCATCCTGAAGGGCTCCCCTGGAGGCGGCGTGGTGGAGAGCACGTACCGGGAAGTGACGAGCGTGGGGCGGAGGCCGTGGTAGGCGAGGCGGCGGCCGAACTCGAGCAGCGGGTTCGTGTGGCCCTGCGCGCCAGGGTACGGCAGGAGCAGCACGTGTGCGCCGCCGGCCCCGCGGGCAGCAGAGGAGGAAGACGACGTGGTGCAGGTGGCGCTCGTGCTCCCCATTGTTTGCTGTCTTCGCTAGCTTTGTGTTGTGTTCGCACTTCGCAGTGGAGAGAGGCTGGAGTTTGGGAAACGATAAATAAATAAGGTAAGGCGTTGTTCCTTGCAGACTTGCAGTGGCGGCGGCGTGGCGCGCAAGGTTTTTCGTTTGTTGGAAACTCACTCGGAGTTGACGGTTGACGGTGTCGCGTTTTTTGTTGACGGAGTTGTCTGCCTTTTTTTTTTCGGCCAAGCCAACAAAAGACAGGTAGAGTCTTTTTTTAATTATCAAGAAAAAAAAAATATCCGGCCTCCAACATTCAACTGGTGAATGTGTGTGGCCAAAGATGAAATCCGGTTACAGAAACAAAAACGATACTGCTCCACTAAGAGCCACCACCATAACACTTAATCTTCAATCCTCTTGTGATATCTCCACAAAAAACAAAAGATAGGTCTAGAAATTCGTTCTATTATCTTATAAAACAAAAGACAGGTAGAGACAAAGGAGCCTCAAGCCAGCCACTTTCCTTCCAGAATTGCTATAGTGTGGACACCTTTTAGTTGAAATTTTTTGGGGTGGTAGGTGGCGATGCATTAAGATCATTAGATTTAGATCGGATGGTTCTTGTCATATTCTATCATTGTCTTCTACCTTAGAGCATCTTCCAGAGTTTCCAAAATCCACTTCTAATCTTAATTTTTTTTGGCAAGACCGAAAACAGCTCTCCTACAACTCTCAATCTTTGCGGGAAAATCTTCTCAACCATGCGCGCGCGTATCGATCGGCTAATTTCGAGGTGGAAGAACGTGGGGAAGAATAAGGAGTAGGACGGAGCTCTCAATGCGAATGTACAAGAGACAAAGAAAGTATAAAAGTGGTTACATTGACTTTAAAATAGTCCGAGATTCCTGACGCAAAATTGTTTTATATATTATAGGAGCGATATTTTTGGAAACTGATAGAGGAACCCAACAAATATGCTCTCAATTTTTAGCTACTTTAAAAACTCATCGAATTACTATTTTTTCTTTGAACTATTGATGCTCTTATGTTGTTCTTTAACATATGTCTTACGCAGTTCACCTGAGATATCTCTTACCATCGGTCGACCTCTGCCCTTGGCACCTCATGGTTGCCGTGTTTGACCCTGCTCTACTTACCGTGCTAACCTGATTTCGCCAGACTGTCCGTGTGCGGCTATCCTCCTATACTCCTCCTGCCCAACACTATCCTCCTCCACCCACGGCTGGAGAGACCTAGCAACACCTCGCCGCTCCACTCCCGTGCTTGTCTCCTTAGCCTGGCCGGCTTGTCTCATTCTAAGCCGCAGAACACAGCTAATCCGAACACAAATGCTTTGATAGGGCAAGAAGAGCTGCTACTAAAATCGATCTCGATTTCAAGCAGTTGTAGTATATATATTAGATATGTGCTTTTCTTTTTCTTTTTCTCTTAACCAGAAAGAGTATCAATAGGATCATTGTTGAATTTGAAAACGCAAATCCTTAAAACTTTCATATTTACATTAAAAATCTAAAAAATCTGAGGGTACAATACAATCTGAAACTGGTAACTCTCAATATTTGTAACATTTAAATAAAACATTCAAGTAACACATACATATATTCTTTTCGACATAAAATTCGCTAATACATAAAGCCTTTCAAAGGTGTCTCCTTTTTTGTACCCATGGTTGACAAAAAACCACCCGTAAAAATGTTTCTGGATGGCCTTTTGAAATGTCTTCCATTTCTAGGGGGTGTCTAGTGTCATAGACCGCCTCAAGAATTTAAGGTATCTCTACAGATGGATCGAAATCGATTTTCAGTTGCGATTACTGACACTAGTGACTTCAAATTTATATGCATGCTCATTAAATAGATGAATGACACTATAGGCTGTTAGGCATTGATTTTCAGCCATAGTTAGAAATCCATTTGCATCATGATGGTACACCCCGAGCCACCAAGGCTCGGGGGCTCCCAGGCGCTGCCCTATGGGCACGGCTCTGTCAACCACTTCTCAGACAGGGTCATGCACAGGGTGTGGCGTAAGAAGACAAACTCCTCCGCGGCCTCCAGGGGATCGGGGGCTCCTAGGCCCACGCATCAGCCTCTCGAGCCAGCCTCCTTCGCCACAAAGAAGCCTCTAGAAAGCGCACCTGGGGAGTCTGGTCCAAGCCGACACAGCCTGACACTCAGTTTGTCAGAACAGAGCAGCCGGACGACGCCTAGAGCTTTTCCGTCTCCACGACATCGCCACGGTCCACACGACGCCGCTGCAAGACCCTCCTGGACTCCGGTGCATGTAGACCATAGGCTCAACTCCTCCAAACCACCATGTATGATCTACGTCTGAATATAAGGGGGAAGTCAGATCCTAAGAGGGGGGAGGACGATTCCACGCAGATCATTTGTGTCCTCACCGTTCCACTTGAGCTTTGCACCGAGAGCAGAGCAACCCAGAGAGGGGCACCGAGAGCTCCAACACCGCATCCGTCGTCTTCCTCCTCTCCGGCGATGGGGAAGGCTCCACCGGCGGCGAGGCGTCCCTAGGATCCGCACCGAGCGATCCCCTACCAAATCTCTCTTTTTCTCCTATACACTCTACTATAACCCCCCAGACTTTGGGTGCTCTTGAGTATAAGGATCATCAGCTGCTGGACGTAGGGCATCGATTGGCCCGAACTAGGATAAACCGTTGCGTCCCCTTTATGATTCTTGTGTTCTTTAATCCACCCGAGCCACCGAAGACACGCACTCTGACATTAACATGAACAACAATGCTTGCCGCGGTTCCGCCCCCGCGACACATTACTACTACAGAAACAATTTTAGGAGATAATATTTTTTTTTATTTTCAGAGGATGCACTTTAGTTCAACAATCTTTGTAAATGATTTTAGAAGACAGTAACATGATATTCTCACCTCCAAAATTTGATTTTCAGAGGCAAGCTTCTTAAGGGGGTCGTCTCTATAAATACGTTATTTTATAGAGATGGGTCTATTAAAAAGCCCATCAAGGAAAACCAATTTTCAGAGGCGAGACATGTAAGTTACCGCCTGATGAAAGAGTGGCCCAAGACCAATAAAAAATGTTACTTGTAACCTAGACTTCCGCACAAAATACTTTCCCAAAGTTGCCACTTCTAGTATCGCCTTCTTTGGTAGGGGCTGCTCGATCTTCTCCGCCATGGCTCCTTTAGTCTTCTCCACCGAAGTGTCCTCGACTTGTCTTCTCCGCTTGGCATCCTTGATCTCCATGCATGGCCAGCCCTGCTAGAGTTCCTCACCATCAGCTATGCTCGCATCTCATCGCCCTATCTGAGTGAGCGCTGCCCCCACTCCTCTGTCCATGTCCATCTCCTCCGTCTCTCACTCACTCACTCTCAGTCTCCTCACTGATACAAGGTTGTCGTTGACTATCCTTACAGATCCAAGGTCCTCGACAAGTCGAAGCTCCGTCTCCAAGGTGAGCTCTAGCATCTCTCTCTCTCTCTCTCTCTCTCTCTCTCTCCTCTCTCTCTCTCTCTCTCTCTCCTCACACTCGGTCTTCTCGCTCGCCGGTCCAAGGTTTCGATCTGTGGTGATGACAACATAGGCAGACTAATGGGTTCCATTTGCGGCAAAAGCTGTGTGGGTGCGTGTCTTTGATTTGTGATAGACGTCTCAGTCTGTGGTGGTCCAAGTCGAGACTCGGCGTTGGGGTCCGTGGATTTGAGGGCGGGCCTTGACACCAGCCGATTTGATTTTTTATTTTGTTTTTTAATCAATTTTCAATGACGGGCATCGTAAACCCTCTTCCTCTCTAGAGTTCCATTTGTACAAACGGGTATAATAAGCACCCCTTCCTCTGGTGTTCTATTTGTAAACCAGCACGCGCACGGGCCGCCCCTCGGCGGCATGGGAGCGGATCAGCTCCGCCAGCGTCTCCGAGCCGACGGCCTCGAGCTGGCGCCAGTATCGTCGAGGTCGGGGCACGCGGCCATGCCGCCGTCGTCGAAGCCGTCGGAGATGGCGGCCATCCTAAAGGGCTCCCCTGGAGGCGGCGTGGTGGAGAGCACGTACCGGGAAGCGACGAGCGTGGGGCGGAGGCCGTGGTAGGTGAGGCGGCGGCCGAACTCGAGCAGCGGGTTCGTGTGGCCCTGCGCACCAGGGTACGACAGGAGCAGCACGTGTGCGCCGCCGGCCCCGCGGGCAGCAGAGGAGGAAGACGACGTGGTGCAGGTGGCGCTCGTGCTCCCATTGTTTGCTGTTTTCGCTAGCTTTGTGCTTGCTCGCACTTCGCACACGATAAATAAATAGAGAAAAATTCCTATTTGACATCAGAAAAAGTACAGTTTTCTTATTTGTCACTTAAACTTAAATTCTTCCCTATTTGTCTCCGTCTCAAGTTTTTCTTTCTTATTTGATACTTCCGTTAATTCTGTGAGGAAACACCGATAAATCTCCTAGTGAGGCAATGGGAAAAGACTGAAATACCCTTTAAGCAAAGGGAACGGGCAGCCAGCACGGGCTCTGAGGCTAGGCGCGGCCAGGGCCAACGTGCCCAGGTCCGAGCCAGCAGGGCTGCTGCACTAGTATAGAAATAATTTTCTAACAGAAGCGGTTGTCTCAGCACGTCATCACTAACCTCCGCGGGAGGCACTGTAGCTATACAACCGTTGCTAGAAATCAATTTTTAGAGGCGGTTCCATTAAAAAATCCACCTCTAAAAATGAATCCATTTTCAGAGGCGGTTCTGTTAAGAGAACCGCTTCTGAAAATGCTATTTTCAAGGACGGTTGCTTATGTCAACGGTCTCTGAAAATGAGTGATTTTCAGAGGCGGTTACTAAGTCAACCGTCCTTAAAAATAGTTGTAGCACAAATAAATTCATTTTTTAAATAAAATCAGATGAAGACAAATTTTATATCAAAATTGTAGAGCTCGACAAGATCTAAATCTTTGTAGATGATAAATTTTTTGTTTGAGATCATTTATGGTTCCAAATATATAAATTAAGTCTCAGATTTTGAATTTTGAATTTTTGAATTTTTCAAATGACCTTGGATGGAGAAATGTTCTATGTCAAAGTTGTAGCGACGAGATTTAAAACTTTGTAGTTGAAAGTTTTCTCATTTAAGATTGTTTATGAGTTAAAATATTGATTACAAGATTTGTACATATTAGTACAAATGGACAGCATCATAGAACTAGACACAAGTGATTGTGTGGTGTAGTGGTAGGGGAGGGATCGCGCGAGGGAGAGGTTATGGGTCCGAATCCTAGGTGTCGGCACTTATATTCAAAACAAGTGAAAAATCAATCCTGTGAGTTGTGCCGATCCTCATCCTTTTGGGCTCCATTAGAAATATTTTTTCTTATTTTTATTAGACTCTAAATGATTATTAAAAAATTTTGAAAATTATTTTTAGCGACTGTTGACTTAAGTTAGCCGCCTTCGAAAATCGATTTTCAGAGGCGGTTATCTTAAGAGAACCGCCTCTGAAAATCACTTATTTTTACAATAGCTGGCATAGTAGCGGTTTTAAAACCGTCTCTGAGGATCACTTTTGACTGTCTCTAAAAATGTTTTCTGTACTAGTGCTATGGCCAAGCCTGGCACAGCCAAGGCTGCTGTGAAGCCGCTGTTAGCCTGTGCGTGCTAAAAGAAAGTAAGCGAGCCAGTTACTTGAAGATGCGTGTCCATACATTGTTGCCTCGATGGTTTGATCACACGAAGAAGAGAAAAGTTAGCGTGTGTACATGAGCTAGTGGAGACGTGCGTGCAGGCTCATGTGTCGTCGTCAAGAATCAGAAAATAAATGAACAGCCTATTCGGCTGGGGTTGAAACGATCATATACGATCGTAGATTATTACTGCTGGCTGGTTTGGTGCGAGAGAAAAATACTGTTCTGGCTAGAAATTTACGATTGTTTACGACCAAGCGACCAGGCCAGAAGAAGCTAGCTATCATGCATGTGATACGTAACTAAACTAAAAAATATGCTCAGATAGTTCTATTTTATTGTTATGTATAATGTACCTAAATGATTGATATTGAGCTCAACATATTTAAAAGTAATTATAAGATTACGCTCCTTCCTTTATTTTATAGAAGCAATTGAAAAAGGAAAACATAACATTTGAAAATAAAAACGTCCAAATAAGATAGCAATAACCAGCATGTTAATAACTGGGAAGAAAAACGCCAGGGGTAAAATGGTCTTTTTCTCTAGCACTTAACACCGTTATAACTCTAAACTAACGGAAGTGTCAAATAGAAATGAAAAACTTGAGACGAGGACATATGGGAAAGAATTTGAGTTTGATGCCAAATAAGAAAGTTGTACTTTTTCTAGTGTCAAATAGGAAATTTTCTCAAATAAATAAGGTATGGCATTGTTCCTTGCAGACTTGCAGTGGCGGCGGCGTGGCGCGCAAGGTTTTTCGTTTGTTGGAAACACACTCGAAGTTGATGGTTTTGCTCTAAGAGCCACCACCATAACACTTAATCTTCAATCCTCTTGTGATATCTCCACCAAAAACAAAAGATAGGTCTAGCAATTTGTTCTATTATTGTCGGGGACCTAATACCGGGGTACCTAAGGAGATGGAACTAATAACCATCGAACGTTAAAAACTCCCGGGCGGACAAGAGCGCTACTACGCTTCTTGCCCAAATGACGGGAGTTTAGTTCCGCCTCGCCCGATGCCCGTCAGCCAGCTCTGCCTCCCCTGGTGGCTGGGGGACGGCTCCGCCTCACCCAAGGGCTGAGCCCCGACGGCTGAGGGCTAGACCCCGCCTCGCCCGACCCCCGAGGGCTATACTCCGCCTCGCCTGACCCCCGCGGGATGGACTCCGCGTCGCTCGACCCCCAAGGGATAAACTCCGCTTCGCCCGACCCCCGAGGGCAGGGCTCGGCCTCACCCAATGGATAAAGGCCAGGCTCCACCTCATCCAACGGCCGAGGACGGACCTCGCCTCGCCGATGTTAGAGAGCTGGCTCCGCTTCGCCTGACGACTGCTTCCTGCTCCGACCCTGCAACTCTGACCCCGCGACTGGGGCTCGCGGGAAGCCTGCTCACCGCTCTTCTCCGACCGGCGCACTGAGGGCCAACTGGAGCCATCCGACCAGGGGCTCCCCGTTTGGAGGGAACCAAAAGACATGTGGAGAAAGGCAAGGCATGGCTCATAAGTCAAAACCACTGTACCAGAGTCCATACCCTGCGCCCCGACGGGAAAAGAACTGCCAGGGAACGACAGGATGGGTGCTTTAGACCCTTCCAGACGTAGCAGAGCCTGAATAGTGTTGTGGGTGTGTGCTCTTCGCCCTACAGAGTTGTGGGCGCCGCCTTTAGCCCTCGGGCACAGAACCCGACGTAGACATACGACAACCACTACGGTCTAGAAAAAGACTCGCATCCTCCACAAATGACGGATATGCTATCACCACGATATGGTCCCAAGGGAGCGGCACCCACTTCATGGCCCCTTGGGTCCACCAGATCGAAGTATTCACTTTAGCCTCCGGACGCCCCCTCCGATCAAAAGGCATTGCCCATAGCACTGCTTCCTGCTCCGACCCCGCGACCAGGGCTCGCGGGAAGCCTGCTCACCGCTCTTCTCCGACCGGCGCACCGAGGGCCGACTGGAGCCATCCGACCAAGGGCTCTCTGTTCGGAGGGAACTAGAAGACATGCGGAGAAAGGCAAGGCATGGCTCATAAGTCAAAACCACTGTACCAGAGTCCATACCCTGTGTGGGGTAGGACTTTGTAGCCATCCTGACATTCTACAGTGGCATCGACAGTATTGTAGGCGCTTATCATTCTTTCGCACCCACTAGAATGGACAACAAGGCTTGGTAGACGTGAACAACAAGGCTAGGTAGCGTACGCATCCGAGCCCTCTCACTTGTAAAGCTGTCCCCTTCATCTATAAAAGGGGATGCGCTTCCTTCAACAAATGGAGGGACTCTTGACGAACAACACACATCACACACAGTCAAGCTGCTATCAGGCTCTTGACATCCTTTCGACCCTTCCATCAGAGACTTGGGACCAGTCCCTCTCTCGACCATTTGTACCCCCTACTATGAACCATTTTCGGTGCTAATAACACGAGCAGCAACAGACTAGACGTAGGAACATTCAGTCCGAACCAGTATAAATCTTGTGTCCATTAGCGCACCATCCGGGCCTAACATGCATAACTATAAATTTACTTGCCGATGCTTATTCAAAACACCGACAGTTGGCGCGCCAGGTAGGGGACTTTGCACGTTCCAAATCAGGCCTCGGATGGCTAACCACGCAATCAGCTGGGTCCCGGGCGCACATGTGCGTTTCGGTGACTTGGATTTCATCGTCACACTGGGTGGAGAGCTAGCACTGACCCATGCAGCCATCCAGTCTCTCCCTCCCATCAACTTCAGCTACTGAAGGCTTGAGGGCCAGCCCGGCATCTCCCTTGGGCCCCAGTCATCTAGGGAGGCCCCGTGCCACATCACCCTCTCTCCGGAACGCTCCACACGGTGCGCCTCAATGGCATTGCCATTTGGCCTCCACAACGCTGCGGCAACCGCTGGCCACCATCTGGCACTACGCATGGTTCAGCCATCTACGGACAGGGAGTTCGTGGGGGCAATTGAACACGATCCGGGGACACTCCACAGGCTCCTCACAGAGGAACCAGAGTCGTCCTCCATCTCTGACTCCAGTAGGGGGAGCCATCGCCCTTCCTAGGAACGCTTCATGACGCAAAACCCCGAGGGGCACGTCCAAAGCGTCTCTGCAGAGGAGGCAACCCCAATAGGCAACCCCGACGCTAGGACCGAGGGGGAGGCAGTGGCTCCATCTCACGTAAGGATGGAGCAGCTAAAGGCGCGAAAGTTAGAAATCGATGACGCCGGACAACAGCTTGTCTAGGAGTACCGGAAGATCGATGAGGAAATCAAGCGTCGCGGAGACAGTGGGCACGCACGCGCCGCGTCCTGTGATGTGCACCAGAGGATCCTCACCGACGATGGGACTCTCCCTCACTTCGCTCGGGCAAGCCAAAACATCACCGCCACAATGGCCTTGCTTCACGGCCTCCTGAAGGCCGCGACGTCCGAGGATCGCCGGACCCACCGAGAGATTCGCACGTTGCTCGAGCACGCAGCGGCACAGCAGGCGGAAAGCTCGTTGTCTCGGTGATGTGAGCCCGATGCTAGCTAGTGCACGCCCTCAGTACACCCCGCCAAGGACACGTCCGTTCACCAGACACCGCTAGGCGGCAGGCAGCACTCCGATGTCCCAGTACATCAACGTCTCGGCCACAACCATGACGTGCGCAGCACCATCGACGCTCGTAGGCGCACCCATGGCGACGGAAGGGAGGGAGCACGCTGCGGCTATCATCCTCGATGCGGCGGATGCTACGACAGCTGCGAGGACCGGAGCCCGAGCCCCGGCCTGCCAGGCCCTTAGGCCTTCGGCCGACACATCCTCAATGCTGCTTTCCCACCAAGGTACCGACCACCCACCAATATCCCTAAAGATTCTAGAGAAACAAACCTCGGGCTTTGGCTCAAGACTATCTGCTTGCCTGTCAAGCCGGTGGTGCGAGTGATGACGATTTCATTATTCGCAATCTCCCGCTATTATTGGCCAATTCGGCACAAGCGTGGTTGGAGCGCCTACCGTCCAACGCCATTCAAAGTTGGGCAGATCTCATGGAGATCTTTGTGGGGAACTTCTAGGGCACGTACAAATGCCCAGGAAACCCATGGGACCTCAAGAACTAACGCCAGAAGGCCGATGAAACCCTCTGCGGGTACATCCGACGCTTCTCCTGATAGTGCAATGAGCTCCCTAACGTCGCCGATGCCGACGTGATAGGAGCCTTCCTATCTGGGGCAACCTATGAATCCCTAGTCCACAAACTAGGGCGCAGGGGCCCATGGACCACCAAGGAACTCCTAGACATCGCCACCAGCCACGCCTCAGGAGAGGAGGCAGTCGAAGCCATCTTCGACGGCCCCAACGGCAAGGCGAGGCGGGACTAGGACACCGGCGAAGGCGCCTCCAACTGTCCTGCCAAAAGAAAGAATAAGAAGCAACGGCGCGACAACTCGCTCGTGGCCGCTGTCGACCGCAAAGGTGGCCAAATGCCCGCGGAGGGCACTCCAAACCACTTTGAAAAAAATGCTCGAGGGGCCATGCCCAAACCATGCTTTCTTGGCCAAGCATCTATACAAGGATTGCGGCCTCATGCGCAAATACTTGTCCGGGGGCCTCAACAAAGGGGAGTAGGGGAAGGAACCTGCCCCCACCACGGACGACGCAGAGGAGAAGGATGATGCCTTCCCGACTCCGAATGGCGCCCTCATGATCTTCGGAGGATTAGCGGCCTACGACTCCAAACGCCGCCAGAAGGTGACGCGCCGCGAGGTCTATACGGCCAGACCGACCACGCCTACCTTCCTCCGGTGGTCAAAATCCACCATAACCTTTGACCGGACCGACCATCCGGATGCCGTCCCACACCCGGGAAGGTACCCACTTGTCGTCGACCCGATCGTTGGCCCAAAGCGGCTCACAAAAGTACTGATGGACAGAAGCAGCGGACTCAACATCATGTACGCCAAGACGCTCGATGAGCTGGGCGTCGACCGAACAAACCTCCACCCCATCCGAGCACCTTTCCATGGCGTCGTGCCTGGTATGCAGGCCATACCGCTGGGGCAGATCGATCTGCCCGTCACTTTTGGGGATCAGTCCAATTATAGGACTGAGACCCTTACTTTCGACGTGGTAGGGTTCCCCGGAACTTTCCATGCCATCCTCGAACGTCCATGCTATGCGAAGTTCATGGCCATCCCCAACTATACATACCTCAAGCTGAAGATGCCGGGCCCCCATGGGGTCATCACCGTTGGCACCTCCTTCCGTTGCACCTACGAGTATGAAGTCAAATGCTACGGCCATGCCTCAACAGTCGTCGCCTCTGAAGAGCTCGCCACCCTCAGGGAGGAGGTCATTGAAGAAACACCGACGCAAAGAGGTCGTCTAGATTGTTCGAATCGGTGAAAGGGTCCAAGGAGGTCCTCGTGGACCCCAGCAGCTTCGAGGGCAAAAAAGTCCGCATCAGAACCGCGCTCTCCTCCGAATAGGAAAGCGCGCTCGTCAACTTCCTCCACGATAACAAAGACATCTTTGCATGGAAACCCTCGGATATGCTAGGCATCCCGAGGGAGGTCGCCAAGCATACCCTGAAAATCCTCCTAGGCTCCAAGCCGGTGAAGCAATGCCTACGCCGCTTCGACAAGGAAACACGCAGGGCCATCGGTGAAGAGATAGCAAAACTATTGGCTGCTGGGTTTATCAGGGAAGTACACCACCCAGAGTGGTTAGCAAATCCCATTCTTGTGCAAAAAAAGCAGGAAATGGAGGATGTGTGTCAATTACACGGGCCTCAACAAGGCGTGCCCGAAGGACCTGTTTCCTTTGCCACGAATAGACCAAATAGTCGATTCCACCTCAGGGTGCGAAACCCTCTGCTTCCTTGATGCATACTCCGACTACCACCAGATCACGATGAAAGAGTCCGACCAGCTCGCGACGTCTTTTATCACCCCCTTCGGATCGTTCTGTCTTTTATCACCCCCTTCGGATCGTTCTACTACATTTCAATGATGTTTGGTCTAAAGAACGCAGGGGCAACTTACCAGCGCTATATGCTCAACTACTTCAGGGACCTCATCGGACGGACCATTGAGGCCTACGTTGACAACATCGTAGTTAAGTCCAAACGGGCTAACCACCTTGTCACCGACCTCGAACGAACCTTTGCGAAACTCCGAGCAAACAGCATCAAACTCAATCCCGAAAAATGTGTTTTTAGGGTTCCGAGGGGCATGCTGCTCGGCTTCATTATCTCCGAGCGTGGCATCGAAGCCAACCCGGAGAAGATATCAGCCATCACAACGATGGGCCCGATCCAAAACATAAAGGGGGTTCAGCAGATCACAGGGTGCCTTGCCGCCCTCAGCCGATTCATTTCGTGCCTCGGTGAACGAGGACTCCCCCTTTATCGACTCCTAAAGAAGTCAGACCGCTTCGAGTGGACGGCCGAGGCTCAGGAAGCGCTTGACATGGTTAAGCAATTTCTAATTAAACCCCCAGTCCTGGTCCCTCCAAGCAACGGAGAATCCCTCCTCCTATACATTGCGGCCACCACGCAAGTGGTTAGCGCCGCCTTGGTAGTAGAGCAGGAAGAAGAGGGGCACGCCTTCAAGGTGCAGTGCCCTGTATATTTCATCAGCGAAGTATTATCCGACTCCAAAATCCACTACTCCCAAATTCAGAAACTCCTCTACACCGTCCTCATCACCAAGAGGAAGCTACGCCACTACTTCGAGTCACACCCTGTGACAGTCATGACGTCGTTCCCCCTTGGTGAGGTTATTCATAGCCAGGATGCTACAGGAAGAACTACAAAGTGGGCACTCAAGCTGATGGATCAGGGCATTACTTATGCCCCCCGAACAGCGATCAAATCCTAGGTGCTGGCTGACTTCATCGCGGAGTGGACCAAGGTCCAGATGCCACCAGCAGTCATCGATCAAGAGTACTGGACGATGTACTTCGATGGATCACTGATGAAAAGGGGTGCCGGCATGGGACTAGTCTTCGTATCACCCCTCAGGGTCCGCATGAGGTACATGGTTCGGCTCAATTTCCCCTCATCAAACAATATCGCCGAATACGAAGCGCTCATCAACGGCCTACGAATCGCCATCGAGCTGGGCATCCGATGCCTCGACATCAGGGGCGACTCCCAGCTGGTCATTAACTAGGTCATGAAGGAGTCGAGCTGCCACGACGCCAAGATGGAGGCATACTGCCAAGAAGTCTGACGGCTGGAGGACAGATTCGACGGCCTCGAACTCAATCACATCCCAAGGCACCTCAACGAAACAGGCGACGCGCTCGCGAAAGCAGCATCCGACCGAGAACCAGTGCCCATGGGTGTCTTCGATAGTGATCAACACAAGCCCACGGTGTGCTACGAGGGGTCAGAACAAGCCAATGATGGCCCATCTGATCCGGCCCCGAGGGCAGACCCATCGACTGCTCCGCTCGACCCTGAGGTCATGGAGCTTGAAGGGGACCCAGCAGCAAAGTCCGACCCTCCCAATGACTAGAGAATGGTCTACCTTGACTACCTCCTCTGTGACACACTACCGGCAGAGAAGATGGAAGCCCGACGGCTCGCACATCGCACCAAGTCCTTCGTTCTTATAGAAGGCGAACTCTACAAATGGAGTCACACCGGGATCCTACAGCTCTGTATCCCTAGCGAACAAGGAAAACTTCTGTTGAGCGATATCCACGGTGGGGTCTGCGGTCACCATGCCACACCAAGGACATTGGTTGGAAACATATTCTGATAGGGCTTCTACTGGCCCACCGCAGTAGCCAACGCCGAGCAAATTGTACGCACCTACGAAGGGTGTCAGTACTACGCTCAGCAGACTCACCTCCTGGCCCAGGTGCTCTAGATGATCCCCATCACATGGCCCTTCGCGGTCTAGGAGCTCGACCTAGTTGGGCCACTCAAAAAGGTGCTCGGGGGCTTCACCCACCTGCTTGTCACCATAGACAAGTTTACAAAATGGATCGAAGCTCGACCGATCTCCATGATCAAATCTGAACAGGCTGTGTTGTTCTTCCTCGACATCATCCACCGCTTTGGAGTACCGAACTCCATCATCACAGACAATGGCACGCAGTTCGCCGGTAGGAAATTCATTCGATTCTGCGATGAACAACACATTCGGATTGATTGGGCAGCCATCGCGCACCCCTAGACGAACGGGCAGGTCAAGCGCACAAACGGCATGCTCCTACAAGGCCTTAAGCCCAGGATCTTCAACTGGTTGAACAAGTTCAGCGTGCACTGGCTCGCTGAGCTCTCGGCCGTGCTTAGAGCCTAAGGACAACTCCTAGCTGGGCCATCGGCTACACACCCTTCTTCATGATCTATGGTTCTGAGGCCGTTCTCCCAACGGACCTTGACTATGGAGCACCAAGAATCAGAGCATACGACGAACAGGGGGCCGAGGCATCCCACCAAGATGCCATGGACTAGTTAGATGAAGCCTGTGACATCACCCTCCTCCATTCAGCCAAGTACCAGCAGGCGTTGCGATGGTACCACAACCGACGGGTGCAGGACCGAGCCTTCAACATCGGGGACCTCGTCCTTCGCCTCATGCAGAGCAACAAGGACCGCCACAAGCTCTCCCTACCCTGAGAGGGGCCGTACGTCATCGCGGAAGTACTTCACCCGGGCGCCTACAAGTTGAAAACCATCAACGGCGAGGTCTTCACCAACGCCTGGAACATTGAGCAGCTACGTCGTTTTTACCCTTAAATAAACGCATGTTTCTTTTTATTAGTTTTTGTCTTTACAAAACCTCGATCTTTAGTGACATCCGACCCCTACAAATTGTGAGGGGCCGGACCTCACTCGGGGGCTGATACAAGTACAAGTATGTTTATCTTGCAAACACTTCCTGTATTATCTTTGAAAACTTTATCTAAGTTTTTCGTTCTTCCCGTACCTCACTCGGGGGCTGATACAAGTACAAGTACGTTTATCTTGCAAACACTTCCTGTATTATTTTTGAAAACTTTATCTAAGTTTTCCGTTCTTCTCGTAAACAAGTCCTAAGGACTAAGATTTCGGGAACAAATTCTGAGTACAACTGGTAGGACTACGAGAGACCCATGCCCTAGTGGCTACAACCTCTTTGCTCACCAGCGTGATTAGAACTAATTCACCCGCATTCCTAGTCTTTTGCAACTTGGGCCATGGGACAGCCCAAAAAACTAAAACACAGTAGGCCGGAAGGGTAGTCCAGTCATCGACCGGAAGGTCTACCCATAAGAACAGGCGCTCGCTCATCAGCTTCTTCGGCCCACCTCTCCGACCGAAGCACTCGCTTCAGGCACCAGCCGTCTCCAAGCAGTCTCTCCAATTGGAATGCTTGGCCCAAAAACACTGCTTCCTGCTCCGACCCCACGACTCTGACCCCACGATCGGGGCTCACGGGAAGCCTGATCACCGCTCTTCTCCGATCGGCGCACTAAGGGCCGACTGGAGCCATCCGACCGGGGGCTCCCCATTTGGAAGGAACTAGAAGACGTGCGGAGAAAGGCAAGGGGCCGCTAGAAACTCCCATACGACATCAAGAAGTATTTGCAGTTTTACTACATGTACTACTACGGCCGCCGCACCAAGCTCTCCATCGGCAACGTCTGGGCATGTACACGGGCCAGTTCATCTACTGCGGCCGCCGCACCACGCTCTCCATCGGCAACATCCCACCACGCCATGGGATCTTCGAAGGCACCATCATCTACAACGTCGAACACCGTGCTAGTGAATGCGGTGCCCCTTCGCCGGGGCGTTCAGGGACTACGCTATCATCATCAGCTCCAACCCCGACAACAGCATTGGGACAGGAGGCGCTTCCCACCGAAGGAAGGCCGCAACGAATGACGGCAAGGTCGATGATGTTCTGCGCCCTCTAGTGCCCCTCCTCCATCAGTGGCGATGGTGCGCCCACAGCAAGGGTGGCTCGCACCATCTCATCTACGTGGGACGACCTCCTGCTCGTCATCGCGCTCTAGATTCACAAGCAGACCTGTGAGTTGTTCTCTCCCTCGCATCACCCTCTCTTACTCAGGAATCGCCGCATTCGATGGAAAGGAAGGAGAAGTGGTGGTAGCTCAGAGGCTGGCTAGGAATGGGGCGAGAACTCCTCTCCCCCTCCCTATTTAAAGAAGGGGCACAGTAGCGGAGGAAAGGCAAAAGGGGACGCGCCAAAAACGACGGGACACGCTCTGGTCGACGGGACACCGCCTAGCAGGCCCATGGAACAACGCAACGATGGAACCTCCCTCCAGGGGGAGTCCAACGGGCCTCCTGGGTCGATCGGGCGGCCAAGGCAAAACAACGAACGAATGACCAATTGAAAGATAAGTACCCCTGTTTATTTACTTTGAGTATTAAATTCTTTACTAGGCCTCCGACCCTAACAACGGTAGGGGCATGGACATCGCTTGGGGGCTGCCGAGGGCGCATGTTTGTTTAAACAGCCTCTTAGCCCGACCCCTCCTTACATTTGGGAAACCAAAAGCACGGCGTGTGGGAATACAACGATGAGTACAACTGGACGAACCACCAGACCCTACGCCCCGACGGCGTTTTTTTCACCAGCATAATCGCGTTCACAATTCCTCACACTACTAGCCTTAGCTCCCTCCTTCCCGAAAGGAGTTTGGAGGGGTCCGCCTGCAGAACCCCCTTCGGGGGGAAACTGTAGATCGCTTAAAAGCCAATCATACGGCTCGGATTGCCACCGAGAAACGGAAACAAAAAAATCACGATACTTGCGCAGGTTACGCTGGCCTCGTCGCAAACATCGGACCTGGACCTGGCACGGACATGTCTGGTAGGAGCTTCCCATGGCTCATACCACCAAGGTAACGTTACCGACCCTCGCTTTTGTCTCGATTAAACTATATGTTAAATTCATGCATTCAAACATTGCATATGCAAACCCTTGCATCTCAACGCTTTGTGTCGTGTCACAAAGCGGTAGCCGCCTCATTCAATATGAGCGACGCCTGATCGGGGTTCGAAGGCTAGCCCGCGAAGGGCTCGAGGCCGCCTCGTGTCAAACAGAGCCAGGGGAGAAAAACCGAAATGAGCCCCAGTGGCCTTGCCCGACCCTGTTCAGAAGCAAACAGGGACATCTCGACCTTTGTCGTTCGATTCTAACCTCGAGCCAGACCCACATAATCTCTGTCGAGGAGAGGCCAACGGGCTGCCTGAGCCCAACGAACGGCTTGGGCATCTGCCGAGGGGCAGGTTCAGAAGTAGTGGAATGCCACATGAGGGCTCTACCGACCCTGTCTGTGAATGATGGATCCGGATTCCACACGAACATACCCGTTAGCGAGCTCATTGAGCGCGACACTCAAGCCATCGAGGCAAGTGTCGTCAACTCAGCCCCTCCAACCACAGAAACCGAGATGGGGTAGCACGCGAAAACACGGTCGACCCCTAGCAGACCCTCAAGGGCTTGGGGGCTCGAGCCACTCAATCTAAGATCGAGAGACCGAGGCTCGATGGCTGACCAGCGAAGGGTCCGGGGCCGCCTCACGTCAAACAAGAGCTAGGGGAGAAAACACAGATGAGCCTCAACGGTGCGTTAAGGCGAATAGGGTCATCTCAACCTTCTTGTTCAATCCAGCCTCTAGCCATGCCCATAGAAACCCCATTGAGGGGGAATTTGTTGGAAGGCGAGCAAAGGAGTAACGGAATGCCTCCCGAGGGCCTCGCCGACCCTGCCGCGAAGCAAATAGGATCGGATTCTGTTCGAACATCCCTGTTAGCGAGCTCATAGCGCATGGTCACGCAGCGATCATCGAAGTCCTAAGGTAAGAGGTACGAGTAAATACAAACGTAAGTTTGCCTCCCTCGCTCTAGTCTCTAGTAACATCCGACCCCAGCAACCACAGGGGGTCGGATCTCACTCAGGGGCTGATAAAGGTATGGGAACCTCCTTTCTTTTCTTTTCAAGAAAATATTACATTTGACCTCCTGTTCGCATCAAGACCAGTGGCAAGGTTCGGCGGAACAGACTGGTAAGACCACAAAAGTCCCACACCCAGATAGCTATGGTAATTTTGCTCACCAGCACAATCAAGTTTCCCCTAAAAAAAACCTCGGGCCCTATGGTCTTAACAAACGGAAGGGTCGATTGTCTAAATCTTTTTCATCACAAAAAGAGAAGGTAAGATCAAAACAAACAAAACGAGATTTACGCAACCATTTCCAGGACACAAAAGCACTGACACTTGTTCACATGTTACGAATAAGTATTTTTCAAACGAATTCCACTAACTACTTCCGCGAAGGGAGAACCTCTTCTTTCAAGCTTGTCCACCAGGTTCTGCGCAAGGGGAGCCACCGCCTTCTCCATCTCATCTAGCTCAGTGTCTTCATAGACAGGCGCGAAGCCTTGGCTCATCACCCCCCAGGTTGATCTCCTGAGCATAATGGGAATGGGCGACAGTGAAGGCCTGGGTGATCCCGAGGCAAAAGACGCTCTCCGCAAGATGGCCGACGCGCACCGTGATACCAGCAGCACGGACCACGAGGGAACCAACCCCCTTCTCTTGCGTCACCCGCAGGTCGTCACAGACCGCCAGGACAGTGGAAGACAGGCGATCATACTCATCACCTTCGACTTGAAGCCCCCGCGCCTTGGCGAGATCAGCGCGTAGACCAGCAGAAACTTCCTCGGCATCCAGCCGTCGGGCCACCTCGACTCCAAGATCCGTCCGGCGTGCTTCGGCCTCCCGACACGCTTTGTCGCGCTCTCGGGTGGCCCGATCGACCACCACGGCATCCTGGTTCGCCTTCTCCTACAACATCGCGGACCTCTCCTCAGCCTTCAGCTTGAGGTCCCGCTCCGTCTGTAGCTCCGCCAGGAGCTTGCCGGCCTGCTCACTAGCCGCGGCATTCTTCTGCAGCAGCTCGTCTCACTCCTTTCGGAGCCTGGCGATCTCCTCCTCACCGGGCAGTTGCCACTCCTCGGTGGCAGTCAAGGGGCAAAGGAGGCCTCGGCAAACAAGGCCCTCCAGGTGCCGAAGGGAGATGTTGGATTTGTACCCCGGGTCCATTACAACAATGGGAGCAGCACGGGGAACAAGGCAGCAACGAGTTTGATGGCAGAGGCAGTATGAGTGCAAGAGGCGCAGGCGATTAGTGGTGGAGGCTGAGGACGTGAAGGCGAGGAGGCAAAATGTGGAACCCTAGGGGCAAACCCCGTGGTTTTATAGGGGCGACGGATGCAAGAAGGGCAGCCATTCACCTCGATCTCCGAGCCTGCCACGCACACCGCCACGTCATGTCGCGGGACATGCGCCCGCGATCCCTATCCTCTCCCACCAAAATCGCGCTGGACGGTTTACCTTCCTGAAGCGACCGGACTCTTTTCCCACAGAGGGGACATTTACCAGAAAAATCTCTTCTCTGATCCGTCTGGACCCATAACGACCGGGGGTCGGCCCAAACCAACTCAATGGCCGCCCCAATGAAGGATAGGCCCACGAGAAGCCAGAACTCAAGGACACAAGCATCACCAGGGCCTTGATACGCAGTTGGGTTTCGGGCAGGCCAGTACTGAATAAAATTCCCACAAACGGAATACCATGTTTCCCTTAAAAATATCTAGTTGACAAAAAAAACCAAGTCTTATGGCCTTACCCGCGGAGGGCCTGATACTACCCCCGAGCGACTTTACTCAAATCACCCGGGGGCTCGGGGGCTACACCCATCGGGTGCGCTCGCGCGCACCCTCTAGCGAATTGACTCCGACGAAATCGAATACATCCCCCGGGCGACTCTACCCGAATCACCCGGGGGCTCGGGGGCTACTGTCGGGGACCTAATACCAGGGTACCCAAGGAGGTGGAACTAATAACCATCGAACGTTAAAAACTCCCGGGCGGACAAGGGCGCTACTACGCTTCTTGCCCGAATGACGGGAGTTTAGTTCCGCCTCGCCCAATGCCCGTCAGCCAGCTCCGCCTCCCCCGGCGGCTGGGGGATGGCTCCGCCTCACCCAAGGGCTGTGCCCCGATAGCTGAGGGCTAGAGCCTGCCTCGCCCGACCCCCGAGTGCTAGACTCCGCCTCGCCTGACCCCCGCAGGATGGACTCCACATCGCCCGACCCCTAAGGGATAAACTCCGCTTCGCCTAACCCCCGAGGGCAGGGCTCGGCCTCACCCAATGGATAAAGGCTAGGCTCCACCTCATTCGACGGCTGAGGACGGACCTTGCCTCACCGATGTTCGAGAGCTAGCTCCACTTCGCCTGACGACTGCTTCCTGCTCCGACCCCGTGACTCTGACCCCGCAACCGGGGTTCGCGGGAAGCCTGCTCACCGCTCTTCTCCGACCGGCGCAATGAGGGCCGACTGGAGCCATCCGACCGGGGCTCCCCATTCGGAGGGAACCAGAAGACGTGCGGAGAAAGGCAAGGCATGGCTCATAAGTCAAAACCACTATACCAGAGTCCATACCCTATGCCCCGACAGGAAAAGTACTGCTAGGGAATGATGGGATGGGTGCTTTAGACCCTTCCAGGCATAGCAGAGCCTGAATAGTGTTGTGGGCGTGTGCTCTTTGCCCTACAGAGTTGTGGACGCCGCCTTTAGCCCTCGGGCATGGAACCCGACGTAGACATACGACAACCACTACGGTCCAGAAAAAGACTTGCGTCCTCCACAAATGATGGATATGCTATCACCACGATATGGTCCCAAGGGAGCGGCACCCGCTTCATGGCCCCTCGGGTCCACCAGATCGGAGTATTCGCTTCAGCCTCCGGACGCCCCCTCCAATCAAAAGGCTTTGCCCACAGCACTGCTTCCTGCTCCGACCCCGCGACCGGGGTTCGCGGGAAGCCTACTCACCGCTCTTCTCCGACCGGCGCACTGAGGGCCGACTGGAGCTATCTGACCATGGGCTCTCTGTTCGAAGGGAACCAGAAGACGTGCGGAGAAAGGCAAGGCATGGCTCATAAGTCAAAACCACTGTACCAAAGTCCATACCCTGCGCGGGGCAGTACTCTATAGCAATCCTGACATTCTACAGTGGCATCGACAGTATTGTAGGCACTTATCATCCATTCTCACCCACTGGAATGGTCAACAAGGCTTGGTAGACATGAACAACAAGGCTAGGTAGCGTACGCATCTGAGCCCTCTCACTTGTAAAGCCACCCCCTTCATCTATAAAAGGGGGATGCGCTTCCTTCAACGAAGGGAGGGACTCTTGACGAACAACACACATCACACACAATCAAGCTGCTATCAGGCTCTTGACATCCTTTCGACCCTTCCATCAGAGACTTGGGAGCAGTCCCTCTCTCGACCGTTTGTACCCCCTACTACGAACCATTTTCGGTGCTAATAACACGAGCAGCAACAGACTGGACGTAGGGACATTCAGCCCGAACCAGTATAAATCTTGTGTCATTAGCGCACCATCCGGGCCTAACGCGCATAACTATAAATTTACTTGCAGGTGCTTATTCGAAACACCGACAATTATCTTATAAAACAAAAGACAGGTAGAGATAAAGGAGCCTCAAGCCAGCCACTTTTCTTCTAGAATTGCTATAGTGTGGACACCTTTTTGTTGGAATGTTTTTGGGGGTGGTGGGTGGCGATGCATTAATATCATTAGATTTAGATCGGATGGTTCTTGTCATATTCTATCCTTGTCTTCTACCTTAGAGCATCTTCCAGAGTTTCCAAAATCCACTTCTAATCTTAATTTTTTTGCAAGACTGAAAACAGCTCTCCTACAACTCTCAATCTTTGTGGGAAAATCTCCTCAACCACGCGCACGCGTATCGATTGGCTAATTTCGAGGTGGAAGAACGTGGGGAAGAACAGGGAGTAGGACAGAGCTCTCAATGCGATTGTACAAGAGACAAAGAAAGTATAAAAGTGGTTATGGTGACTTTAAAATAGTCCAAGATTCCTGGCGCAAAATTGTTTTATATATTATAGGAGCGATATTTTTTGAAACTGATAGAGGAACCCAACAAATATGCTCTCAATTTTTTTAGCTACTTTGAAAACTCATCGATTTACTAATTATTTTTTTTGAACTATTTGATGCTCTTATGTTGTTCTTTAACATGTCTTACGCAGTTCACCTGAGATATCGCTTACCATCGGTCGACCTTTGTCCTTGGCACCTCATGGTTGCCGTGTTTGACTCCGCTCCACTTACCGTGCTAACCTGATTTCGCCAGACTGTCCGTGTGCGACTATCCTCCTATACTCCTCCCGCCCAACACTATCCTCCTCCACCCACGGCTGGAGAGGCCTAGCAACACCTCGCCGCTCCACTCCTGCGCTTGTCTCCTTAGCCTGGCCGACTTGCCTCTCCCAAGCCTCATTCTAAGCCGCCGAGCACAGCTAATCCGAACACAAATGCTTTGATATGGCAACAAGAGCTGCTACTAAAATCGATCTCAATTTCAAGCAGTTGTAGTATATATATTAGATATGTGCTTTTCTTTTTCTTTTTCTCTTAACCAGAAAGAGTATCAATAGGATCATTGTTGAATTTGAAAACGCAAATCCTTAAAACTTTCATATTTACATTAAAAATCTAAAAAATCTGAGGGTACAATACAATCTAAAACTGGTAACTCTCAATATTTGTAACATTTAAATAAAACATTCAAGTAACACATACACATATTCTTTTCGACATAAAATTCGCTAATACATAAAGCCTTTCAAAGGCGTCTCCTTTTCTCTACCCATGGTTGACAAAAAACCACCCCAAAAAAATGTTTGTGGATGGCCTTTTGAAATGTCTTCCATTTCTAGGGGGTGTCTAGTGTTATGGACCGCCTCAAGAATTTAAGGTATCTCTACAGATGGATCGAAATCAATTTTCAGTTGCGATTACTGACACTAGTGACTTCATATTTATATGCAGGCTCATTACATAGATGAATGTCACTATAGGCTGTTAGGCATCGATTTTCAGCCATAGTTAGAAATCCATTTGCATCATGTTGAGATCCTAACATATGAGTATGTTAAGCCTCGGGATCAAAGGTTCCTGACCGAGAGACCCCCCCGATCGGACTTTTCAGGATTGCCCGGGGGCTCGAGTGATATACCCATCGGATACGCTCGCGTGTACCCTCAGGCCAAGCAATCAGGCCGAGCCCGAGCGCAACCACCACTTCCGCTCAGGGCTCGGGGGCTCGCCCGAGCCTTCGGTTTCCGATCAACGGAAGCCTAGACCCAATCCTTGGCTCCCTCCCGGCCTCCGGCACCAGCCAAGGCCTAGGCACGAGATGGTACACCCCGAGCCACCAAGGCTCGAGGGCTCCCAGGCGCTGCCCTATGGGCACGGCTCTGTCAACCACTTCTTAGACAGGGTCACGCACGGGGTGTGGCGTAAGAAGGCAAACTCCTCCGCGGCCTCCAGGGGATCGAGGGCTAACGGGCCCGCGCATCAGCCTCTCGAGCCAGCCTTCTTCGCCACAAAGAAGCCTCTAGAAAGCGCACATGGGGGAGTCTGGTCCAAGCCGACACAGCCTGACACTCAGTTTGTCAGAACAGAGCAGCCGGACGACGCCCAGACCTTTTTCGTCTCCATGACATCGCCACGGTACACACACGCCACTGCAAGACCCTCCTGGACTCCGGCGCATGTAGACCATAGGCTCAACTCCTCCAAACCGCCATGTACGACCTACGTCTGAATATAAGGGGGAGGTCAGATCCTAAGAGGGGGGAGGACGATTCCACACAGATCATTCGTGTCCTCACCGTTCCACTTGAGCTCTGTACCAAGATCAGAGCAATCCAGAGAGGGGCACCGAGAGCTCCTCCACCGCATCCGTCGTCTTCCTCCTCTTCGGTGAGGGGGAAGGCTCCACCGATGGCGAGGCGTCCCTAGGATCCGCACCGAGCGATCCCCTACCAAATCTCTCTTTTTCTCCTATACACTCTACTATAACCCCCCCAGATTTTGGGTGCTCTTGAGTATAAGGATCATCAGCTGCTGGACGTAGGGCATCGATTGGCCTGAATTAGGATAAACCATTGCGTCCCCTTTATGATTCTTGTGTTCTTTAGTCCACCCGAGCCTCCGAAGACGCGCACTCTGACATTAACATGAACAACAATGCTTGCCGCGGTTCCGACCCCACGACACATTGCTACTACAGAAACAATTTTAGGAGATAATATTTTTTTATTTTTACAGGATGCACTTTAGTTCAACAATCTTTGTAAATGATTTTAGAAGAAAGTAACATGATATTCTCACCACCAAAAATTGATTTTCAGAGGCAAGATTCTTAAGGGGGTCGTCTCTATAAATACCTTATTTATAGAGATGGATCTATTAAAAAGCCCATCTAGGAAAACCAATTTTCAGAGGCGAGACACGTATGTTACCGCCTGATGAAAGAGTGGCCCAAGACCAATAAAAAATGTTACTTGTAACCTAGACTTCCGCACAAAACACTTTCCCAAAGTTGCCACTTCTAGTATCGCCTTCTTCGGTAGGGGCCGCTCGATCTTCTCCGCCATGGCTCCTTTAGTCTTCTCCACCGAAGTGTCCTCAACTTGTCATCTCTGCTTGGCATCCTCGATCTCCATGCATGGCCAGCCCTGCTAGAGTTCCTCACCATCAGCTATGCTCGCATCTCATCGCCCTATCTGAGTGAGCGCTACCCCCACTCCTCTGTCCATGTCCATCTCCTCCGTCTCTCACTCACTCACTCTCAGTCTCCTCACTGATACAAGGTTGTCGTTGACTATCCTTACGATCCAAGATCCTCGACAAGTCGAAGCTCCGTCTCCATGGTGAGCTCTAGCATCTCTCTCTCTCTCTCTCTCTCTCTCTCTCTCTCTCTCTCTCTCTCTCCTCACACTCGGTCTTCTCGCTCGCCGGTCCAAGGTTTCGATCTGTGGTGATGACAACATAGGCAGACTAATGGGTTCTATTTGCGGCAAAAGCTGTGTGGGTGGGTGTCTTTGATTTGTGATAGACGTCTAGGTCTGTGGTGGTCCAAGTCGAGACTCGGCGTTGGGGTCCGTGGATTTGAGGGCGGGCCTTGACACCAGCCAATTTGATTTTTTTTTTCTTTTTCAATCAATTTTGAATGACGGCATCGTAAACCCTCTTCCTCTCTAGAGTTCCATTTGTACAAACGGGTATAATAAGCACCCCCTTCTCTGGTGTTCTATTTGTACAGATCACCCGGCCCGGTCACTGAAAATCCTGTATTTGCAGTGACCATGCAGCAAAGGCAGGGCTGTAGGGGATACACCGCCACTGTTAACCCCAAGTGACCGACTGTGAAAATGTACTTTCCAGTAGTGATATTTATATAGAGTTCCAAAATTCATTTCAAAATCATCAAAAGTTTGAGCTGCATTTGAAAAGAATGAATGTCATCACTGTGATGTGAGACAATATGTCTAACATACCCTGTCCCGGGACATGTTAAGTGAATTTTCTTGCTATAAAAAAGGATCAAATTAAATTTGATATTGTTCTATGGATTCTAATTTTTTTTGTCGTTTTTGTGGTACATGAGCCTAGAATATTGAAGTTTTTTTGACGGTGGTTTATATTTCCCTGTCGGTACAATGTGTCATGGATAGACAATAGACCTGGTGAATGTGAATTTTCCCGTCGACGCACGGGAATTTCCCTGTCGACGCCGTACCGATAAGGAAATTAGTGTCCCGACAGAAAGTACCGATAAGGAAATTATATAAATCTATTTTCTGTCGCTAGGGAAATCTTTGTCTGCAATAGTGCCCTCAAGATCATTGTTCAGAAAACGAAATTTGAAGCTTAAGTCCTTTTAAATCACGATGTTTACCTCAACATTTGCGTTGTGACTTTCAGTTTCAAATATAGTATTGGCTTGGAGGTGTCCCGTGTCCTCTCTGCAATTAATCTAGAGGTGGTCGGAAACATTACCTCAAAGCTAGATAGCTCCTTCCAAATAAGTGACTGGATAGGAAGCAACGAGGAAGCGACGGCTGGACCAATTGCTCGGCATGATGCTACGTTTTCTGACCACGGCTTTGCTTTCAGACCACGCAACGTTTTCTGACCATTATTCAGGGACGGCAGGACAAAAGAACCTTGCGCGCCACTCCACTACCCGACCTATTTAACGGCCACCTCATGCTACCAACAGAAATACACTCGCTGCAAGCCTACAAGCGAACAGATGGAGCCAATGAGCGGCGACGGGGAGCCACACGCCGAGGGCCGGCACCACCACCTCGCCTTCCTCCTCGTCCTCCTCCTCCGCCGCCTCCAGCTCCAACGAGAACCACCGCACGCATGTAGTGCTGCTTCTGCCGTTCCGGGGCGCGCTGACCAGCCCGATGCTGCTCCAGTTCACCCGCCGCCTCGTGTGCCACGGCCTCCTCCGCAGGCTCATCACCACCTGCTACGTTGTCCTCCCCACCGCGCTGCCCCCGCCAAGCCCCTTCTGTGTCGCCGCCATTTCAGACGGCTTCAATGACGCCGGCCATGCCTAGCCGATTGTGGACCAGGCAACTATATCAAAATGCATTTTTAGGAGGTGAAGTGTGAATTTAGAAGGAATTGACGCTTGCTTAGTGGATGCAGAATACGGACAAGGCAATGCCGAAAGGAGGAAATAAACTCAGGCAAGAATATTGCTGAATTTGCAGCAAAGTATCCACCATATTAGTAAAGAGCCTTTGTTTACACCAAAATTTGGAAATAAAAACGTAGGAACTCCAAACTTCCAAAGATTGTCATCAAGGAATCGATTGCATAAGGGTCGATATCTGCTGATTTAGATGCGGCACTAGAATCGGCTCTCTTCAGATGACGTCAGCAGATAACGATAATAAGTTACGGTTGGCATCGGGAAAGACATATCGGACTCTTAAAAAAGGAAAAGATTAGGGTCCAAGTTATCTTAAATTAGGAGTGTTTTCTCTTATGACCAAGATTGTAATGAGTCATACTTGAGTAGGATTCATGCTTATGTTCTGGGTATAAATATCGGACCCTGGCTATTGTAAAGAACATCAATCAATCAATACAAATTACTTTTTTGGCTTTACGCCAACCCTTAGGAGTAGGAGTAGTGTAGATCTCGGCGAGTTCTTCAACAAGCAGGGCTGTATCGGTCCGGCCGACCTCCGGCTTGTCTGTAACTACTGTCATGGCTTATACTTCCGTTTGTAAGGCTGCATCGATTAAATTCGACCTCCAATGCGAGCTCTAGTATAAGCTAGTTAACGATCCTTATCTAGTTCAAGTACGGCTGCATCGGTTAAGTTTGATCTCCACTGCTCGAATTAGATTTTCAATTTATCGGCTCTGCCTAAGGATGGCATCCTTCGGATAGATTCATTAAGTTACCAACCTTACTGACATTCTTACTGTCATTAGTTTTCAGCAATATCAACCTGTCCGATTGAGATCGATCTAGATCGGCCTCACATCTTTTTAACCCATCGTTTATCTTGTCACATTGCAGTGGTTCTCACTTTAAACGATGGATTACATTTCATCGGCTGTTTTTTTCGATCTTGATCGTGCATAGTACGCGGTTAAGGCATGTCCGATCTTGAGGAGGTTTGTTGGCTAGTTAAATCTGGTCTATAGTTCGCTATTTTGGCTGTAACGATCCGGTCGATCCCCACTGATGTCACTTTAGATCGGAGGATGCTATTTGGTAGATTTATTTTCGATCAGGCGTGACCTTGACTGTTTGCTATGCTTGCATCGGTTAACCATAGCATGTCTTCATGACCCTGTTAAATGTGAATAGACCTATTTTCTTTAAAAGTTTAATCTGTTATCTTTATTATGTCTGTCATCGATCCGGTCGAACCCCACTCTTAAAGATAATAGGTTAGATTTGAGGAGTTTATAGGTCTGCACGTATTGAATAGTCGATTATTCATATGCTATGACCATTTTTCTATTTGAATCGGCTATTTCAGCCGATTTGCCTGTACTTTCACAAATATAGCATGTCTTTCAGAAAACCTGTCAATGTATATACGGTTTTATGGATTCTTCGGTTTAGTTTGTTACTATCATTATAACTGCCATCGATCCGGTCGAACCTCACTGTTGGTGGTAACAGATTAGAATCAGAGCGTTTGTAGACTCGTTTGTACTAGATAGTTGATTTGTTCGTATCTTATATTCTTTCTCGTTAGATTCGTCGGCTCAATGCTTTACATCAATAATATCCAACTAGTTGATGATTTTACTTATGTCTGCGTGCAATGTAATTGTCATCATAAAATCAATCGCAACCCATGAGTTGTACAGTCCATAAATGGTCGATTTCTTTGCGTATCGGCTATTTAGTCAATTTTCTTGTCTGACTGCTCCTGTAGTGGCATACTTGGAACTGTCTAGGCAAAATTGGCATGTTTCACCTTAAATTACTGATAAACTTTCTCTCCTTGACAATTGCAGGTCAAATTGACTGGCACGCCTTCGGGAGGAATTCGCAGGATCGGCTAGCCCTACGTTGAAGCCAAGCGGATCTCCAGCCTTACTCCACCAAACAGATCCTTCTGACTTACTGTGTGCCAGGCGCATTGACACGTTTTTGCGCCAACAACCTTGTTAGAGCATCTCAAGAGTACCGTAATATTTTTTCCCAAAAACATGAAGTTTTACGGCTCCCGAAAAAGTATTCGAAGAAATAAAGACGGTCATCTTCAAGAGTTTCTAATAATCAACTCCTAAAATATAGAAGACAATTTTACATCAGAAATCCTATACTATTTTTAAATTATACTAACCACTTTTATATATTTTTTCTCTCTTGTATATTTGCATCAGGAACCCTTTCCTAGTATTTATTCTTTCCACGCCGTTCTATCTTTAGATTGCCCGACAAAAACGCGTGGGGAGAGAAGATACGCGTGACTCGAAAGCGCTTAACTTTACGCGGAACAGGGTGACTTTTCCCAAGTTGTAAAAGATCAGAAGGATAGATTAGGAGTTATTGGAGAGATTTTTTCTCGTGTTACTACGAATCAAGGATGCTCAGTGGTTGAAAAGTACCGCCGGTACTTTTACGTACTTTTCTTTTTTTATTTTTATTTACATTGATTTAATAAAAAAGATAATTAGTAAAATTGGATTTATCTACTTAAGGATATAATAGCAATTGTCCAAATTCGTCTTCGTATCTATACTAACAACCGAACAGAGCGTCAACGGAAGTTCGGAACTTAGCACCGCTGCCCTGCTCGGACGCTCCTCCAAGATTGTGACGCCCCCAACCCTCCTTCCTCCACCTTCAAGCCTTCAGCTCCTCTGCTCTTGCCATTGCTCGTCTTCCTTGACTGTGTTGAGATCGGTGCCATGGCCGCCATCGTCAGCATCTATCTTACCGCTCGGAGAGTGAGACACTCGTGGACGGAATGCTGCTCGGAGACGATCGGACGAACCGCTCGGAGACGATCCGACGAACCGCTCATGGACGGGATGCTCCAAGGTCACAAGGAGACAAGACGCTGCTCCCATTGCATTTCATATCCAAGCCGTTGTAGAGGAAATATACTGTAATGGAAGAAAATGGCATGCTAAATTTTGTCCACTAGTCGCATAATCATGGAAGCGCAGGAGTTGTCAGCAGCTCAGAACTTTATATACTAAATGTTAATGAATGATTGAATGAAAGGAGTTCAGTGTCTATCAATTCCTTTGTAAGCAAGGATACCAGCACTGAGGGGAGGACGACGACTTACACGCAGAAGGAGAGGAGAGTCATCGCCGGATGAGGAGCCTCAGCGATCAGGCGACTGCACGTGGAAGGACGGCCTCAGCCCGGTGCCGTCCGCATCCAAACGGCCTCTCCCAGCAGAGCCCGCATGGCGGAGCTATGGCAGAGCACACACTAGGAGCACCTAGACCGGAGGGCTGGCGGAGAATCCCAGCAGAAGGCTGAACACCAGGGACAGCCGGCGGGGGCGCCACAGGAGCTCAGCGGAATTACCAATTTACCTTTTCATTTCAATAAAATCTGAAATAAAAAACATTGGTACTGCCCCCGTATTTTGGTACTAATCTTATTTATTTGTACTTGTCAGTACTTTTTTCTCAGTACCTCATATTTCTCGACCATTCGATCTCTCCTGATGGACGGTTCATATCTTTCTCAACCACCGTTAAACTTGTAGTTAATTAAACAGTAAGCATATATGTTGGTGAGTGTAAGAAGTCTTTGCAGTGCGCCTTCTGTAACTATGAAGGAGGCCAAAGGATCGATGTTGGTATTTTAATGTTTCAACACTCAGGAATCACTGTCAATGTAAAGTCGCATGCTGTGTGTCATTTAGTTATTATGTTGTTTTCTGGATAGTAAGTGCTCTACTGAGGACAAGGAGATCATAGATCTTAGCTTATATAGATTACTGGTGCATGTCACCTTTTGAAATGTTAGGAACATACGGTATTTTATTTAACTCCTTTGTTTATTTAAATCATGTATGTTTATTAGTTTTGTTACACTCGGTTGACCAGAAGTTCCTGCAACTAGGAAATAAAATCAAGGATTAAGTTTATTTTTGGCCCCTCAACTCTTGTCTTTGTCTAATTTTAACACCTAGCTACAAAACCGTTTAACCTTGACACCTTAACTATTAAAACCGTTTAATTTTAACTCCAGAGTCATATGAAAACCACTCAAAACCGGCTCGGGGTCAGAATTGAATGGTTTTGATAGCTGAGGTGCCGAAGTTAAACAAAACCAAGAGTTGAGGGGCCAAAATGTACTTAATGAAGTACTTTAGTTTTTCATATATTTATAAAAAAATATATTAGTTAGATTTACTTATTGATAAATATTTATATGTATTAAAATATTTTAAAATAACGGAACTTCAATCATTCATCAACTATAAATTTGTAGATCTCAGTGTTGGTAATTTCTTCATCCAAGTTCATTCGAATAATTTGAAAATTTTGAATTTTGAAATATGAGAACTTCAAATAGAATTTTGTAATCGGAAATGATTTCAAATGAAAATAAAAGTCGTCAGCTACAAGGTTGTACTCCCTTGATCCCTAAAAAAGAGTTATTCTCGCTTCTAAAAAGTCAACAACTTTTAACTTTGACCAAATATATTTAATAAAATATTAATATTTATGGTACATAAATTAATACCATTAGGTGGATCGTTGAATATACTTTCATAATAAACTTATTTGGAGATGTAAATGTTGCACGTATTATCTACAAATGTAGTCAAAGTTGAGAAAGTTTGACCAGCACGATTCCCATAGCGACTCTTTTTCAAGGACGAAGGGAGTATATCTCATTGAAGTCTACAACTTCAGTTTTATTTATTTCTCCATCCGAGTTCATTCGAATAATTCAAAAAAATTGGATTTTAAAATATGAGAACTTCAAATGTTTAGGTTATATTTTAAATAAATTCAGGTTCGGATTTAGAACTCTGAAGTTCAAGAGATGGCAACAATCCACTGACAGTTTACACCAACTAAATAACCAGTTATGTTGCACCCATAAATGGAAAGGGAAACATGGTAGAATTTAGAACTCTGAAGCCATAGAAGCACTTTCAAATTATATAACTCAGTTTTTTCCACTTTTGGAACAATTACAAGGTATTCATTTACAGAACATATTCATATGACACAATATACAGACACACCATCCATTTATTCAACCCGCATGTCTTAATGTAGGGAAGTGATTACGCATTTGAAGCTCGGCTTACGCAGTAGGGTAGGATGGTTGCATGGCAAGGCCACACATCCCCCTCTTGTCCGAAATATCCTTCTCCATTCTCAGGAATCCATTCTCACCCCACGTTGTGCCCCACGAGTTCTTCATCAGCCAATACTTGGTGCCATCACTGTCCTTTCCATAACCAATTGCTGCAATGCCATGGTCAAGGTCAGTGCCGCAAGATCCGGTCATCACACCACCAGAGTAGAACTGAAATGTCATGTCGCCCCCGTCCACTGCCACCGAGACTGGCTGGCTGGCTACCGCCGTCATGAGGGCAGCCTATAAAGACAATGGTTGGTGGTCCACCGTCGCACTGCGCTATATAAAGTGGTGGAGGCCGGCGGCTCAAGGTACGAGGTTCACCGTGAGCCAATCCGCCCCACCAACAAACCCTAAGTCCGATCTAGCAAGGGCCGTCGCTGCCCGTGCGCAGCCTACGACAATGAACCCGATGGAGGCTTCTGGATCTACCCCTTCCGTGGTGTCAGGTCCTAAGATCTCAACTACCCCTCTCTATTTTTCCTCTGGTAGTACTAGAACTAGTTCTAGGTTTTTGATCTATCATGCACCCCGGCTAGATCCCTACCTAGACGATCCGAATAGTTTAACAATGGTACCAGAGCATGTTTTCTAGGGTTTTGATATAGAACGGGTGAAATAATTAGAAAAGGGAAAAGATGATTAGAAATCCAGTGCGGTTTTAGAAAGTAGAAAGGGGCTTCGGCCGACAAAGGGTTCGGTTGAACCCTAACTTCGATCCTTTCGGATCTGAGAAAAGTTTTTGATTCGGATGAATGAAACTCTAACCCTAACCCTAGCTCGGGTTCGGGAAAAGTGAAGAACAGATACAACCAAACCCTAGATCGGGTTTTGGGACAGAGATGATTACATGGTTTCAACCGGAAACCGAATATCAAACCCGTGAAGAAATCAAATCGGGGAAAAAGAAAAACAGTGGCCATTCCAAACCCTAACCCTAACCCTAATCGGGAAATCGGATGAAATCTGAACAAACGAATCAAAAGAAAGGGGAAGAAAGGGAAGAGGGTGGCCTACCTCGCCGTTGCGCGGCACAGCAGTCACGCCGGCGCGCGGGGAAGAGAAAGGCCGGCTCGGGGCACTCCTTGCCGGAACAGGCCACAACGGCGCCGCGGTCAGGCCACTCGACGACAGCACGCTCACCCGCTGGGGAGCGCGCACGCCTTCGAGGGGGCCGACGACGACGCCTAGGCTCGCTGCTTGCTCTCGCCGTGGATTGCTCGCTCGCTCGGTGACTGACTGAGGAAAGAAGAGAGAGCAGTGAGGCGAAGAGAGAGAGAGCGAATGTAGAAATGATTTAGGGTTTCCGCTCGGAGGCGCGTGGCGTCGGGTTTTATTCCGAGCAAAATGCGCGCGCGACCGTCCGATGCTAGATGAACGGCCGAGAGAGAATGGGCCAAGTCGCGGCCCAGGCGGGCGCGCGGACGGGCGGACTTTGCCGGGCCAGGCCTAGGTTGCGGCCTGGGTGCGGCCTGTTCGCGCAAAAAGAAAAGGGCTGAGCTGTTTTCTGCGGTTTTGGGCCAAAACAGAGAAGACAGAGTCCGGTTTTGCATTTTTCTTTTTCCAGAAAATTGAAAAATGGAAATTGGCTCAAAAGAAAATTTTTCCCTGTGGGCAAAATTCATCAAATTGAATGTTTTTCCGCTGCGTATTTAAAGATGCAATTTTCATTATTAAATTCGAACCAACGAGAGAATTTAATTTTGAAAATGGATATGTTTTAATTGATTATAATATTGTTATTATTCTGACCAACGTTGATTAATAGCAATATTATAATGTTTTTGTCTTGCATTAATTCTATTTCTGCCCAACGGTGATGTAGAATTAGTGTAGAGAACAATTGTATGTTTTAATTTTGACCAACGTTGAACTAAGGCATGCAATTGTTGTTGTTATTATTTGTGTTCTCACACTATTTGAATTGTGTTTTTAGGCGGATACAACTTGATGAGTTGTATCAAAGAGATCCCCACTCTAAAAGGGGATAACTACATTGAATGGAAGAAAAAGATCGACTTGGCCTTCATATTGGCTAAGATGAACTGGGTACTCACCACACCGTGTCCCAAAGAACCTGTGGCACCAGTGAGGGAGACAGATGAGACTGTTGTTGCATGGCAGAACAGAGAGCGGAACTTTGCTCCCGTAAAGATGTCTTTTGACCTTGAAAATAGAAAGTGGGTCACAGCCAATAAGAAATGTTTAGCTGTGATAAAGAATACAATTGAGCCTACAATAGTGGACTCAATTCCAGACTGTGACACAGTCATAGAGTACCTAGAAAGAATAAAGAGTCAGTTCACTGGCTCTTCAAAGACATATGCAACCCAGCTGATCAAGCAGCTGGTCACAGAAAGGTACTCTGGTGGCGGGAGTGGCATTAGAGAGCACATACTGAGAATGAGCAATTTGGCATCTAAGCTCAAACCAATGGATTTGGCACTCAAGGATGAGTTTCTTATTCATTTGATTTTTGCTTCTTTGCCAAAAGAATTTAACACCTTTGTTCTTAATTACAACATACAGCCCGAGAAATGGGATTTAGAAAAGCTCATAGCCATGTGTGTGCAGGAGGAGGAAAGAATAAAAGTTTCACAGGGTGGTACTGTTAACTACCTAAAAGATAAGAAAAAGAACTATAATAACAGCTCTTCCTCCAAGTCATCTGGAAAGGGTCCCATGCAACAGTCTCAGAGCAAGCAATTCCCAGTGGATAAAGACCAGTGTCTCTACTGTAAGAAGACGGGACATTATAAAAAGAATTGTCCCGATTTCCTAAAGATGATTATGAAAAACAAAGGTGAGAACATTATTACGTTCGTAAATGAATCATTGTATGTCAAGTTTTCAAAATCTACTTGGTGGATTGATTCAGGTGCAACTATTCATGTTGCTAATTCATTACAGGGATTCCGTTCGATAAGAACTTTGCAAAGAAGCAAAAGTTTCATTAAAGTCTCAAATGGAGTACAAGCAGATGTTGAGGCCGTTGGCGATCTTCCGCTAGAGCTTGCTGATGGCTTCATATTTTTTCTTAGAGATGTTCTTTATGTACCTTCTTTGCAAAGAAACTTGATTAGTGTATCAAAATTGGACCATGATGGTTATGATTGCCATTTTGGAAATGGCAAATGTCAGATATTGTTTAATAATAGATGTATTGGTCTTGCCTTCCTGACAAGACGAGCTTTATTTGTTATCACTTCGTGAAAATGTGAATTCCATATGTGATGTGAATGAGAATGTATCCTCATCGAACAATGCAAACAGAAAACGAAAGAGAGCTCACGATGCGTTGTCGAAATTATGGCACTGTCGTTTATGCCATATTTTGAGGGGAAGAATAGAAAGACTAGTTAAGAATGATATTCTTCCTCCATTAGAGCTCTCAGATTTAGAACAATGTAGAGATTGCATGAAAGGAAAGTATGTAAAGAAAATTAAAAAGGATGACAAACGAAGCACAAGAATTTTAGAGATAATTCACACAGACATATATGGTCCTTTTCCTGTGAAAAGTGTGGATGGTTATGATTCATTCATATCATTCACAGACAATTACTCTCGTTTTGGCTACATTTATCCAATTAAAGAAAGAACAGAAGCGTTGGATAAATTCAAAATATTTAAAGCAGAAGTTGAAAATCAGCATGATTTAAAGATTAAGATAGTCAGGTCTGACCGTGGGGGAGAGTACTACGGTCGGCATACCCCATATGGACAAGTTCCTGGACCTTTTGCAAGGTTCTTACAGGAGAATGGTATAGTCGCCTAGTATTCAACACCGGGCGAACCTCAGCAGAATGGAGTAGCTGAAAGGCGTAACCGTACCCTGATGGATATGGTGCGTAGTATGATAAGTTACTCCACTTTACCAATGAGTCTGTGGATGGAGGCGTTAAAAACCGCCATTCATATTCTCAATAGAGTACCAAGTAAGTCGGTGCCCAAAACACCGTATGAGTTATGGACAGGAAGAGTACTCTCACTTAACCACTTGCGTGTGTGGGGGAGCCCTGCTGAGGCTAAAGTTTTTAACCCAAACATTGGGAAGCTAGATCCCAAAACAGTGAGTTGTCATTTCATTGGCTACCCAGAAAAGTTAAAAGGTTTTCATTTCTACTGTCCAGATAGACATATAAAGTTTGTGGAAACAAGACACGCTGTCTTCCTAGAGGATGAAATGATGAGGGGAGAGCATGTTAGCTCGAGAAATTAACCTTGAAGAGAAGTGGGTGTATGCACCCACTCCGATAATTCATGAGCCATTTTTCTCACTACCTGCTGTTGCTGCACCGACAGTACAAGACACTGTGGTGCCAGCACCTATTGTTATCCCGCCTATGGCAACAATGAATGATGATGAGGAACATGTTCCTCAGGATCCTATAGAACATATTGCCACACATGAGGGGGAGCAACAACAGCCTCAAACAGAAAATGTGCCAAATGAGGAGGCCCCTAGAAGGCCTCAAAGAGTTAGAAAATCAGTTATTCCTGCTGATTATGAAGTGTACAACACTGAAGAATTTCAAATGGAGGATGATCCCACCTCATTTGAAGAAGCCATGAAAAGTGATCATTCATCAAAGTGGCTTGAGGCCATGGAATATGAAATGAGATCAATGAATACAAATAAAGTTTGGGATTTGGAGATAATTCCTAAAGGAGTCAAAACAGTAGGCTGTAAATAGGGTCTACAAAACAAAATTTGACTCTCAATAGAATATAGAGAGATATAAAGCCCAATTTATGGCAAAAGGCTTTACACAAAGAGAAGGGATTGATTATAATGAGACATTTTCTCTAGTCTCATGTAAGGATTCCTTCAGAATCATAATGGCATTAGTGGCATATTACGATTTAGAATTACATCAGATGGATGTAAAGACTGGCATTTCTCAACGGAGACTTAGAGGAAAATGTTTACATGGCACAACCGAAAGGTTTTGTCATGGAAGGAAAAGAACGTTTGGGATGCCGCCTAAAGAAATCCATTTATGGATTAAAACTAGCTTTAAGACAGTGGTACTTGAAGTTTGATCAGACAATAAAGAATTTTTGGTTTAAAGATAATGTTGAGGACAATTGTGTCTACGCAAAGTTTAAGAATGGGAAGTATATCTTTTTTGTCCTATATGTGGATGATATCTTACTTGCTAGTAGTGATGTCAGTCTACTACTGGAGACAAAGAAGTTTTTGTCCTCAAAATTTGATATGAAAGATCTTGGTGAAGCTTCGTTCGTTCTAGGGATCGAGATTCACCGAGATAGAAGTAAAGGGGTATTAGGACTGTCACAAAAAGCATACATAGAAAAAGTCTTAAAGAAATTCAGTATGCACAAATATAGTCCCTCACCTGCTCCTATAGTCAAGGGCGACAGATATAGGGATTTTCAATGCCCCAAGAACCAATATGAGATCGATCAAATGAAAGTGGTTCCATATGCTTCAGCTGTCGGAAGCTTGCAATATGCTCAAGTATGCACGCGCCCTGACTTGGCATTTGTTACTGGGTTACTTGGCAGATTCTAGAGCAATCCTGGAATAGAACACTAGAAATTGGTAAAGAAAGTCTTGCGTTATTTGCAAGGAACGAAAGGCCTAATGATGACGTATAGAAGATCTGATTCACTCCATATAGTGGGATATTCAGATTCTGATTATGCGGGAGATAATAGAAAATCCATGTCTGGATATGTGTTCACTTTCGCAGGGAGAGCTATTTCATGGAAAAGCTCAAAGCAAACCGTCACTACATCGTCTACAATGTATGCCGAGTTTGTAGCGTGTTATGAGGCAACGGGGCAGGTGAACTGGCTAAAGAAGTTCATACCCGGTTTGAAGGTGGTTGACGACATCAATAGACCACTGAAGTTATACTGCGATAATAATCCAGCAGTACAGTATGCTCACAACAATAGGTCAAGTGGTGCTGCCAAACACATTGACATAAAGTATTATGTTGTGAAGGATAAAGTCCGGGATCAAATGGAGCATATAAGTACCGAAAAGATGCTCGTGGATCCGCTTACAAAAGGCTTACCACCCAACGTGTTCAGAGAACATGTAGCCGGCATGGGTTTAAAGGAAAGCCTATGATTCCTGGACTATAAAGGGCCCAAAAGTTAAAGTAACTATTTCATATCAGAGACGTGCATTGTAGCTGTTAAATCTATCGGCGATTGACCGTGACGATGAAACATGCTCTATGCATCATCTGTGAAGAAATGAGTAAGGATAAAAGGATTGAAGTTTAAAGTTTAAAGATAAAAGTAATAGTGTGAGATCAAGGGCGAGAATGTTAGATTGATCTCCCAGCCAATAAGCTCAACGGCCTATTGGGCCTTGGTCACGCGCCCTGATCGGGGGCGCCCAACCCTACATGGTTGGTGGGCCCCCGTCGCACTGCGCTATATAAAGTGGTGGGGGCCGGCGGCTCAAGGTACGAGGTTCACCGTGAGCCAATCCACCCCACCAACAAACCCTAAGTCCGATCTAGCAAGGGTGCGCAGCCAGCGACGGGAAGACGCCCACCGTCATCACCGTCGGCTTCACTGCTCTATCAATTTATTGTGTTCTTACATCTAATATTTTGGTCATCTTTTAAATCACGATGTTTACCTCAACATTTGAGTTGTGACTTTCAGTTTCAACTATAGTATTGGCTTGGACAAATAAGTGACTGGATAGGAAGCAACGAGGAAGCGACGGCTGGACCAATTGCTCGGCATGATGCACGTGCACCAGTTCACAAGTCAACGCGGCTTTGCTTTTAGACCACGCAACGTTTTCTGACCATTATTCAGGGACGGCAGGACAACGAAGAACCTTGCGCGCCACTCCACTGCCCGACCTATTTAACGGCCGCCTCATGCTACCAACAGAAATACACTCGCTGCAAGCCTACAAGAAGACACAAGCGAACAGATGGAGCCAATGAGCGGCGACGGGGAGCCACACGCCGAGGGCCGGCACCACCACCTCGCCTTCCTCCTCGTCCTCCTCCTCCGCCGCCTCCAGCTCCAACGAGAGCCACCGCACGCATGTAGTGCTGCTCCTGCCGTTCCGGGGCGCGCTGCAGGGCCACACCAGCCCGATGCTGCTCCAGTTCACCCACCGCCTCGTGTGCCACGGCCTCCTCCGCAGGCTCGCCACCACCTGCTACGTTGTCCTCCCCACCGCCGCTGCCCCCGCCAAGCCCCTTCCGCGTCGCCGCCATTTCAGACGGCTTCAATGACGGACAAGGCAATGCAGAAAGAAGGAAATAAACTCAGGCAAGAATATTGCTGAATTTGCTCAGGCAGGAATACGGATTAGGAGTCCTTGGATAGGAGTGTTTTCTCGTCTACTAAAAATCAAGGATGCTCAGTGTTTGAAAAGTACCGCCGGTACTTTTAGATACTTTTTTTTTATTATTTACATTGATTTAATAAAAAGATAATTAATAAAATTGGATTTACCTACTTAAGGATATAATGGTAATTGTCCAAATTCGTCTTCGTATCTGCTCCCTCCGTAATCGTAAAGGATGACGTCCTAGGCTCTTGCCCTGTTTTCTCAAAGGAAGTCATCGCTCGCTCGGAGGGAGGATTTGGACGCGATTGCCCCTGCGTTTCGGCTTCTGTCCGCATTATCACGCGCTCGCCATCTTCGTTTCCACTTGCCACCGCACGTCTTTGTCGCCCTCGCGCCGCGCGCCTTCCTTCCTCACCGCTCTCCACACGTGTAAGCAAGGATACCAGCACTGAGGGGAGGACGACGACTTACACGCAGAAGGAGAGGAGAGTCATCGCCGGATGAGGAGCCTCAGCGATCAGGCGACTGCACGTGGAAGGACGGCCTCAGCCCGGTGCCGTCCGCATCCAAACGGCCTCTCCCAGCAGAGCCCGCATGGCGGAGCTATGGCAGAGCACACACTAGGAGCACCTAGACCGGAGGGCTGGCGGAGAATCCCAGCAGAAGGCTGAACACCAGGGACAGCCGGCGGGGGCGCCACAGGAGCTCAGCGGAATTACCAATTTACCTTTTCATTTCAATAAAATCTGAAATAAAAAACATTGGTACTGCCCCCGTATTTTGGTACTAATCTTATTTATTTGTACTTGTCAGTACTTTTTTCTCAGTACCTCATATTTCTCGACCATTCGATCTCTCCTGATGGACGGTTCATATCTTTCTCAACCACCGTTAAACTTGTAGTTAATTAAACAGTAAGCATATATGTTGGTGAGTGTAAGAAGTCTTTGCAGTGCGCCTTCTGTAACTATGAAGGAGGCCAAAGGATCGATGTTGGTATTTTAATGTTTCAACACTCAGGAATCACTGTCAATGTAAAGTCGCATGCTGTGTGTCATTTAGTTATTATGTTGTTTTCTGGATAGTAAGTGCTCTACTGAGGACAAGGAGATCATAGATCTTAGCTTATATAGATTACTGGTGCATGTCACCTTTTGAAATGTTAGGAGCATACGGTATTTTATTTAACTCCTTTGTTTATTTAAATCATGTATGTTTATTAGTTTTGTTACACTCGGTTGACCAGAAGTTCCTGCAACTAGGAAATAAAATCAAGGATTAAGTTTATTTTTGGCCCCTCAACTCTTGTCTTTGTCTAATTTTAACACCTAGCTACAAAACCGTTTAACCTTGACACCTTAACTATTAAAACCGTTTAATTTTAACTCCAGAGTCATATGAAAACCACTCAAAACCGGCTCGGGGTCAGAATTGAATGGTTTTGATAGCTGAGGTGCCGAAGTTAAACAAAACCAAGAGTTGAGGGGCCAAAATGTACTTAATGAAGTACTTTAGTTTTTCATATATTTATAAAAAAATATATTATTTAGATTTACTTATTGATAAATATTTATATGTATTAAAATATTTTAAAATAACGGAACTTCAATCATTCATCAACTATAAATTTGTAGATCTCAGTGTTAGTAATTTCTTCATCCAAGTTCATTCGAATAATTTGAAAATTTTGAATTTTGAAATATGAGAACTTCAAATAGAATTTTGTAATCGGAAATGATTTCAAATGAAAATAAAAGTCGTCAGCTACAAGGTTGTACTCCCTCGATCCTAAAAAAGAGTTATTCTCGCTTCTAAAAAGTCAACAACTTTTAACTTTGACCAAATATATTTAATAAAATATTAATATTTATGGTACATAAATTAATACCATTAGGTGGATCGTTGAATATACTTTCATAATAAACTTATTTGGAGATGTAAATGTTGCACGTATTATCTACAAATGTAGTCAAAGTTGAGAAAGTTTGACCAGCACAATTCCCATAGCGACTCTTTTTTAAGGACGAAGGGAGTATATCTCATTGAAGTCTATAATTTCTCCATCAGAGTTCATTCGAATAATTCAAAAAAAAATTGGATTTTAAAATATGAGAACTTCAAATGTTTAGGTTATATTTTAAATAAATTCAGGTTTGGATTTAGAACTTTGAAGTTCAAGAGATGGCAACAATCCACTGACAGTTTACATGAACTAAATAACCAGTTATGTTGCACCCATAAATGGAAAGGGAAACATGGTACAATTTAGAACTCTGAAGCCATAGAAGCACTTTCAAATTATATAACTCAGTTTTTTCCACTTTTGGAACAATTGCAAGGTATTCATTTACAGAACATATTCATATGACACAATATACAGACACACCATCCATTTATTCAACCCGCATGTATTAATGTAGGGAACTGATTACGCATTTGAAGCTCGGCTTACGCAGTAGGGTAGGATGGTTGCATGGCAAGGCCACACATCCCCCTCTTGTCCGAAATATCCTTCTCCATTCTCAGGAATCCATTTCTCACCCCACGTTGTGCCCCACGAGTTCTTCATCAGCCAATACTTGGTGCCATCACTGTCCTTTCCATAACCAATTGCTGCAATGCCATGGTCAAGGTCAGTGCCGCAAGATCCGGTCATCACACCACCAGAGTAGAACTGAAATGTCATGTCGCCGCCGTCCACTGCCACCGAGACTGGCTGGCTGGCTACCGCCTTCATGAGGGCAGCCTCATCGTTGGCAGGCACATCCTCAAAGCCCTTGATGGTTGCGGCGCTATTGGATCCTGACTGGCACTGGCCATCTTGCGCGGTGTAAGGGTAGTCAGACTCGGTGGTAAGGCCACCGTTCTTGATGATGAACTTGAAGGCATCGTCCATCTCACCACCATTGCAGCCCTGGTCCTCACCATGAACGTCACAATCCACCAGTTCCTGCTCCGAAAGTGAGACGAGCTTCCCGGTGCTTATCTTTACAATGCCCTCTGTGGCAGCCACAGCTGAGAACGCCCAACAGCAACCTGCATTCTTTCATTTTGATCAGATGGGTGTCATCCAGTGCTGTCATAAATAATAGAACATATTATATACGCACAGATATAGGAGAATTGTGCATGTGTGGTCACCTAGCTAATTTTACATACCACACTGGCCTTGGTTCTTGATGGGCGTGACAGCACCCTTGGTCCTCCAGTCCACAGTTGCCGGAAGCGCATGGAGGCTAACATTCTCATACCGGAATCCCGTGGGCACCTTCACCACATTTGGGTTGAATCCCTTGTTGGTCTTGGTTGCTCTGAACTCATCGTTGCTGAGGTCGGCAAACTGGTTCACACCAAGCCAGAACTTGCGGTTGCTGGCAGCATTGAACGACTCGATGATCTTGACGTTGGCCTTGAACACCTGGAACCGGTGTGCCTTCTCAGTGTCATCCTTGTAGACGCGCCCATACTGGACCATCCACTGCTCGTGCCTCGCCATCATGGCCGAGTCGTCGTCGTCAGCTCGCGAGCTGCAAGGACAGAACTGCAGAAGCAGATGCAGCCGAGTATAGCAAGGAGCAAAGCCTCGGGGGTGGCCATGGTCCTCGATCAGGCTCTCTCAATTGTTTCCTAAATCCTAATGTTGTGGACTCTGCTTTTTGGTTTGATGATTTGAATTTGGAACAGGGTTGTATGACGTATATATAGTTGAAGGTTTGCATTAAAGTAGTAATAAACGGTGCTTGTACGACGTGCCTAATTAATTTAGCTGTGTGGTGTGCGTAGCCGTCAAAGTTCCATTCAAATGACAAATGGTATAAAACTCTTGTGCATGAGACGTACGCTTTGCTGCACCAGTGACAATGACCACAGGGTTTCAACAGAAATATAAAAACAGAAACAGCGCCGTCCTTGGGGTTGCCACCAGATTTTTCATGCCCTACAGGACTTGGGTAAATATATGGTTGCAAGGTATAATATATAGCCCAGTTATAGACTATATGTCTCATGTGTTGGATAATTAGGCAAATTCATGATCAATTCTAGAAAAATAGATCATAGAACACATACTAGCATCCAGTTCTCTAACATACTATAGGCATATGGAACAACATCACTATGCAAACAACAGACATATTGAAATAGTAGATCGAATCAGGGTGTGTAAGTACTTCTCGTTTGCAGATGAAGTTGTCATGGCTAGTGGTGGACGAGCGATGTTGTTGACCAAATTGGCCAAGGCATGTCGAAGCACCCGGCGACGGAGGCAATGGTACACAGTACCACCTAACATGGACATAACATGGGCCGTGGTGAAGAACTCAAGCAGTCACGTGAGACGCTTCCCAAAAGCCTTATTCATCCTATGCCAATGCAGTATCATAAGGGCGGGAGGTTCCGAAGACCTACTCTCCCGATCGCCATGCAAACTGACATTTGAGATGGAGAGACTATGACGATGACACAAAAGAGGAAAGAGGCAAAACCCTAACTGGATTAGATAGATTTTTGGTATAGGCTCTAAACTGATTAAGTTTCTAACTCACACACTTAAAAACCAAATAACCAAGAAATAGAACTGCAAAAGGACCATGCTCTGACAAGCCCATGGGCCAAATTTGGGTAGAACATTCATGGAGGTGCCCCACACCCAAGGAAAGCAAGCGAGTGCGTGCGGAGTTCCCTTCACTTCCTCACACATGACTTAGTGGCAGGAGGGGACTTCCATATTTAAGTCATCCTTCACTTCCACTTGTAAAGTGGGACTAAAATCCACCACTTCCTCCGCTTGGACACATGAATGATCCTTTGAGATTTATTTGGAATAATCGGAAAAACTCGTACGGGTCAAGCCCATTATTCCAACAATCCCCACCAAATCTCAACATTTAGCCAGATATTTGCTTGTTCCTGCTATGGTTTAATATACTAGTGTTTTAATATAGAGACCATTAAGTTGAAAATCCATCTAGAATTTCATGCAACATATCCACAACTTGAATAGTGGACTATGCGTTGAATTGTCAGTTTTCTACAAACAAGTTTCACTGGAACTCAAAACCAGTACCTAACTACCAGTATCCTACCTTGTGGGTGGAGCATATGTCATAATCTCTGTCTCTTCATGAGGTTACTAAAGATCACCTAAGTCTTATAAACTATGATGTTTAACAGATAGGCTCATATATATAGGTGTGCTCTTTCAAGAAAGCTTTGTAGGATAACATCTTCGCCTATTAAATCCAATTGAAACACATTATGGCGTGCCATCAACCTACCAACAACTTTGAGTATATTCATTTATCAAATTGCAAGGCCAAAGCCCCTCTCCTCATGTGATTTCAATTGCGACTACGTTCCCATTCCGTCATGGATGTGTGCAAAACCAAAGATTTTAGGGGGCTATGATCCTTTAGGAAGAAAGGAAAGAAAAGCACATACCATTGCAAAAGCAAAAGAAGAAGAAGATACGAATGTAGATACGATACCAACAGACATGCCCTAGCCTTCCTTGCTGTCAGAGCTCTCCTCTTCTCATTTGTCTTCCCCCAAGTAGATTATAGTAAATATCATATCAGTGGCTTAGCCTATGCTATTCTTTCCTAAGGAACAAGGTGAAAACAACTCTAAAAAAGCTAAATTGAATTATTTCCTCACTCTTTATAAGCATTGGAAGTATATTATAGAATACCCTCCTTTATTAATCAATAGCTTGTTTTTCCATGTCCTAATTCATGCTCTGATCTGTTCGGCTGATGGTTTTTTGTGACTGATAAGGCGGATGATGTTATTTTGTTGTGTGAGAAAACCACTGTACCATGGCTGATAAGTTAGGCTGATAAGTTCAAACGAACAGTGCATAGATTACCACTTTGGTTTAACACACATCAGTCTCATACCCATCTCCCTTGACGCACTGTCATCACATTTCGTGATAGCCCTTTTGTAAAGTTATCTACTAGTTTTTTTGTTTGAATACAACAGCTATCACTCTAGAATTTCTTAATTTCCTAACAGACTTCAAACATCTTTTTACATGTCTTGATGATTTCACAAAAGGATAGCCAATAACTGTTTGGTTTTCACAGTTTATAAGGATAGACGGTATTGGTTTTTTAACCACACGGAAGACCATCAAGAATTCATGCAAAAAGCTTTAGCCATGGTAGACTTCATCTCTAGCCAAGTGCCTATATGAATAGTAGAAAGCAGAGGTATGCTATAGTGCCCACCTATGTTAATCATAAATAAAAAAAATAAAAAATACCTAATGCAGGCGGATCCCGAGCCAACTGCTGAGCCCATCGTGCAGATCCAACCATCGTGATACTTGATGTGAAGCCCAAGGCTATCCCCTCCCCTTTGAGCTCCTCCGGCGATGGTAAATCCAAGCTCCACGCCAAATCCAGCCTCCTTACTAAAACCACTGCCCTGGTTGAGATGTGGGGCACCACATTGAGGACAAGGAAGGATAGGGTGAAGGGGGGCAGCTGTGGCATCGAAGACAAGGTGGTTCTGCTTGGCGAAGTTGAGGAGAACATCACCCTGCCTGGCAGTGTTGAGGATGAGGTTGTCCTGCCCGATGGCAGCGGAATTTGCACCAAGGCCATGGTCACCCCACCCCACAGCATCAAGGTCGAAGATGACGACGAAGGATATGGCAAACCAGATGATAAGGAGACTCCCACGCCATCTCCTGCAGCCTCTATGAGCCGCCATCTCGGCTGACCCCCTAGCGCCTCCGTGAGCCATCAACTCCATCGAGGCCCCAACGTCTTCACACACCACTATCTCGACTAGGCCTCCCCATCTCCGTGCACCGCCATCGCCAGTCGGTGGGGAACCTCCTCCGGGAGCCACAGCCATCGGCGCACCACCCATGGAGATTTGGATGTGAGGGGAAAGAGGAAGGACTTGGATATGAGGGGAAGAGAGTTTGTATGAGTAGAGAGAACTCAGAAATGAAGAGAGAATGAGACGAGCTTAGAAACCATATACAACATGGGAATGTAATTGTGTCTTGATTGGTACATGGGCTGTCTGTTTCTCAAAAAGCGGGCCTTTTAAAATGTCCGTCTCTAAAAATGGCTCTTAATAGGCCCACTCCTGTTAAATGTTTTCCAATGGCGATCTTTCTCCATAAATAAGTCTCTTTGAAAATTCCAAACTATTTTACAAGACACGGAGAATTTTTTCCTGCCTCTAAATCTGAAAATAAAAAGGATTGTCTCCTAAAATTATCATTTTGTAGTGGTTATTGCTGGCGTGATGTCACCAACTCTCACCCTGGCAGTTCCCGTGGAGCGACGCAGCCTAGGAAGAGCAAGAGGACCCGAACCAAGAGTACAAGATTGACTAGTTTGCAATGGTCCTGCAACGTCTGTGCGGCCTAGCCCGTGAAGGATTTCCTTAAAGAAGAAGAGCTAGGGTGGCTGAAGATGCAGAAGAAAAAGAAGCGAACAAGAGACATTTGGAGAGTTGTAACACTAGCAACACACAATCATACAATGAACGTCTCATACACATACCCTATGCTCGCACCTAGGTTGAGGGTTTTTTACGCCTTTACTAGATACAATCGTACTGACGCCTTGCACGCACCACATGCTTCCCATGCACCCAAATTCTTGTTTGACGCACTTTTCACGTGGACATCACACATACCTAAATTCTTGTTTGACACAGGTTGTCATGCTATCTGCCACACGCACGCACAGGGGTTATTAGGGGAGGGCCAGGCGGCGGTGGGGCGGACAGGATGCTGAGAAAAAAGGAAGCAAAAAAGGGAAGATTGATACAATTAGGTTCAATAAGCGTCTCACACACACCCTACCTGAACACTTAGAATGTGGGTTTTCCCTCTGTTGAGTACAAGTATATTTATGCCTCATGCGCACCACGTGCACTTTCTATTTGGCGCATGTTGTCACGCTTTTCAGTAGCGCACTAACAAGAGTTAGGAGATGGTGGTTGACACAATTAGGTGCACTAAATGGGAAGAGGTATGATTTGGGGGTGTGTGTGTAGGGGGGGGGGGTACGACTAGTAAAGTGTAGTCATCTAATATGCGTCTCACACACACTTGCCCTATGTGCACATCTAGAGAATTCAGGCATGTGTGTTCTCGTTTACGGTCAAAAATAGAAATGGTCTCCTTCAATAGTGTTTTAGACCGGAAATATTTTTTGCTTCCTTTGGATATTTTGCCATAGGTCACCAGACAAGGGGTTAACATCCATTATCCATGCACTAAATCACAATGCACCCTAATTTTGTAGAGTGATTCAATGCTATTTGTTTTTTCCTCTAGAATTTGAATATGTTCTCTGGCTTTCGGTCGAGTATTCTTGGTCTCTTGTTTGGATTCACCCTCCAAGCTACGTTAAAAAATGGTGGTACCACTACTATAGAAAATGTTTGTAGCAACGGCTTAATTTTTTTTGTAGGAGCGGCTAAGGATGGAGCCACCCTATAGTGGATGTGCTCGGGACCCACGAGATCAGCCGTCCCTACAAATGGCATAGTAAGGGCAGCTGGTGTGACGAGCCGACCCTACAAATGGGTCGATTTGAAGGGGCGGCTCACTCACTAGACACCCCCACTGTTGCGATTTGTAAGGGCGGCTCAATCACCAGCCACCTCTATAAATTCTCCACGTATAAAAGGCTGCAGTGTCCATCTTCCTCATCGGGTCACTCACTCTTACCCGGGAGGCTTTGGACACCTCCTAAAAATTGTTCTACTAAGGGGGGAGGTTTTGGTCTCACATCCTTTGGTGGAGAGGTTGTAGAAGGTAAGGAAATGCTATCCCAAACTTTTTTTTGAAGTTTTAGTGGTTGGTTAGTGAGTGATTAGAGTTTTGCTTTTCTCTCTCTTCTATGGTGCTTGAGCTACTTATGAAGCAATTTAGACCCAAGTTTTGAAGGTACTAGGGTAAATTAGGTTGGGGAATAAGATTATACCCTTATTTGGTCAATGTTTCTTCATTTTAGTGAACAATTAGTTAATTTTATGGATGTTTCATGTGCATTTAGATCTAGATCTAGGGTTAGGTTTTTTTATTAAATTTATGTTTGATGAAATTAGACTTGGGTTTGTATGAAAGATATTAGGTAAAATATTAATTATTGCTAATTATTGTCTTTGAAATTGTTTATTGTAATCAACAAATATGTATTTTTAATTATTTATACGTAAATAGGCCATTAATTAATTATCCTCTACCATGGTGTGTTTGATATGGTTCATGTATATATTTGATTTATATTTATATATATTTGAAGTATATACAATTATTCTCAAGTAATTATTAATTTGATTCCTTTATTTATATATCTGAATAAGTAGTCCTTTAATGTATTTTCTTTGGTTGTTGTAAAAGATAGAGTACTTGAACTCTTGGATGTATGGTTCAATAAGGTTCAAGGCAGGTTTTCATGAAGAAGTGGATAAATTTATTGAAGCCATAGAGAAGCATGCAACGAAGTTGAAAGAGAATAAGGAAACAATTATTTGTCCCTGTAAAGATTGCAAGAACCTTATCACATGGACAGATGTGACTATTATTAGATCACATTTGATTATGCAAGGATTTATTAAGGACTACACAGTGTGGATTCATCATGGTGAAATGGTTGTTGTTAATGATGACAATGAGGAGGAAGTCGACGATGAAACCCTAGAATCCCTGTCCCAATATTCAGTAGAGCTTGATGCATAAATGGATCCTAAGTTTGGCAATGAACAAGGTGGTGATGCTGGTGGTTGGGATGGTAACGACGAAGGTGGTGCCAATAATGGTGGCGGAGCACATGTCGGGGATAAAGATGATTTTGATCATTTGGAGGAAATGATTCAGGCTATTGGACCAGAGATTTTACTAAAGAGCCCAAAAGGTCTAGAAAATTATGAAAGGGTGAAAAAAGCATTGAAGGAGACTGTGTATGGTGTTGAAAAGGGTTGTCTGACATATTGGACATTGCTACATTTTGTGCTTGAGCTACTCATCTTGAAGGCTAAGTACGGCTGGTCAGACTGTAGTTTCAATAATCTATTGCGTCTCCTGTCATGGTTGCTGCCACAGTCAAACTTAGTTCCCACCAACATATACCAAGCAAAGAAAGTTATAAGTCCATTGACATTGGGGGTTGAAAAAGTCCATGCATGCCCCAACCACTGTATCCTTTTTTATGGCGACACGTTCAAGTCACTAGATAAATGTCCCAGGTGTGGGGCTAGTCGGTACAAGAGCAATGACCTTTACGACAGGGATGAAGCCTCCACATGGAACAAGAGGAAGAAGAGTGGGGAAAAGGTGGTACAATATTCTCAACCCCTAGAGGACACTCCATTAGGCAACGATGCAAAGCAGAGAAGAATTCCTACCTTGGTAATATGGTACCTGCCAGTGGTCGACCACTTGAGGCGTATGTTCCTAAACCCTATGGAAGCCGCACTCATGACATGGTGGGATGATGAGCGCAAGGTGGTTGATGATGTGATTGCACACCCGGTCGATGGTACTCTATGGAAACACTTCGATGACAAGCACAAAGAATTCAGCGCTGACCTAAGGAATGTATGGTTTGGCTTGAGCACCGATGGAATTAATCCCTTCAATGAGAGGACCAATGACCACAGCACATGGCCAGTGATCTTGACCATGTACAACATCCCAACGTGGCTATGTTAGAAGAAAAAGTACCTTCTCCTCACTATTCTCATTTTGGGTCCGAAACAAGCAAGCATTGATATAGATGTGTTCCTCGAGCCTTCGATGCAAGAAATGGAGAGGCTGTGGAGGCTTGGGGAGCCGATGTACGATGAGTTCTGAAAGGAGCACTTCATATGTAGAGCCATGATCTTTGCTACTACCAATGATTTCCTCGTGTTGTTTGCTTTGTCTAGACAGATCAAAGGGAAGACGAGGTGCTTAGCCTGCTTGGATGGTACTACATGGGTGTACCTAGATGCATCCAAAAAGATAGTTTGCCTAAGGTACCGATGCTTCTTAAAGACAAATCACAAATACCGCAGCAAGATATACTTCAGATATTATGACAACAAGCCAGAGAATGAACCCCCTCTGGAGAGACGTAAATATGAGCAACACATGTTCAAACTGGTGAAAAACATACATATCATTCTCGGAAAGAAGAATCTGAATGGGACGAAGAAAGATAGAAGCACACCTCCTATCGCCGGCATACCTTTCAAGAAACAGTCAATCTTCTTTCAGTATCTGCCTTATTGGCTGAACTTGGAGGTCCCCAATGCCATTGATGCTATGCACGTGCAGAAGAATGTCTTTTAGAGTCTCATTGCTACCTTGATGGACACAGGCAAGACAAAGGATGGTCTGAAATCATGAAAAGACATGGTGCAGCTAAATGTGAAGACAGAGCTTCACCTAGTACCTGAGGGTAATGGAAAATACACTCTGCCCATGGCTAGCTTCAACCTGACTCCAGAATAGAGGAGGGCAATATGCACTTTCCTTAGGGGGATCAAAGTTCTAACTGGGTTTTCATTGAACGTGAAGAGGCTAGTGTCGATGAAGGACCTGTCAATAAAAAACTTCGAGGTTCACGATTGTTATGTGATGCTGATAGTGTTCCTACCCATTGCAATTAGGGCTATAAAGCTAGAGTTCTTGAAAATGATCATCACCCGCATGTGCTACTTCTTTATGAAGATCTCATAGAAGACGATTGGCAAGAAAGAGCTGAGTGACCTACATGATTTCATGGTGGAGACCCAAAACCAACTAGAGATGTGGTTACCTTCCGCTTTTTTGATATAATGCCACATCTCATGATTCACATGGTTCATTAGATAGAGGCCCTAGGCCCTTGCTACTTGCATGAAATGTGGTCCTACGAGCGGTTCATGTCGGTTCTAAGCTGATACGTGCATAATCAAGCATACCTAGAGGGCAACATGATAGAGGGTTACAATACTAAAGAAGTCATCGAGTGTTGTCAAGAGTACCTAAAAGTATAGAGAGGGATTGGTAAACCCGATTCTCATCACAAGGGTAGGCTGGCTGGGAAGGGCACCAATGGGAGAAAAGTGTTCATCGACCATGATTACAAAGAAGTGAGTCGGGCGCATTACAGTGTCTTGCAGACTACAGAACTGATGCAACCATACATTGATGAACACTTGGCTATCATTAGTGAGGAGAGAAATGGCCGTACAGATGAGTGGGTTATGAAACAGTACAAGCAACAATTAACTACATGGTTAAAGGACCAAAACATACCGACTGGAGAAACCACAGATGATATTACCATTAGTAGGTTGGCGGCGGGGCCATCGAGACAAGTGACATCTTAGAAAGCTTACAAGATCAATGGGTACACATACTATACCCACGCAAAGGATAGTACATGTGTGAACCAAAACAGCGCCGTTCGAATAGAAGCTCTCGATAGAGTGGGGCGAAAGATCCAATTCTTTGGCATCATTGAAGATATATGGGAACTTGACTATGGAATGAATATAACGGTGGCCCTGTTTCGATGCTGCTGGATCAAACAACACCAAGTGAACGAGATCAGGTTGACAGTCGTGGACCTCGAGAATCTAGGCTACCAAGATGACCCTTGGGTGCTCGCTCATGTGTTGCACAAGTTTTCTATTTACCTGACCCACAAAGTAACCTCCCCCCAAAGAAGAAGACAAAGCACGTGGTTGCCTCCGGGAAACAACACATTATTGGAGTTGATGGCATGGATGATGTTGATGAGTACAATAACTATGCTGAAATGCAGCTATTCATAGACTTTCCTAAGAAGATCTGTGCTGTGGAAAAGAACCTGCCCAAAGACATTGCCATGGGAATAAAAAGTTGTCAAGGGGAAGTTGTTATGGGCTAGCTAGTTGTTCAACATGGAGTGTTTGTGTAAGTGTGTGCATCTGTGAGACTTCATTTATGTATGTGTGTAAGACTATATTTATGTATGTGTGTGAGACTATTTATATATGTGTGTGAGACTATATTTATGTATGTGTGTGAGACTACATTTATGTATGTGTGTGACTACCACTTTGTCAAATGCAGAAATGACCAAAATAAAAGTTGTAGATCTTGATGAGTTCTACAACTTTTATATACATTACTTTTCACCTAAAATCATTTAGGGTATCAAAATATGGTTTGAAGTTGTCAATTTTTAAATTCAAAATTTGAATTCTCCAAACTTTGTCACATGAAAAGATGACTAAACTAAAATGATAGAGAATGATTTTAGAAAATTTTAGGAAAAAAAAGCCCAATGTATTTGGAGTTAGTACGAGGAAGAAAGACTGGTCACAAGTTTCAGCCAGGAATTAAAAAGAGAAATCACACTTGTTACTGTGATGAACAAGTGTGATTTCTCTTTTTAATCCCTGGCTAAAACTTATGACCAGTCTTTCTCCCTCATACTAACTTCAAATGGGATGGTTTTCTTGCTAAACTTTTCTAAAATGATGTTTTAACCATTGTTGTTCTCTTACTGCTATTAGTTTGTTCATCTTTTTGTTTGACTTTGTTTGAAGAATTCAAATTTTGAATTTAAAAAAACTACGACTCAAAACTTGATTTTGAAACACTAAATTATCTCAGCTAAAAAAGTCATCAATATAAAAGTTGAACTCATCAAGATCTACAACTTTTATTTTGGTCAATTCTTCATTTGACAAAGTGTTAGCAAACATTGGTTACAAATTCATGAATCTCACACATAGTTTATGAAACTAGATGAGAGATATGTCAATTTGTGACCAATGTTTGCAAACACTTTGTCAAATAAAGAAATTACCAAAATAAAAGTTGTGCATCTTTATTTGTTATACAACTTTGATATTGATTACTTTTTCAGCTGAAATCATTTAGTATTTCAAAATCTGGTTTCAAGTTGTCGTTTTTTGAAATTCAAAATTTATCACATGAAAAGATTACCAAAATAAAAGTTGTACATCTTGATGAGTTATACAACTTTGATGTTTACAACATTTTTATTTTAGTGTCCTAAAAGTCTATTCGAAGTTTTGAATTTCAAATTTTCAATTTTGAAAATATGTTTTATATTTTTTTGTAAAGAAGAAAATATGGAATTATATATATATCAGCAAATTGTTAATATATATATTTATACATATATAAAATAATAATAAAATATTATATTAATTTACTTTGTATTTTTATAATGTATAATATATAGAAATAACAATTAAAAAATTGTAAAATATTTGTAGGGGCGGCTGGATCAGAAACCTCCCCTACAAAAAGATTTGTAGAGGTGGCTCATAACTTCAACTACCCCTACAAATCGGTCCCCGTATATAAGGAAAGGGTTGCGCAAGCTAGAAAATTGGCTAAGTCTTGGACACTATTTTCTATTTGGACGTCGTCAGGCTACCGGATTTTTTGACGCCGCCGCTCCCTCGCCGCCGGTCGCATGCTCCCTCCCTCCCTCCTCAGCTGACATCCTCGTCGGCTAGGGTTTGAGGCGATGGCGGTGCTTCCGCTCTACCCAGCGGTTAGATCCCCGCTGGCTAGGGTTTGTGGCGGTAGCGGTCGCACGCTCCCTCCCTCCCTCCCCGACAATCCCTCCCCGGTTGACATCCCCGCCAGCTAGGTTTTGAGGCAGTGGTGGCATTTCCTTTCTCCCAGCGGTCAAATCCCCTCTATCTAGGGTTTGAGGCAGCGACGGTTGCGTGCTCCCTCCCTCCCTCCCCAGCGGTCCCTCCATGGTTGACACCCCACTGGCTAGGGTTTGAGGCGGCGACGACGCTTCCTCTCTCCACGGTGATCAGATCCCACCATCTAGGGTTTGAGGTGGCAACGGTCGCGTGCTCCCTCCCTTCCTGATGGTCCCTCCGTGGCTGACATCCTTGCCACGTAGGGTTTGAGGCGGTGGTGGTCATGCGCTCCCTCCCTCCTGCCCCGGTGGTCACGTGCTCCCTCCCTCCTCGACGGTCCCTCCCCGGCTTACATCCCCGCCACCTAGGGTTTGAGGCGGTTGCGGCGCTTCCTCTCTCCCCAATAGTCAGATCCCCACTGGCTAGGGTTTGAGGCAGCGACAGTTGCACGCTCTTCCCTCCCTCCCTAGCGGTCATGCACCCCCTTCCCCATTGTCCGTGCACTCCGGCGTTCGCTCTACCCATCTACGACCTTGACTTCCGACGCGGGTACCTTCTCCGACCTTGAGCTCCACGGATTCCCTATGGCTAGAGTTTGAGGGCCCCAGCCCACTGCGCCACCATTGCCATCCCTTGCGGGACTGCCCCAGTGGCTGTGTGTTTGATGTCGGCGCGCTCCACCGCCCCGTGCCCGCCACCCCTTGCTCCCCCGTGTCTTCTATAGGTATGCCCCAACCCCTGGTCCACCATTCTTGCTCCACTGAGGAGGAACAGAGCATGCTCCTTAGCATGAATTTGTCTATTATTTGCATGTTTATGGTGGATGAATATATCACAGTTAGAATAGAGCATTCCTTTTCATAGTTAGATCACAATGAGAGGATGAATATGAGCTTGTTGCATGCTGTTGCCTCAAATGTATCATCTGTTTCGACACTAGTGGATAACTGAATGTTACCATGGTTAATATCTTGGGTACATGTAAGGTAAATATTTAAAATAGAAATGCCTAGTTCAAATTATTTTTATCTCAACGAAATGTATGTGCTTGTGCAGTATTGGTAATCTTTCTGAATGGTTGCTAAACTATTAGGTCCAAGCATGTGTATCTTGCAACAATGAAATTAAATTTTTGGTTCAGTCATGTTACTGCTATGCTGATGCCTAGTTCCAATCATTGGCTAACTTAGCATTGGGAAACCTGACAACATATCTATTGTCACTCACTTGTCTGGCATTCCATTTCCAAGAAGTAGACCCAACCAAATTCATCAGCACTTGTTCCACTTGTTTACTAGAAGCATGTCACTGAATGATGGATATGATAGCAATACTCTCCTTCTCTCTAGACACTCTAGGGTCAATGCACTCATCAATAAAGAACAAGCTCTAATGTAGCACCCAGTTTTAAGAATAAAACTAGATACACACCATATATGAGCCCAGGAAGTCAAATCTCACATATAGCTACAAATAAGAGTAATATCAAAAAACAATGATCAATATATAACATACTTGGTATAAAGGATATAACCTTAGACAACAAACAGCGGCAAGACAACTCCGATCTTCAGGTGAAGAGTCCAACTCCACAAGGACAACTAACTAGTTGATCACAAGCCTAATTCCTCCAAACTTTAGCAATTTGGTATCCATCCAGGAATTTTCCAAAGATTTAAAAAGTAAAGCAAGCGTAAGTACATGTCATACTCAGCAAATGTAACATGGGGTTCATGTGGCTCAAAAGGGTGACACTGGTTTACTAAAGTTAGCTTTTAGTGAGTCACAATTTTAGCAATTGAGTGGCAACAAGTTTATTCACAAGCCCACATAAACACATGATCAGGTAAACATGAATAATGAATACCATAAACAATTAACCATTAATGATCATCTATTCCATAAGAGTTCCAAGGCCGCTCATGACCGTGAGCACGGCTGATATACTAGTTTTACACTCTGCAGAGGTTGTACGCATTCACCATGAGTCCCGATTTACCCTTTCACCCGAGGTCGCGCGCCTCTTAACCCACTACCAAGGAAGGTCGGCAGGGTTCACTATGAAGACTTTCAAATGTTCGCCTAACAAGTTAGGGTCGCTAAGGATTCCCCATCAACCAATAAGATCCCTCCCCCATGGTGTGACTAACAAAAAGACAAAGAAACCAAAGTGCACTCCGTTGGCAGGACACGGGATCAAACCAATCGGACCCCCTCTTGCCCTTTTTAGTTACCACTAACAAGCTAGAAAAGGTCCTCATACTTAACTAAAGCTAGAGCCATGTAGCACTCATGGTTGTACTGTAAGTCCCGGTTGACCACTGACAGATAAGTCCTTGGGGAGAGGAATGTAGAGCACCATAATAATAGCCCAATGCTCTAGCCCTCTTGAGCCATGTTGCTAAAAAGCATATTTTAGTGTTTATTGCATTTACCATTAGTCAAGTTACAAGATCATGGTCTTTAATTGAGCGCTAGCATCATACTACCCAAATGCGTAAACCCATAGGAATCAAGGTACAAGGTAACAAAGTACTAAGAAAACCTTAGTGGTAATCAAGGAAGACACATGCAGTATGAATTAAATGATTAAAGATGTTTAGGTCAACAAGGACAATCCCATGCTACAAATGCCTTAAACTATGATCTTCTAATCCAAACCCTCAAAGATCTGCTTCTTGATCACCAACGCAAAGCTCCCCGACTGGACATGATCATAAAGCACCACACAAGCATCTGAACAGACATGCATAACATACAAATATAACTAAATTAGAGCAATACACCAATCAACAAAAAATTTGAAAACTAATCTACGCATTGCAATGAGCACATAAATGTGAAAAGCTCTCTAATCGGAGCTACATTGATCAAGAAACATCTACTAGAAGATTTACTTTTATATAAGAAGAAGAAAACTATAGGCTTCATTTATTTTAACTATATAAAATCATATATATAACATATTTTAGAGAAATATCCAAATGGAATTAAGTCAAATTATATTTGAAATTAGAAAACTAAAGTAATTTTAATCATATTTTATTTATAAACCTCGTTGCATAAACATTAATCAAGTTAGGATTTAAATCATGAAATTCTAGATCGAGTTACATGGCAAACACTGTTACAAATGCGTAGATTATGTCGTTATGAATCTAACACAACTTGAACAGATCAAATCGGAGCTAAAACGGATATTTTATGGCTAAAACAAGATCAGTGGCACTTCTGTAAATAGCTAAAACTTGATTTTCAAATTTAAATTAATAAAATTGGATTTCAAACTGAGCCAGGGATGGCGGGTGTGATAAACAAGAAGTGCAGGGGTTCTTTAGAAAAAGTGTAGGGATAGTGGGTTATATGATTAAAAATTCAGAGGACTCTTTAGCAAAATCGCCAACCGAAACGGTATGATTGAATACGAGCCGTTGGATTAGATCTGGACGGCTAAAAACAGAGGGGATCACCGGCGGTGCTGTGTGCGGTGGCGTAAGGCTAGAGAAGCAAAGGACCTTGCCGGAGTTCATTGATATGGCGACTCTAGGCATCATAGGCCAAACTGAAAGCACAGGGAGGGAGAGTGGAGCACGACGAACTCGTCTAGTGGATCAGAACGAGCTGCGTGAGTTTGAGGGCGGTGCTATGCTCAGTTTGGCCGCTCGAGCTCACCAGCAATGTCTCGGCGATGACGTGCGAGTGATGCAAAGCAAGAGAGAGAAAGAGCAGGGCACCATGAGCCCACTTACTGACTTTCGAGGCTCGGTAAGCAGCTCAACACGATGACGAAGTGGCATTGACACGGATCGAAAGCAGCGATGACTTTTTAGGGTTTCAATTGGTGGCAGCGGAGCTCCAGGGCACAAGGGCTACTGCGTGCTCGGCTAAGGTGGCGACAGTTGTGCTCTAGGGTTGGATATGGGAGCGGCGCAAGCATGACTTCATTTTATAGGGGTCCAAGCATGGTGCACACGCCAAAATCCTATGGATTCGGGACGTGGCGGCGGGATTTTCTTCCCAGGCAGAGTCCGGGTTAGAGACGGGAGGAGGAAGATGCGCTGACAAGCCGACCTAGGATGGCAGCAGGTGAAGGGGTGGGTCCCAGGTGTTAGCGGAACAGAGAGAGAGAGGGAGATGCCAACACGGGCTTGGTTGGGCCATGATGGCACACTGGGCCAGTGGGAGAGGATGGGCTAGCATGGGATCATCTTGGTCCCACGGGGTGGGGAAGAGGGGAAGGTGCTAGGCCTAAGGGAGCGGGCCAGAATGAAAGAAATGAGAGTTTTTTCTTCTTTTATGAATTTTCAAAGCCATTTTCAAAAAGAGTTTTAAATCAATTTGAATTTGGAAGAAAACCACACAGTACAAAAGAATAAATGTACTAGCTTGTATGCACAACAATGTTGCTACATCCTATGATAAATTTTAATTTAATAAAAAATATTATTTTCCCATGTTTCATGAGCACAAAAATATAGAATTAAATCATTTTAGCTATATTTCAAAAGGAGCAAATTTTAGGGCGTTACAATTCTACGCCCTTTAGATGAATCTCGTCCTCGGGATTCACAGAGATTAGCAAGAAGAATAGGGATGTTTTCAAGGAACAAAGGTCACAACCATCTTGAATACAAAGCTTTGAGCTTGAGAGCATAACTGAACTTCATATGGCACCTTGAGCATTCGAACCCTTCTTAGTTGGATAGTTTGCATAGGCGTGATCGTCTATCTTATTGATCTCCTCCAAAGGTGTTTGTTCTTCTACATTGACATCTGAAAACTCATAGTCCACATTACTATCCTCACAGGACACACCTTCTAATAGGTCATTCTCGTATTCCTTAGGTGCAGGTTGAATACCCTCATACTCAATTCTTTCTCCTGACGGTGTTGTGAGAAGCACCGAATGTTCGACATACTTAATCACTCCTTTGCATGCAGACAACCATCCCATTCCAAGGATAACATCAATGTCCATTAACTCCAAAACAATAAGGTTTTCCTCAAAGTTTACCCCATTTATATCAACGCTTACTTTTAGGCATATGCGGTTTTCCTTCATTTCTCCTCCTGGAGATTTAACTATCACCGGTTTCCTCATTGAAAGCATAGTTATCTTATGATCTTCCACATATTCCCTAGAGAAGAATGAATGTGAAGCACTAGGGTCAAACAACACCATGGCGGGAGTTGAGTTTACTGTAATTAAACCACACACGTCCTCCTTAGCTCCATGAGTGGTAATCATATCCACATTGTTTAGACTTCTAGGGATGTAATTTCACTTTAATTTATTTCCATGCACCTGCTTCCTATGGACATTCTGTTCTGGCTCCTGATGCTGTTGATTCTGGCTTTGATTACTCTCAGCAAACTTCTCAAGACAGTCGTTATCATAATGTTCAATCTCACCATAATCATAACCTTCCTCACTAGTAGGACTATTTGTCTTCATCAAGGTGATAGTAGGAGGTGACAGACATGGCTCTTGAGAGCTAAAATGTTGCACTTCATCACTGGGTTGCTGTTACTAATTCTGATCTCTACTGCCAAGCAGTTTCATAGAGTGTGATTGATATTCTAGTTGCGTAGCAAAACGGAGACGAGTGTTTCTTAACTGGCGTTGAAGGTCACACTTTCTCTTCTTCTCTTCCATCTATCGACACTTGTTCTCAATTACAATTGCTCTGTCCACCAATGTCTAATAGTCAGCATACACAACGGTCATCAGCTGTAGTTGCAAACCATCATTCAGTCCTTTCAAAAAGTGTTTTTGCTTCTTAGTATCACTATCCACCTCTCTTGGAGCATAGCATGGCAATTGAGTGCACTGGTTACAATACTCACACACTGACATAGATCCTTGCTTTAAGTTGAGGAACTCATCTTGCTTAAGTTCTACCACACCCAATAGAATATGGTAGGACCTAAAGCTCTCTCTAAACTCCTTCTAGGTGATCTGTCCAGCATTGTTGGGACGTCCATACTGGTAAGACTCCCACCAGTCTTATGATGTGCCCTGGAGTTGGCCAGACGCAAAAAGCACCTTCTCATGGACATCACACTGAGCTATGTCTAATTGTCGCTCCATAGCTCTGAGCCAGTCATCAACTTCTAGTGGTTCGCTTGTATGAGAGAATGTCGGTGGGTGTCCCTTCATAAATTCACCATGCTTGTCAATAGGTGGTGCTTGATGCGGGTTGTTCAACACACTTTGGGCAATAGTCTGTAATAACTGAGTCTGCGTCATCAAAGCTTGCTCTATAGATGGGGGATTTGATGGCAGTGGATTAGAAGTGGGAACATTCCTTCCAACACCTTGTGAAGCACTTCTCCTGGTAGCAACCATCTATTTTCAACATGTATGCATTAGGATTCAGTCATTCGTAGCATTCTTAAATGTAGCTTCATGCGCCACAAGATAGGCTTGATAGCAAGAAAGACAAGACAAGATCCCACCACAGAGATAATCGATGCTTCAAAATGAATAACTAGAACGTATGAAACTTTATCTTGCAAATTCTTCAACTTGGCTACCCCTTAAGAAAAGATCAACTATGGGACACAAAAAGGGAAGATTTCACCTCCTTCCAGATGAACTAACTAGTATCAAGACATTCTGACTTCCCAATGATACTCTTGTATATGGTCAAGAACAAGAAATCTGAAATTCCTTGCGAGCAGAAAAACAATAGTGCAGTAAAACAGCTATAACTCTCATTCTGTTAATCCAATGAAGTTTTAGCTTATACTGTTGGAAGGCTTATCAAATCCTCCACAACTTCCTTATAGAACACTTTTCCAAATTCTACAGTTTAGGTAGTCGAAAATAGTGCACAACAGAAACTGTTCTAGGCTTTAGACAACATCGATGTATCGCCTTATGATTTTCATAACTCCCAAACCATAACAGCTATGGGGATGATTCTTGTGGTCCGAGAAAGATGTTGAAGTTTACTGTTGTACAAAATTTTTCTATGATTTTTGATAGTCCAAAGACAGAGATATAAGCTGAAGAGAATAGGCTGCTCTGAAAAGACAGGATAGGGAAAACAAAAGAAAACAAAAACCCAACTATTTATTTCATTAATCCTTATATGTTAGCCCTATAATACACTAAATGAAATTGTGGACCAACCCACAAGATCATTGAATTCATTACAAAGATCCAACTCAAAAAATAAGGACTAAAACAAACCAACCAAACACTAAAGATTCACAAAGGCACATAGACTCGACTTTCGCTACTAGCGTTTTTATTACACAAGGGACATAAACTCCTACTTCTTAAACACGGTGTGGCTACAGCGGCATCTGGGCTAACATCTCTTGCATGGGGATGAGCGGGACATGTCCTCTACTTCATTGATCTTGGGTAGTCCAACACGACTTCTTCATTCGTCATTGTTATCAAATGCTTCTTTCGGGTTGGGCATCACTAACACTTACTGGTGGCAACCCTCTAGTGACCTGACTCTAGCCACTTCCATGGTATAATTGTTGATTCTTCTTTGGGAAATATTTAGCATAATGTCCTTCCTGTTGGCAATGATAACACTTTCTCTTAGCTGGATCTTTTGTGATGTCATACTCCACAGAATTGTTGCTTGGTGTTTTGTCAGCTTGCAGACTCTGAAGGTTCATCTTTGTTTGACTGAACTGTTTTCTAGCTTGCTTGGTCTTTCAGGGTTGAAACTCCTTATAGGTGATCGTCCACCCATCTATGCATACCTCATGTGAAGTAGTTTTAGCTTGAGAAGCTTCTAACTCTTTAAAGTCTGAATTTATCTAAAGGGATTAGAGCTAGATGTGACAATGTAGTAGGACTCGAATGTTGATCACTTCCCAATAGTGGCTCTAGTGAGATTGCCTTCCTCTTCGTATCCACATTAGCCTCACAACTCAGGTTCACCTTGACTTCCCTCTTAGTTGACTTTTTTCGAAGACAGGGAAAACCATAATGTTTACAACAATGACATTGATCCTAACTTCCAAGCATCTTACTACCAACACCTTCATTGGACTTTATTTTCTTCCAAGCTTCTGCCACTTGTCCCTTCACTGCTCCCTTTGGTACATTGATCTGACCATGCGAGACACACTGTTGAGAATTTCCATGTTGAGTCATTCCTTCTAGTACTCGGTTTTGCATATATGATAGCTTCTCCTTGTCAAATGGAATCAAAGGTGACACAACTTGGTCCTCCTGATCTTTGATGTTGGCAGTCATCTTGTTATAATCCATCTAGTAGACCGAGAAAAGATTTAGAATTGAGACAAGGTTTTATAACAAAACAGAGGCCAAAGTGAGCATAACTTTTAGCAAATAACAAGGTTGGAGAGAAAGCAAGAACTAAGAAAAGATGAAGGTATGCTAAAACATCCGGTTCTAACTAGGCTTGCGTCCTACAGTTAGCATTTCTCTGATACCACTTGTAGCACATAGTTTTAAGAACAAAACTAGATACGAACCATATATGAGCCCAGAAAGTCAAATTCACATAAAACTACAAATAAGGGTAATAAAAAAGACAATGCTCAATACATAACGTACTTAGTATAAAGGATATAACCTTAGACAGCAAACAGCAACAAGACAACTCTGATCTTCAGGTGAAGACTCCAACTCCACAGGGATAACTGACTAGTTGATCACAAGCCTAATTCCTCCAAACTCTAGCAATCTGCTATCCATCCGGGATTTTTCCAAAGATTTAAAAAGTAAAGCAAGCGTAAGTACATGTCATACTCAACAAATGCAACATGGGGTTCATGTGGCTCAAAAGGATGACACTGGTTTACTATAGTTAGCTTTTAGTGAGTCACAATTTTAGCAATTGAGTGGCAATAAGTTTATTCACAAGCCCACATAAACACATAATTAGGTAAACATGAATAATGAATAGCATAAACAATTAACCATTAATGATCATCTATTCCATAAGAGTTCCAAGGCCGCTCATGACCATGAGCACGGCTGATATACCAGTGTTACACTCTGCAGAGGTTGTACACTTTCACCATGAGCCGTGATTTACCCTTTCACCTGAGGTCATGAGCCTCTTAACCCACTACCAAGGAAGGTCGGTAGGGTTCACTATGAAGCCTTTCAAAGGTTTGCCTAATAAGTTAGAGCCGCTAAGGATTCCCCATCAACTAGTAAGATCCCTCCCCCATGGTGTGACTAAGAAAAGATAGAAACCGAAGTGCACTCCCTTGGTAGGCCACATGATCAAACCAATCAGACCTCCTCTTGTGCCTTTCAGTAACCACAAATAAGCTAGAAAATGTCCTCATACTTAACTAAAGCTAGATCCATGTAGCACTCATGGTTGTACCGTAAGTCCTGGTTGACCACTTAGAGATAAGTCCTTGGGGAGAGGAATCTAGAGCACCATAATAATAGCCCAATGCTCTAGCCCTCTTAAGCCATGTTGCTAAAAAGCATCTTTTAGTGTTTATTGCATTTACCATTAGTCAAGTTACAAGATCATGGTCTTTAATTGAGCGCTAGCATCATACTACCCAAATGCATAAAACCATACAAATCAAGGTATAAGGTAACAAAGTACTAGGAAATACTTAGTGGTAATCAAGGTAGACACATGTAGTATGAATTAAATGATTAAAGATGTATAGGTCAACAAGGATAATTCCATGCTATACTTGCCTTAAACTCTGATCTTCTTCTAATCCAAACCTTCAAAGATCTGCTTCTTGATCACCAACGCAAAGCTCACCGACTGGACATGATCATAAAGCACCACACAAGCATGCGAATAGACATGCATCACATACAAATATAACTAAATTAGAGCAATACACCAATCAACAAAAAAAATTGAAAACTAATCTATGCATTGCTATGAGCACATAAACGCGAAAAGCTCTCTAATCGGAGCTACATTGATCAAGAAACATCTACCAGAAGATTTACTTTTATATAAGAAGAAGAAAACTATAGGCTTCATTTATTTTAACTATATACAATCATATATATAAGATATTTTAGAGAAATATCCAAATGAAATTAAGTCAAATTATATTTGAAATTAGAAAACTAAAGTAATTTTAATCATATTTTATATATAAGCCTCGTTGCATAAACATTAATCAAGTTAGGATTTAAATCATGAAATACTAGATCGAGTTACATGGTAAACACTGTTACAAACACTTAGATTATGTCGTTATGAATCTAACGCAACTTGAACGGATCAAATCGGATCTAAAACAGAGATTTTATGCCTGAAACAAGATCAACGGCACTTCTATAAATAGCTGGAACTTCATTTTCGAATTTAAATTAATAAAATCGGATTTTAAACTGAGCCAGGGATGGCAGACATGATTAAAAAGAAATGCAGGGGTTCTTTAGTAAAAGTGCAGGGATGGTGGGTTATATGATTAAAAATTTGGAGGACTCTTTAGCAAAACCGCCAACCGAAACAGTATGATTGAATACGAGCCGTTGGATTAGATCTGGAAGGCTAAAAACAGAGGGGATCGCCGGCGGCGCTGTGTGCGGTGGCGTAGGGCCAGAGAAACAGGGGACCTTGCCGTAGTTTGTCGATACGGTGACTCTGGGCATCATAGGCCGAACTGAAAGCATAGGGAGGGAGAGTGGAGCACGATGAACTCATCTAGGGGATTGGAACGAGCCACGTGAGTTTGAGGGCGGCGCTATGCTCAGTTTGGTGGCTTGAGCTCGCCGGCGATGTCTCGGCGACAACGTGTGAGCAATGCAAAGCAAGAGAGAGCAAGAACGGGGCACCGTGAACCCACTTACCAACTTCCGAGGCTTGGCAAGCAGCTCAACGTGACGGCGAAGCAGCGGTAACACGGATCGAAAACAGCGGCAGCTTTTTAGGGTTTCAATCAGCAGCGGTGAAGCTCCAGGGCATCAGGGCTGCTGCGAGCTTGGCTAAGGTGGTGGCAGCTGCGCTCTAGGGTTGGATATGGGAGCGGCGCACGCATAGCTTCGTTTTATAGGGGTCCAGGCATGGCGCGCATGCCAAAATCTCATGGATTCGGGAGCGGCGGCGGGATTTCCTTCGTAGGTGGAGTCCGGCTAGGAGACGGGAGGAGGAAGACGCGGCTGACAAGTGGACCTAGGATGGCAGCGGGTGAAGGGGCGGGTCCCAGGCGTCAGCGGAACAGAGAGAGAGGGAGACGCCCACGCAGGCTTGGTTGGGCCATGATGGCGCACTGGGCTAGCGGGAGAGGATGGGCTAGCGTGGGATCAGCTTGGGTGCAAGGGGTAAGGAAGAAAGGAAGGTGCTAGGCCTGAGGGAGTGGGCCAGAATGAAAGAAAGGAGAGTTTTTTCTTCTTTTCTGAATTTTCAAAGCCATTTTGAAAAGGAGTTTTAAATCAATTTAAATTTGGATGAAAACCACACAGTACAAAAGAATAAATGTACCAGCATGCATGCACAACAATGTTGCTACATCCTATGATAAATTTTAATTTAACAAAACATATTATTTTTCTATGTTTCATCAGCACAAAAATACAGAATTAAATCATTTTAGCTGTATTTCAAAAGGAGCAAAGTTTAGGGTGTTACATCTGATCCTCCACCTGTGTGGCACATAATTCTAGACCAGTGTTCCAAGGAATATGACGCTTGCAGTCATAAGTAGAGTGATTATTGTAACCACATATCTCACATATAAGCCTTCTACAATCTTTGGTAGCATGATTAAACAGCCCACAAATCTCACATGCTACCCTATTCTGAGAAGGTTTTGGAGGATCTTGATGGGTATCAGTACCACCCTTAACAAGGTTACCTTGATTATCACCTTGCTGATCTTCAGGGCCCTTAGCTCCATCTTGAGCAGCATCACCACCAGCTTTAACAACAGCTTGATCCCACTTCTCATTGGTTTCCTCAGCACCTGGTTGGTTTTCGCCGGTGTTCTCCTTTGGGGCGCCACCATCATAATGATATTTCCTGTCCTAGACATTGGGACCTTTGCCTCCGCCACCACGGCCCAGACCACCCCTGCCATAGCCACCACCACCGCCTCTGCCATAGCTGCCAGGACAACCTCTCCCCCACCCTTGATTGTTGAAACCTTCTCAGCCTCCACCCTGATACATCTTCACACGCACAACCTGAGCTGGCTTAGCACATGCCATAGCAACAAAGGATTTCACAGGGGTGCCACACCACAAATGTCCTACAAACTTGGCTAGGTTGGTTTTTGGTGGATTGGGGTGATGCGGCGACGGCTGAGGGGAGCCACAGTTAGGGTTCACAAGATCCCCAATCTAAGAATCGAGATGTGGGCTTGGAACGTGTAGAGGTATAGGGGAACCTTGGTGTCCAAAAACCAATTGTCACTGACCTTCGGTTCACCCCCCTCGGATGTTCGACGCGTGGCTCACTTCTAGGTACCCACCCTAGGATCCCGGGCACAATCCTCAACTTTGGTGGTTGCCGGAACCACGGTCTCTGACTTGTAGGGCCTTGAGCACCATTTTAAGATGAAGCTGGTTTGGTGCCTCCCGCATTTGGTGGCTGATCTCCCTCGTCGCCGATGGCGTTCTGCTTACCCCCATTACAAGGCCACCAGAAACTTAGCGGGGGCATCTTGATCTTCACCGAGCTCAAATCGACCTTCTCGAATGGGGATTTTTCATTGGCAATCTTCGAATTGAGCTTGCTTTGAGTCGGAACAATGGGGATACCGAACTTTCTAGCCTTCAGGTGACTTGATCCTTTAGCAATCATTGGGAACACCTCAATGTAGCAGGCCATCGCCTCCATGGATGGTGACGATGGAGCTTCATCAGCTCCCTTCGATGTCGAACCCATCCCCGCCCCCACCAAACCACAGATGGGGCGAGAACCAAAGCCAAAAAAAACCACGCACCAATGCGAGTGGATCTGTCAAGTGCAAAACGCGGGACAGAATCCCCCACTTTTAGTGGCTAAAAACCTAAAAGCTCATCGGAATTGGCCACCGAACTATGAGGTGACGAGCATCGCCCCCTCGGACCCCGTGTAATCGTCCCTGCATATAGCAGATGTTAAGGCCAATAAGACTGGTTCATGGAAGAATGTGGTGATTATCAGTCTGTTTGTGATGGTGTTTGGACTTTGGATGAGGCTTTCCATGAGCTGCCAATGCAACTGCAAAACTTAGGCCTGTGATGACACAATTAGATGGTCGATGTAGTTAGATAACATAATTGTATGATGATTTAATTATGGTGTTTGAGGCCTATTAGTTTGGATAACACTAATTGTATCTTGACAACTATATTTTGGTTGTAATGCAACTCCATCTATTAATACTATTGCTGATGCTGTCCTACTATTAATACTACTGCTGCTGTCCTACTACTACTACTACTACTACTACTACTACTCTCCATTGGCAGGCAGCTGCTGCTTTGTAGACCCTCCTCTCCTAGTCCTGCTACTTCTACTCTTATCCTCTCTTGTTCTCTGCTCCTACTTCTCCTACTCCTCTCCTCTCATGTCCTCATCTACTATAACTGTTTTCCTTGACATCAATTTAGGAGTAGAGATGGCCGAACTCCTTTCACCGGATCTGCCAAATAATTATGCATTTGATCTAGGCTTCCAACCAACATTGGGGATGGCACAACACCCATATCCAAGCATAGTAAGTAACATGTTTTAAAGACACCTCTATAGATATTTTGTTCTAATATATATAATTCTTAAATGTAGACAATTTATCCTATACCATGGTTCAGAGAGACACTCTCAAATTTCGGGGTTGATTACATCAATGTGGGTACATTGCCTATAGATGGTGGACTCAAGCAATGTCGAATTGGCTTTTCTGTTCTCGCTAAGGCGAGTAACCAACAAGGTATGGTTTTATACATCGATAGGACTGACAGCGGTCAACCTCATGACATTAGTGCGCAAAAATATGCTTTGCAAGAATGTTTAAGGGCACTTCAAAATATTGGGTACAATATTCCTACATACTCCTCCAAGAGGATTGGAGCTATGAATGTGGGCCTCCACCACGATATTGGACTGTTTTGTGCACAGCTTGTTGAGGACAATATAAATGATGTGGTCAGTCTCATAACTTATATCCAGATTAATTGTTATGTCCATATATATGCATGGTTTTGATAATCACATTTCTCCCAACACTTACAGATTCAGGAGAATGATGTAACATACGCAAGTTGTAGCTTTGAAGCCATTATAAACTAGGCCATGTATCAGTTAGGTCGTTATAAATAGAAATATGGTGACCTTGTTCTCACTTAAGAGGGAATCCAGGAAAAAATTCTTGTGACTAGAAGGGAAGGTTCTCGACCAATGCTGATCGTCGTCAGTAGACCTTGTAAACGATCTTGTGAAGCAAGGGAGTAAATACATTGCGCTACATCAATGATATTTTGGCATATGAAATAAATGATATGCACTTCTCCGAGTAAGTGGTACGACGTTGAGAAGTTCTATGAATTAAAAATACTGTTGGTTGTAATAACGAACTGATCAAAATTATTATGGTTTATAATGAACAAATTTAAATTATTATGTGTTTGTAATGAAGTAATCTAAATTATTATGGGTTTGTAATGTATACATCTTCTTGTGAATTAGGCATTGATATAATATCCTTGTAAATTATATGTATATGTATATGTATATGTATATGTATATGTATATGTATATGTATATGTATATGTATATGTATATGTATATGTATATGTATATGTATATGTTCTGGTCATATTTGTATTTTCAAATTTTAATTTTTTTGGCGGGAAAATATACTATATGGACGGTTCTAGATTGAACCGCTCCTACAAATGAGAATTATAGGGGCGTCTGGTGTTACAGCCGCCCCTACAAATTATTTTTGTAGAGGCGGCTGGTGTTCCCTACAACTATTTGTAGGGGCGGCTACCTACATATACCGTTGTAGGGGTGGCTGGTAACACTAACCGCCTCTACAAATCGATATGTATGGGTGGCTTGGGAACCGCCCCTACAAACCCTTGATTTACAAGGACGGTGTGGTAGTGGCGGTTAGCAAAAATGTCTCTACAAACCATCGGCAGCCACCTCTATACATGCTTACTGTAGTAGTGTAACATGCACTATAGCCGTGGTATGGCTTCGCCGTGTCTATCCCATGCATGTTGCCACGGCGGGCGTTTTTGTTACCAATGTCTCTCGGGGATCATGGTGGATTGGTGGCGGAAAGGAATGACTGCCAAATAACCGATAACATGCACTTCGGTGGGTTGTGAACAGCCAATTCGGCTCTTCCAAGTTCCAATATCGAATTCTAATATGGGCCGTGAAGCGATCTGAATTTTGAAATGCTCGCAAGTTTCGGTGTCGTTGTGGGTTTATTTGGAAATTATATGTAGTGTTAGCCAAAATAATAATAATAAGCATTGTGCTCCAAATGTACTGTGGACTGTAGTAACTAATTTCTTGTACGAATAATAAAATGTAATGCACACACTAGCTCCAAGTATAGCACATTTCCTTTTTTTGTTTCCTTTCTCACGTGTTGCCGTATGAGCAGCCACTCGAATTCTCGTGTCACAGTTCTATCTCTTCATCAGACCTTGCGTGCTGCTTGGTTGGTTCACCGGTAACGCAAATATAAACAAAATTAGTTCAAATCACCTCTTTGGCCGTAACGGTTTAATTTATTTACGTTTCCGTTACCAACCTGACAACCAAACAGCTCGCTTGTTCGGTTGGATGAGATTGGATGAGAACTGCATGTTTTTGAAATAAACGGGCCAGGTTAGATGACCAAATCTTCTAGAAGTTAAAATACTCTCATCTCCTCCTATCCCTTCTCCAGGAGGAAGGAGAAGGATTAATAGAACAAGCACCCAAGCAAAAGAACAAGGGAAGAAAGAAAACCATGGAAATGACGACTCGGGATTGTCAGGCACCCTAATCGAGAAAAGAAAAAGCGGTACAATACAACATAAAAACATGTGGATAGCGGCCTCCGGCGCCGCCCCAGGCACATTTTTTTTATTTTTACTCAGCAAACGAGCGCCACCTTCGGGCATGTCCACGTTAGTAGACATAATTCAGCCCGTCCGATTGCCTTCTCGATTAACAATTTCTTACCGCGTGTCCTCCTGCGTGATCGTAGAACCATGCGCCCGTGTCTTGCCCTCATTGGGCCGCCGCGCCCATTCTCGCTTCCCTAATCTTTTATATCTGATTGCACCGCCCGCTTGTAGCCTCCCCTCCCTCCGCTCGCTTTTCGCATTTGCATCCTGCTCGTGCGCTCCGTTGTCTCCACCGTCTCCATCTGTTGACGCTGCCACAGTTCCCGTGGTCCTCCCCTTCCTCGCGCATGGTACGTTCTACTTCTCTTCCCCTTTCTTTCGCTTTTGGATTTGATTACCCTTTTCCATCCATGGGCCTCATGTATTCGCTTCTTCGTGCTGCACGAAGAAGAAAAGACACGAGGCCCACGGATGGAAAAGGGAAATCAAATCCAAAAGCGAAAGAAAGAGGAAGAGAATCAGAATGTACCACGCGCGAGGAAGGGGAGAACCACGGGTCCCGTCGCGGCGTCAACGATGGAGACACCGGAGACGATGAAGTGCACTAGCAGGACACAAATGGGGAAAGTGGAGTGGAGGGAGGGGAGGCTGCAAGCTGGCGGTCCAATAGCATAGAAAAGACTAGGGAAGCGAGCACGGGAGTGGTGGTCCAATGAGGGCAAGGCACGGGCGCACGGTGCTACAATCATGCAGGAGGACATGCGGTAAGAAATTATTAATCGCGAAGGCAATCGGACAGGCTGAATTAATTCTGCTAACGTGGACATGCCAAACAAAATCCTCTTTGGTCTCGGCATCGGAGGGATTGAGGGAACCTGCAACCTGCCGGCCCATCCGCTGCTGTTGTGAGCAGTGTGCATGCGGGAGCGGGACACACAGGCGCTCAACCATCGAATCCAATTCTGATTCCCATCCCAGCTGTTGCTGGCACACATGGACTGGCTTATCATCTTCAATGTCTGATCCCATGTCCCATCATTCGCCAGCCGCTCGGTTTGCATTGGCCTCGCTCGTCGGACATGGCCAAATGAACGAACAAACTCGGCATGGTATGCACATAGGAAGAACAAGCAGGACGCAAATGCGGAAAGCGGAGCAGAGGGAGGGAAGGCTGCAAGCTGGCGGTCCAATCGGATAGAAAAGTCCAGTGAAGCGACGGGCACAGCAATCCAACGAGGGCAAGGTATGAGGGCACGGTCCTACAATCACGCAGGAGGACACGTGGTAAGAAACCGATAATCGAGAAAGCAATTGTATGGGCTGAATTAATTCTGCTAACATGTTGGAGAATTGCATGTGGTTGAAATAAATGGGCCAGGTTAGATGACCAAATCTTCTAGAAGTCAAAATCACTCTCATCTCCTCCGATCCCTTCTCAAGGAGGAAGGAGAAGGATTAATGGAACAAGCACTCAAGCAATAGAAGAAGGGAAGAAAGAAAACCACATAAATGATGACTCGGGATTGTCAGCCCCCCTAATCGACTCAAGGAGAAGCGATACAATACAACATAAAAACATGAGGATAGTGGCCATCGCCACCGGCCCTGGTACAGAGTGTGTCCCACACACATCCCACATTTTTTTTATATTACTCAGCAAACGAGCACCGTCTCCAAGCTTGTCCACGTTAGTAGAGTTAATTCAGCCCGTCTAATTGCTTTCTCGATTAACGATTTCTTACCGCATGTCCTCCTGCGTGATTGTAGCACAGTGCGCCCATGCCTTGCCCTCATTGGACTGCCACGCCAGTCCTCACTTTCCTAGCCTTTTCTATCCGATTGGACCGCCAGCTTGCAGCCTCCCCTTCCTCCGCTCGCTTCCCGCATTTGCGCACGAAGAAGCGAAGACACAAGGCCCATGGATGGAAAAGGGAAATCAAATCCGAAATCGAACAAAAGAGGAAGAGAATCAGAATGTACCACACGCAAGGATGTGGAGGACCATGGGCCAGCGGTGGCATCAACAATGGAGACGGTGGAGACGACGGAGTGCACAAGCAGGATACAAAAGGGAAAAGCGGACAGGAGGGAGGGGAGGCTGCAAGCTAGCGGTCCAATTGGATAGAAAAGGCTAGGGAAGCGAGGACGAGCGCGGTGGTCAAATGAGGTCAAGGCACGAGCGCACGGTGCTACAATCACGCAGGAGGACATGTGGTAAGAAATCATTAATCGAGAAGGCAATCGGACGAGCTGAATTAATTCTGCTAATGTGGACATGCCTAACAAAATCCTCTTCGGTCTCGGCATCGGAGGGATTCAAGGAACCTGCAGCCAGCCTGCCCATCCGCTGCTGTTGTGGGCAGCGTGCGTGCGGGATGCACAAGCGCTCAACCGTCGAATCCGATCTGGATTCCCATCCTAGCTATTGCTGGCATGCATGGACTGGCTTATCATCTCCGATGTCTGATCCCAGGTCCCATCATTCGCCGGCCGCCCAGTTTGCATTAGTTCGCTCATCGGACGTGGCCACGATGAATGAACGAATGAACTCGGCATGGTCTGCACATAGGAAGAAGAAGCAAAAAGGGAAAAGAGGACCAGAAGAAAAAAAAAACGCAACACGAAGAAGTGAAGACACGAGGCCCATGGACAGAAGAGGGAAATCAGATCTGAAAGCGAAAGAAAGGCGATGAGAAGCATAACATACCACGCGCGAGGAAATGTAGGACAATGGGTCCCACGGTGGTGTCAACAATGGCGACGACGGAGCACACGAGCAGGATGCAAATGCAGAAAGCGGAGCAGAGGGAGGGAAGACTGCAAGTTGGCGGTCCAATCGGATAGAAAAGGCCAGGGCAGCGAGGATGGGGGAAGCAGTCCAATGGGGGCAAGGCACGGGGGCATGGTGCTACAATCACATAGGAGGACACGCGGTGAGAAATCGTTAATCGAGAAAGCAATCAGATGGGCTGAATTAATTCTGCTAACGTGGAGGAGAATTGCATGTGGTTGAAATAAATGGGCTAGGTTAGATGACCAAATCTTCTAGAAGTCAAAATCACTCTCATCTCCTCTAATCCCTTCTTGAGGAGGACAGAGAAGGATTAATGGAACAAGCACTCAAGCAAAAGAAGAAGGGATGAAAGAAAACCATGGAAATGATGACTCGGGATTGTCAGGCACCCTAATCGGCACAAGAAGAAGCGGTACAATACAACATAAAAACATGAGGATAGCGGCCGCTGGCATAGCCCCTGGTATGTTGTGTGTCCCACACACATCAGACATTTTTTAATTTTTACTCAGCAAACGAGCGTCACCTCCAAGCATGTCCACATTAGGAGAGTTAATTCAGCCCGTCCGAATGCTTTCTCAATTAACGATTTCTTACTGCGTGTCCTCCAGTGTGATTGTAGCACCGTGTGCCCATCCCTTGCCCTCATTGGACCACCACGCCCATCCTCACTTCCCTGGCCTTTTCTATCTGATTAGACCGCCAGCTTGTAGCCTCCCCTCCCTCCACTCGCTTTCCGCATTTGCACACCAAGAAGCAAAGACACGAGGCCCATGGATGAAAAAGGAAAACCAAATCCAAAAGCGAAACAAAGAGGAAGAGAATCAGAATGTACAACGCGCGAGGAAGGGGAGGACCACGGGTCCTGCGGTGGCATCAACGATGGAGACGGTGGAGACGACGTAGTGCACGAGCAGAACACAAAAGGGGAAAGCAGAGTGGAGGGAGGGGAGGCTGCAAGCTGGCTGTCCAATTGGATAGAAAAGGCCAGGGAAGCAAGGACGGGCGCGGTGGTCCAATGAGGGCAAGGCATGGGCGCACGGTGCTACAATCATGTGGGAGGACATGCGGTAAGAAATCATTAACCGCCAAGGCAATCGGACGGGCTGAATTAATTCTGCTACCATGGACATGCCTAACAAAATCCTTTTCGGTCTGGTCATTGGAGGGATTGAGGGAACCTACAGCTGGCCTACCCATCCGCTGCTGTTGTGAGCAGTGTGCGTACAGGACGCACAGGCGCTCAACCATCGAATCCGATCCTGATTCCCATCCTAGCTATGGCTGGCATGCTTGGACTGGCTTATCATCTCCGATGTCCGATCCCATGTCCCATTATTCACCAGCCGCCTGGTTTGCATTGGCCTCGCTCGTCGGACATGGCCATGACGAATGAATGAATGAACATGGTGTGGTCAGCACATAGGAAGAAGAAGCGGACAGGGAAAAGAGGACCAGAAGAAAAAAAAACAGCAGCACCAAGAAGCGAAGACATGAGGCCCATAGATGGAAGAGGGAAGTCACATATGAAAGAGAAAGAAAGGGGAAGAGAAGCAGTAGGCGAGGAAGTGTTGGATCACATGTCCTGCGGTGGTGTCAACAATGGCGATGACGGAGGGCACGAGCAGGACACAAATGCTGAAAACGGAGCGCAGGGAGGGAAGTCTGCAAGCTGGCGGTCCAATCAGATAGAGAATGCCAGGGACACAAGGACGGGCACAGCGGTCCAACGAGGGCAAGGCATGGGGGCATGGTGCTACAATCACGCATGAGGACACGTGGTAAGAAATTGTTAATCAAGAAAGCAAATGTCCACGTTAGTAGATTTTATTCACCTCGTCCGATTGCCTTCTCGATTAACGATTTCTTACCACGTGTCCTCCTGCGTGATTGTAGCACCGTGCGCATGTGCCATTCCTTGATTAGACTGCCACGCCCATCCTCGCTTCCCTGGACTTTTCTATCCGATTGGACCGCCAGCTTGCATCCCCCTCCCTCCGCTCGCTTTCCGCATTTGCGCCGTTGACACTGCCGCGGGTCTCGTGGTCCACCCCTTCCTCGCACGTGGTATGTTTTGCTTCTCTTCCCCTTTCTTTCGCTTTTAGATTTAATTTCCCTTTTCCATCCATGGGCCTCGTTTATTCACTTCTTCGTGCTGCTATTTTTTCTTCTAGTCCTCTTTTCCCTATCCACTTCTTCCTCCTATGTGCATACTATGCTGAGTTTGTTTGTTCATTCGCCGTGGCCACATACGACGAGTGAGGCTATTGCAAACCGGGCAGCCGATGAATGATGGGACATGGGATCAGACATTGGAGAAGATAAGCCGGTCCAGGCTTGCCAGCAACAGCTGGGATGGGAATCTGGGTCGGATTTGAAGGTTGAGGGCCTGCGCATCCCGCACGGCCACGGCCACGGCGGTGTCTCAACTTCTCAATGTAGGCAGATATAGTCCGCACATATAAATCGAGTCAACATCTAGTCAAAATCCCGTATGGAACTAAGGCCCCGTTCGCTTCGCTGAAAAAACAAGACGAAACACTGTTCTAGCTGATTTGTTGTGAGAGAAAAATATTGTTCCGGCTGAAAAAATAAGCTGAAAAGTACAGATTACAAGAGAAGTGAACAGGGCCTAAATCATATAGCGCACACTATTTAATATGGGCCTTAGAATTATTCGATATAACTAGATAAAATGTTGGGCTTAGCCCACATTAAGTCTTGCAAAATCCTGTTTGGTCTCGGCATCGGAGGGATTGAGAGAACTTGCAGCCAGCCAGCCCACCGCTGCTGCTGTGACCAGCGTGCGTGTGGGACGCGCAGGCGCTTTACCGTCAAATCTGATCCTGATTCCCATCCCAGCTGTTTCTGGCATGCATGGACTGGCTTATCTTCTCCAATGTCTGATACCATTTCCCATCATTTGCCGGCCGCCCAGTTTGCATTGGCCTCGCTCGTCGTGCGTGGCCTCGACGAATGAACGAACGAACTCGGCATGGTATGCATATAGGAGCAAGAAGCGGATACGGAAAAGAGGATCAGGAGAAAAAACATCAGCACAAAGAAGCGAAGACACGAGGCCCATGGGTGGAAACCGGAAAGCAAATCAGAAAGTGAAAGAAAGGGGAAGAGAAGCAGAACGAGCCACGCACGAGAAAGGAGAGGACCACGGGACCCGCGGCAGCGTCAACGGATGGCGACGGTGGAGACGACGGAGCGTTCGAGCAGGACGCAAATGCAGAAAGCAAACAGAGGGAGGGGAGGCTGCAAGCTGGCAGTCCAATCGGATAGAAAAGACCAGGGAAGCGAGGACGGGCGCGACGGTCCAATGAGGGCCAGGCACGGGCCCACGGTGCTACAATCACACAGAGGACATGCGGTAAGAAATCGTTAATTGAGAAGGCAATCGGACGGGCTGAATGAACTCTGCTAACGTGGACATGCCCGGAGGCGGCGCTCGTTTGCTCAGTAAAAATAAAAAAAAAATATGTGATGTGTGTGGAACACACTCCGTACCAGGGGCGGCGCCGGCAGCCGCTATCCACATGTTTTCATGTTGTATTGTACCGCTTTTTCTTGTGTCGATTAGGGTGCCTGACAATCCCTATTCGTCATTTCTATGGTTTTCTTTCGTTCCTTGTTCTTTTGCTTGAGTGCTTGTTCCGTTAATCCTTCTCGTTCCTCCTCGAGAAGGGATCGGAGGAGATGAGAGTGATTTTGACTCCTAGAAGATTTGGTCATCTTACCTGGCCCATTTAGTTTAACCACATGCAATTCTCCTCCAATCTCATCCAACCGAACAAGCGAGCTGTTTGGTTCTCAGGTTGGTAAAGCAAACGTAAATAAATTAAACCGTTACGGCAAGACAGATGATATGAACTAATTTTATTTATATTTGAGTTACCAGTGAACCAACCAAATAGCACGCAAGGTCTGATGAAGAGATGGAACTGTGACACGACAATTCGAGGCGTGGCGCATACGGCATCACGTGAGAAAGGGAAAAAAAAAAAAGGAAACGTGCGATACTTGTAGCTAGTGTGTGCATTACATTTTATTATTCGTACGAGAAATTAGTCACTACAGTACATTTGGAGCACAATGCTTATTATGATTATTTTTGGCTAACACTACATATAATTTTCAAATAAACGCACAACGACCCCAAAGCTTGCTTTTGAGCATTTCAAAATTCAGATCGCTTCACGGCCCATATTAGAATTCGACGTTGGAATTTGGAAGAGCCAAATTGGCTGGCTGTTCACAACCCACAGAATTGCTTGTTATCGGTTATTTGGCAGTCATTCCTTTCGGCCACCAATCCACCATGATCCCGAGAGACATTGGTAACCAAAAGAGAGAATTCCTTATTTGACATCAGACAAATGACCCGTTCCTTTCTTGACCCTTAAAAATTTTTCGTTCTCTATTTGACACCGAGTTCAACTTTCATTCCTTATACGACACTCCGTTAGATTTTCCATCCGTGAACCGTTAACTGCCATGTGAAAAGACGATTTTGCCCCTATGGGCCCCACCACCTTTCTCCCTCCTCTCCTCCCCTTCTCCCTCCTGTCCGCGCCCCCTCCCTCCGCTCCCTCTCCCTCCCTCTCTCGTCACCCAGGCGACGGCAGCCGGTCCTCGGAGCGGCGGCAGCCATCCTCCTCCTTCCTCCCTCTCCCCGCCCTCTCCCTCTCTCCCGACATGCTAGCGTGCTGGCCAGGCCCAGCGACGCCGGATGGCCGGAGCGGCGGCTTCCTCAGCACACGGCGCAGCGCCGCGCGTGCGCCCCACCGGTGGTCGTCCCCGGCCACGGAGCGGCGCGGCTAGGCCCCGCCGGTGGACGCCGGCGCGGCTTCCCCTGCGCTACATCCTCCTGGCGATCCGCGGGCGCTCGACGGAACCCTAGCTGCCTCTTTCTCGCTGGTGGCGGCGCCACCCTCACCGCCCTCCTCCTCCTCCACGCCCCCCCCCCCCCCCCCCCCGCGCCGCAGGGGCGGAGTGACGGCGCCCCTCGCAGGGTGCTGCGCCGGTGGGGCAGGTGGCCACCCCCCGCCGAGAGGGCCCCGACGTCCGCCGTCCCAGGGCACGACGCGACCGAGCGAGCCCTGCCAGTGGTTGACGGCGCCGCTGCCGGAGGTGGCGCGGCTCGTCGGAGGAGGGAGGGGGCTCCGGCCGCAGCGACGGGGACGGCCGGCGGGGGCCGCGACGCGCCTGCCTTCTCCACCGCCGGCGTGCTGCTTATACGGGCGCGGACAGGAGGGAGAAAGGGAGGAGAGGAGGGAGAAGGGTGGTGGGGCCCACTAGGGCAAAATCGTCTTTTCACATGGCAGTTAACATTTCACGGATGGAAATTCCAATGGAGTGTCGTATAAGGAATGAAAGATGAACTTGGTGTCAAATAGAGAACAAAAATTTTTTGAGGGTCAAGAAAGGAACGGATCATTTGTCTGGTGTCAAATAAAGAATTCTCTCTAACAAAAACGCTTGCCGTGGCAACATGCATGGGATAGACACGGCGAAGCCATACCACAGCTACAGTGCATGGTACCACCACATTTTAACGCAGCTTGCAAGGTGAATCCAAATAAAAGACCATGAATACTTGACCAAAAGCCAGAGAACATATTCAAATTCTGGAGAAAAACAAACAGCATTGAATCACTCTGCAAAATTAGGCTGCATTGCAATCTAGTGCATGGATAATGCTTGTTAACCCCTTGTGTGGTGACGTATGGCAAAATATCCAAAAGAAGCGAAAAAATATTTCCGCTCTAAAACACTATTGAAGGAGACCATTTCTATTTATGACACTGAAGAACACACATGCCTGAATTATCTAGATGTGCACATAGGGCATGTGTGTGTGATATGCTTATTAGATGACCGCTCGTTACTAGTCGTACACCCCCCCCCCCCCCCCCCCACACACACCCAGATCATACCTCTTCCCTTTTTAGTGCACCTAATTGTGCCAACCTCTGTCTCCTAACTCGTGTTAGTGCTCTGTTCAAAAGCGTGACAATATGCGTCAAATAAAAAGTGCACATGGTGCGCACAAGGCATAAATATACTTGTACTCAACAAAGAGGGAAAACCCACATTAGAAGTGTTCATATAGGGTGTGTATGTGAGAGACACTTATCGAACCTAATTGTGTCAATCTTCCCTTTTTCGCTTCCTTCTTTCTCTGCAACCTATCCACCCCACCGCCACTCGGCCCACCCCTAATAACCCGAGTGCGTGCATGTGGCAGATAGCATGACAACGTGTGTCAAACAAGAATTTAGGTATGTGTGATGTCCACGTGAAGGGGTGTCAAACAAGAACTTGGGTGCATGGGAAGCATGTGGTGCGTGCAAGCAGGCGTGAGTACGATTGTATCTAGTAAAGGCGTAAAAATCCCTCAACCTAGGTGCGAGCATAGGGTATGTGTATGAAACATTTATTGTATGATTGTGTGATGCTAGTCATACAACTCTCAAACATCACTTCTTGGCTTCTTTTTCCTCTGCATCTTCAGCCACCCTAGAGTGGGCGAGTGACAGAAGGTAACAATCAAACTGCGTAAAGACTCTTCTTCCAATCCAAGACAAAGCCGACCTCGATTGGCAAGCAACTCTACCTTCCCCTCTTCTCCGATCCGCGTCCGGCAGCGAGGATGCTGACATGTGGCCTACATTATTGAGATTTGAGACTGCTATTTGTGAGAAAGGTATAAATGGATCATTTTGCTACAGAGCTCGTTAAGCTGCAAAATGCGAACTATTTTTTTGTTAATTGTGATACAAAGTAGTGTTTTTTGCCAACATTGTCGAAAATGACACGGTATCAGTCCCATAGCATGGTGCATAACATGCAAATATATATGGCACTCTACTTAAGGTGATCCGAACCTCGCTGTAAAAAAGCCCGAACCAAACATGTTATAAGCATTGACAATGGACAGCAGTAGACGAACAAGGAGATCAGTACTGCATGAATTAAGTGTCATTGATGTCCATCGATGTGCCTCGGCCTTTCATGGTCTGTTGCCTTATTATGTCAGTTTATTATACATCAGTTAAGAACAAACCAGAAACAGATAGTGTTGCGCTGGGGCTCCCTTGGCAGTTTGCGGCAAGGAAAACATTCAATCAACATGCATGGGAAAATGAGCAATCCGTGCCATGTCCGTCGAAGCAAGAAATTAAAGCAAAGGCATACGCCAACCTGGATATTGGAAGTGCTTGGGGAAGAGGCCGGCGACGCAGGGTCCAAATTGAACAGAGACCTGGACATTCTCCATGTCGTAGCCGATACGGCAATCATGGGTCTTCGATCAGCTCTCGATTTTGCCTTGTAGACGCGCGGGCCGGGTCCAGGCCTCAACCTCGTGTTGCCGGTCGAGTCGTCGCCTGTCATCATCAACCAAGGTCGGCACATTACCAAGTTTTCAGAAATAGACCTCCCCCGAATTGAATTAATGAAACCATCCAGCGCAACAAGCTAAGCTTGGATATTTCCACTCATCATTTTGGTACTAGTCCCGGCTCTCTGCTAGCTGTTGGCCAAGTGCTAGATATATATAGATGGCCATGTGGACGGCATGCATGATGCCATCAATATTGCGCACGGCACTAACAAGAACGAGCCTATTGATGGCCAAGTCAAGCCCAACCGCGCCAATTGATGGCTAGTCATGCCGAACCACGCTGGCACCGTCGTGCGGTCCCCTCAGTCTAGGCATGACACTATTTCCTCTATCTCTCGATAAATAGACTCCTAGAATTGTGTTAAGTCAAACTTTTTAAACTTTAACTAGATTTCTAGAAAAAAAAACCCATCAAGATTTATGATATCAAATTAGTATCATTAAATATATCATATAAATATGTTTTCATAATGTGCTTATTTTATGTTATAGATGTGCTTATTTTGTGTTATAGATGTTGTTACTCTTTCCTATAAAGTTAGTCAAACTTAAGATACTTGACTTGCACAGATTCTAGCAATTGATTTATTTGTGGACGCCCTTGGTCCTAAAATGAATGTCACTATGAGAGTCGTGGAAGCTTTCAAGTTACAGGAGTTGTGGTGTCTCGCAGGTTCACGAGGCCTATGGACTCTCGGTCTTGATCACGGTCTGGGCTAGTTATTTCTAGCTTATGTGGTTTGATCAGGTCTCATCCATCTTGGTTGTTTATTTAGTGCAACCTATTTTGTTTCATTCAGTCCCTCATGGCTCGGCCCGAAGTGAGATGGTGGTGTTTATGTAAGGAGTCGATCCTTTTCTCTCTATAATACAATGATGTGTAGCTCTCCTGCGCATTTGAGAAAAAGAAAGGAAAAAAACTATGAGAGTCTGTGAAGCGTCCCTGGTTATCCGGAAACTCAAATGTGATAAAATACTAGTTCCAAGAGGCTAGTACACACATTTATTACATCAGATAATTCTCAAAGTAGTAGTTCAAACGAAAGTGGGCGCTTAAACCACACCAACATAAAGATACAGATGGATCCAAGGATCCGCACAAACCAACACACTAATATCTGGCGAACCCATGCTACAGACTAAGCTAGGTGCAGACACGACCGTATTCGAATGTAGCTTCTGGGTCTTCCTCTGTACAACAAAGCAAGGGTGAGTATAAAGTACTCAGCAAATCCAACCTTACCCTACGGAAGGGGATACCAGTACATGCATATGATTAAATCAAGGATAAGGCTTGGTTTTATTTGCATAAAGCTATCTTTTGACACATGCATGGTTTCATTTTATAAATACTTTTTTACAAAATACAACTATTTTCCATATATAAGAGTATTTCTGAAAAGAGGGTTTGCCACAATTTTAAGTGCTGCTAAATGCTCTATTCCCACAGCACATGGCCGTCAACTATTCATTTCCAAAATCACACTCAAACATGTTTCCACTCATCCCAACCCATCTAGTTGTTGAAACCAAACCGTAACCCATCCGACACCGTGGACACGGCTATCTAGATAGATTTTACACTCTGCATAGATTGCACACATTCACCACAAGTAGGATGCCATAACTTAACACCATAGTGCAAGCACAGATCCATGAAAACCATTACCCTCCATAGCTAAGTACTAGTGCTCACCATGGGAACACTAAGGCCTCATTAACATAATACAATAATTTACAGAGCTCATTACATTTCTTACAATTTCTCAGTTTCTACATACATCTCTTAGTGTCCCATTACACACCTACCTCCAGGTGATTGCCATACCAACTAGGGGGATTTAGAATACTTCATACAAGGTCGAGTGGTTGTGTAGCACCCGGTTTTAAGAACAAACCAGATACACACCATATGTGAGCCCAGGAAGTCAAATCTCACACATAGCTACAATAAGGGTAATATCATAAGACAATGTTTATTACATAGCGTATTAGTATAAAGAATACAACCTCAGAGTATAGACAGCGAAAAGACAACTTCGATCTTCAGGTGAAGACTCCACTTCCACAAGGACAACTGATTGGTTGATCACAAGCCTAATTCCTCCAAACTCTAGCAATCTGGTACCCATCCGGGATTTTTCCAAATAATTGAAAAATAAAGCAATCGTAAGTACATGTCATACTCAACAAATATAACATAGGGTTCATGAGGCTCAAAAGGCTGACACTGGTTTAACTACGATTAGCTTTTAATGAGTCATCTTTTAGCAATTGGGTAGCAACAAGTTTATTCACAAGCCCATAAACACATGATCAGGTAAACATGAATAATGAATAGCATAAACAATTAACCATTAGTGAGCATCTTCACCATCCATATCATTAGTGTTCATCATCTATTCTGTAAGGGTTCCAAGGCCGCTCGTGACCGTGAGCACAGCTGATATACCAGTTTTACACTCTGCAGAGGTTGTACACTTTCACTGTGAGTCATGATTTACCCTTTCGCCCGAGGTGACATACTACCAAGGAAGGTCGGCAGGGTTCACTATGAAGCCTTTCAAAGGTTGGTCTAACAAGTTAGGGCCATTAGATTCACTCGGCAAACAGATATATGAACCCCCCTATCGAATGGCATAATTCCATCACAGCTATACACATAAGAGTAGAGGTTGTCCTATACCCGATTCGGCAAGCCATTCTTATGCCAATAAATATAACCTCTAACAAGCTAGAAAAGGTCCTCATATTGAGCTAAAGCCAGAGTCATGTAGCCCTCATAGTTGTACTGTAAGTCTCGGATGATCACTTAAAGATAAGTCCTTAGAGAGAGGAATCTAGAGCACCATAAAAATAGCCCAATGCTCTAGCCCCCTTGTTCCATGTTGCTAAAAAGCATCTTTAAATGTTTATTGCATATACCATTAGTCAAGTTACAAGATCATGGTTGTAGTTGAGCACTAGCATCATACTACCTAATGCAATACCCATAGGTATCAAGGCACAAGGTACAAAGTACTAGGACATCCTTAGTGGTAGTCAGGGTAGATACATGCAGTATGAATTAAATGATTAAATGTGTATAGGACAACAAGGATGATCCCATGCTATACTTGCCTTAAACTTAGATCCTTATTTAAGTCCAAAACTTCAAAGATCTGCTTCTTGATTCACCACGTATAGCTTACCGACTGGACATGATCATAGAGCACCACACAAGCATCCATGCAATCATACATGAAGAAAACACTAGATCTAAATTAGAACATTATACCATACATAAAATCAAGATGAAAAGTTTGTAAAGTGAATCTATGTCTCGCTACGAACACACAGACGCAAAAAGCACGTAAATCGGAGCTACGGTGAAAAAGATACATCTACCGATATATTTGTTTTATATGTGGAAAAGAAAACTATAGGCTTTGTTTATTTTAACTATATAAATTCATATATATATAAGATATTTTATAAATAATATAAATTGAATTATGTCAATTTTAGATTTGAATTATAAAACTAAAGTAAAACAAATCATATTTTATTTATAAAGTCCAGTTGCATAATTATTAATCAAGATATGATTTAAACCATGAATTTTAGAAATAGTAATATGGTAAACAATGTTACTAATGCGTAGATCTCATCACTATGAATCTAATGCAACTTGAACAGGTCAAATCAGAGCTAAAACGTAGAAGATATGAATTAAACAAGATTTCCTTTAATAAAATAATAGATTAAATCTAACCTCGAATTTTAAAAGTTGAAAACATATCTAACAGTAGGATGAGCATGTAGATTATGAAATTACGAACCTAATGCAAGTTGAATGGATCAAAACGGTGTTAAAACAGAGATTTTATGGCTAAAACAAGATTAGTGGCAAAACCGTAAATAGATGAAAGCGTATTTTGGCTCTAACCGAAGAAACTACGTTTTCAAAAGAAGAAAGCGCATCCTGAAAATACACTTTGGACCACGGATTTGAAAACAAAAAACGGGAGGGGCTCTTTCGCAATGTTGACCGACTGAACCGGTACGGGCAAATCAGAGCCATCAGATCAGGAGTTGATGGCTGAGATTAAAAGACAGGGAGAGAGAAGAGATGCCGGCGCCGAAACAGTGGCTGGACACGGCGGAGGACATGGCTGGCGGCGAGTGACCTCACCGGCGCACCAAAAACTGACTCCAGAGACCATAGGAGAGCAAACCGCGGGCACAGGGGGCAAGCGGGGACCAAGGCGAACTGACCAAGGCCAAGGAGTGCGGCGCGGATGACGACGGTGCTTTGCTCGGTGGGCGACGACGACTCGATGGCTAGGGTTCCGCAGCGGTGGTGCAGCTTGGGACGAGGAGACTACAGCTCTAGAGCAGGATAGGGAGGCGGCGCGTGGTGCGGCTCGGCTTATATGGAGCGGCCTGGCGTGGGGAGCACGACAACCGCCGAGGACGAGGCGAGCGTGGACACTCGGCGCGACGGCGAAGTCTGGAGTGGCGACAACATGAGGAAGAGGAAGCAGCTGATAGGTGCATCGTCAGCAGCACAGGGCGTGGGGTCGGTTTGTTAGACGAACAGAGAGGGAGAGGAGACACGTGGACGGTAGTTTTGGGGCTAGGCCAGCCCACGAGCAGAGAGGGAGCGGGTGACGCTGGGCCACCGTGGGAGAAAGGAAACAGGCCACTCGGGGAAGAGAAAGATCTGGGCCGAACGCAGGAGAGGAGGAGCTAGGCTGACCGGGCCAGAATAGGATTTTCCATTTCGTTTTCAAATCCTTTTCTATTTCCTATTTCAAAACCAATTTCAAATATCTACCAAATCAAATTTGAACATGGTTTAAAATACATTTTTCAATTCAAATAAAAATGAACAATTTTGGGTAAGTTCCCAAAAATAAATTTTACAACTTTAAAAATACTTTTATTTTCAAATTCTCATTTTCTTTCTTTTCTTTTACTTCAACACGATTTTTTTATATTTCATTTTCAAAAGCATTTTGAATTCATTTTGAATTTTGGATTCAACCACTCATTGCAATAAATCAAATGCACCGGCATGTATGCACAAACATATTGCTACCTTGTGATAAATTTTAATTTAATGAAAAATTATTATTTCCCTATGTTTTCATGAGCACAAAAATTCAAAATTACCTCAATTTACATCTATTCCAAAAGGAGCAAATTTTAGGGCGTTACAATTCTACTCCCCCTTAAGATGAATCTCATCCCTGAGATTCGGAAGACTTCGACTAGGATGTAGGGAAACACTGGCTTTGGATTCTTCTTTACTACCTCGTGTAGTTCCATCGTCTTGATAAGGATTCTGCTTTACTTTGCATACCTGCTAACCTTACTCCAAGTAACTTACCAAACTGATTCCAAGATTTTGACAGGTACCTTGAACAATTCTCAAGTAACTCCAATCACTAGGCCACCTTTCCTTTAATCCCAATTCTCTTTCCTATAATATCCACCTTCCAATGAAGCCTGACGAACCACTTGGTTAGAAGAGGATTCTACTACCAATCTTTAAAACATTTAAGGATTCTGGTAAAGTTGCTCGACTCTTAAACACAACTCTTAGTACATGGTGTCGTTCGAATCTTCTTAGCATAACTCTCACTTACTAAAGACATCGACAACGACTTTTGCTTCTCCAAACGATTGCACTTTTCCAAGTCATAAAACCTTGATTGCTTCAATCCAACAATGATGTCGCAAGCTCATAACCAACTTCATTCCAACGAGGATTTCACAAGCTCAAGACCATCTTAGTGAAGATGTCCTATAGATTCTTGTGATCCTCCCATATATCACTTTTACGCCCAGAAGATAGTACTTCTATGCTCCACAATGGATAACTCTAGATAACATGTTAGGCAGTTTAACCCACGCTTCCTTAGTTGACTTAATGAACAAGCCACTACATTTCTTCTCATATAAGGACACATCCCACACCTTGACAAGGTGCATCCTAGTGGATATAAAGCTCTTGTGCTAATTTGGCAAAGCTAATATATAGGTTTTACTTCAACCTCTTCTTCCAAGCTCACCTGAGGTTTCTTGATCCAAACGACTTAATAATATTTCCCAACACCACTATAACCATCTTCAAATGATCTTTGAAAAAACTCCAATGAACCTCTGATAGAATCTTACTATTCCAAGGAACTCTGAATCACTCTTACATACTTGGGTGAGTTACAACTAAACTCATCATTAACTTTCTCGAGTGCTTCTCCCTATTTTTACCTTTAAAAATAACCTATCCCAAGAAGAGAACTTCCCTCAACAAAAACTCACTTGCTACCTTGGTGAAACAATGAGATGTTCTGAGTCTCAATTAAATCAACTATAGATGTCCAATATCTCCTTCGTACGTCATCCATGCCAACTTATCCTAGGTATGTTGAAGATTGACTCCCAATTGATAATATCTTTAAGAGAAGATCAATTCTTGATGAATACATCAGTTCCTTGTAGACGACCCAACAAATTATCCATCTGTGCTTGATGGTAATCTCTCATCCAGAGGCATAACCTATACTTCCCAGTGAAGCACCAGAACATATGAACCCTTCGTCTTGCAACTTCTTTTAACTTGGCTACCCCCCTTAAGAAAAGATCAACTAGGGGACACAAAAAAATAGCTTGCACCATCTTCCAGATGAGCTAACTAGTATCAAGACGTTCTGATATCCCAATGATACTCTCGTGTAGGGGCAAGAACAAGAAATCTAGAATTCCTCACGAGCAGAAAAACAGCAGCGCAGTAAAATAGCCGTAACACTCATTATGTTAATCCGATGAAGTTGTACCTTATACCATTGGAAAGATTATCGAATCCTCCACACCTTCCTTATAGAACACTTTTCCAAATTCTACAGTTCAGGTAGTCGAAAATAGTGAACAACAGAAACTACTCTAGATTTCAGACAGTGCAGTTGCATCGTCTTGTGATTTTCATTACTCCATAACCAAAACAGATATGAGGGTGGTTCTTGCGGTCACAGAAAGATATCGAAGTCTACTATTGTTCAGAATTTTCTCATGATTTTTGGTCATCCAAGAATAGATATATAGGCCGATAAAGACAAGTTGCTCCGAAAGACAAGATAGAGGAAATAGGAGAAACCAAAACCCAACTATTTATTGCATTAATCCTTATACCTTAGGCTTATAAACTAAATGAAATTGTGGAAACACCCAACAAGATCATTACAATCATTACAAAGATTCAAAACAAGCATAAGCATAATGACAAATCAACAAAGCAATAAAGGTGCACAACTCAATCATTGACTCAACTTGTGATACTATCATCCTCATTGTACTAGGGGTAACAATCCTAAGACTCATCTTCAGATTACGCAAGAAGGTGATGAGTGATAGTTCTAAAAGCATATCAAATGAAGGAGTGAAGATGAGAACAAAGACTTCAAAATAAGCACCAAGGTAGAGATGAATAGCAAGGGTACATATATAGTAGAGAAGAAAATATCAAGGTTCATAGAGCAAGGGTTTTTGTAGCAACTTGTAAACCTTAAAACGACCAGTTTATACTAGGCTTGCGTCCTATAGTCAGCATTGCTCTGATACCACTTTGTAGAACCTGGTTTTAAGAACGAAACCTGATACACACCATATGTAAGCCCAGGAAGTCAAATCTCACTTATAGCTACAAACAAGGGTAATATCATAAGACAATGCTTATTACATAGCATATTAGTATAAAGAATACAACCTCAGAATATAGACAGCGGAAAGACAACTCCGATCTTCAGGTGAAGACTCCACTTCCACAAGGACAACTGACTGGTTGATCACAATGATGTGCAGCTCTCCTGCGCATTTGAGAAAAAGAAAGGAAAAAAAACTATGAGAGTCTGTGAAGCATCCCCGGTTATCCGGAAACTCAAATGTGATAAAATACTAGTTCCAAGAGGCTAGTACACACATTTATTACATCAGATAATTCTCAAAGTAGTAGTTCAAACGAAAGTGGGCGCTTCAACCACACCAACATAAAGATACAGATGGATCCAAGGATCCACACAAACCAACACACTAATATCTGGCGAACCCATGCTACAGGCTAAGCTGGGTGCAGACATGACCTTACTCGAATGTAGCTTCTGGGTCTTCCTCTGTACAACAAAGCAAGGGTGAGTACAAAGTACTCAGCAAATCCAACCTTACCCTACGGAAGGAGATAACAGTACATGCATATGATTAAATCAAGGATAAGGCTTGGTTTTATTTGCATAAAGCTATCTTTTGACACATGCATGGTTTCATTTTATAAATACTTTTTTACAAAATACAACTATTTTCCATATATAAGAGTATTTCTGAAAAGAGGGTTTACCACAATTTTAAGTGCTGCTAAATGCTCTATTCCCACAGCACATGGCTATCAACTATTCATTTCCAAAATCACACTCAAACATGTTTCCACTCATCCCAACCCATCTAGTTGTTGAAACCAAACCGTAACCCATCCGACACCGTGGACACGGCTATCTAGATAGATTTTACATTCTGCATAGATTGCACACATTCACCACAAGTAGGATGCCATAACTTAACACCATAGTGCAAGCACAGATCCATCAAAACCATTACCCTCCATAGCTAAGTACTAGTGCTCACCACGGGAACACTAAGGCCTCATTAACATAATACAATAATTTACAGAGCTCATTACATTTCTTACAATTTCTCAATTTCTACATACATCTCTTAGTGTCCCATTAGACACCTACCTCCAAGTGATTGCCATACCAACTACGGGGATTTAGAATACTTCATACAAGGTCGAGTGGTTGTGTAGCACCCGGTTTTAAGAACGAAACCAGATAAACACCATATTTGAGCCTAGGAAGTCAAATCTCACACATAGCTACAAATAAGGGTAATATCATAAGACAATGCTTATTACATAGCGTATTAGTATAAAAAATACAACCTCAGAGTATAGATAGCGGAAAGATAACTCTGATCTTCAGGTGAAGACTCCACCTCCACAAGGACAACTGATTGGTTGATCACAAGCCTAATTCCTCCAAACTCTAGCAATATGGTACCGATCCGGGATTTTTCCAAATTATTGAAAAATAAAGCAAACGTAAGTACATGTCATAGTCCACAAATATAACATGGGGTTCATGAGGCTCAAATGGCTGACACTGGTTTAACTGTGATTAACTTTTAATGAGTCATCTTTTAGCAATTGGGTAGCAACAAGTTTATTCATAAGCCCATAAACACATGATCAGGTAAACATGAATAATGAATAGCATAAACAATTAACCATTAGTGAGCATCTTTATCATCCATATCATTAGTGTTCATCATCTATTCTGTAAGGGTTCCAAGGCCACTCGTGACCGTGCGCACGACTGATATACCAGTTTTACAGTCTGCAGAGGTTGTACACTTTCACTGTGAGTCGTGATTTACCCTTTTGCCCGAGGGGATCAGCCGCTTGACCCACTATCAAGGAAGGTCGGCAAGGTTCACTATGAAGCCTTTCAAAGGTTCGTCTAACAAGTTAGGGCCATTAGATTCTCCGGTCAAACAAATATAGGAACCCCCTATCGAATGGCACAATTCCATCACGGCTATACACATAAGAGTAGAGGTTGTCCTATACCGATTCGGCAAGCCATTCTTACGCCAATAAAGGTAACTGTTGATGCAAAAGTGGATCTGCAAACATAAAGGGCTAATACCCAAATCAATATCCAAAGCGTGCCAGTCGATTTGACCTGTTAATCGACAAGGATGAAGATACGAGCACTTTGGTCCTGACAACAGCGATACGCCTGGAAGTCACGGCCAAGAGGTACTCACGTGGAACTCGAGAATCGCCGAAGGTCGCACTGAAGCGATGCAACTCGCCGAATCAATGAGAACTCGTAAAAAGGAAAAATATGCAAATTGACGAAGTCGCCGAAAAGTAAGTAGATGCAAATAGGAGTAAAAATTGGTTTTGATATTGATTGATATATATTACATTGCCCCTCAATCTATATTTATACCCTGATCTAAAGAGACATAACCAAATACGACTAGGACACCAAGTCCATATCTAAGGAAACACGTGACTCTTACATGAATCATACTCTAACAAATATAGAAAAGGAAATCAACTCCTATCTATTTCCCTGTCCGCCTCAATTACGATGGAATTCTCACCGACCTCCTTTCCATCGGCATACTTCCTGTTTCATCGGCAGAAGTTTTCAAGCCTTCCTTCATCGGCATCGACAATAACATCTCCAACCTCATCGGCAACGCCCGAGTCTAAATCAACCTTTCCATCGATCACCACCATTCATCGGCAACCATCTTTACAAGCTGATTTTCATCGACTGTCAGCGTATACAGTAACTTTCCTCCTACCGATTAGCCCACTCTGATCATTTTGACACTGCAAAAAAATGGTGTCAACACATGCCCCCCAATTTCGGAGTATAAAACCATTAATGCTCCGAAATTTACTCCAGATAACGTTTGCCTTCGCCCAATTACCGTAACTCATCCTCCAAGCCAAAACTTGATCTGTTATCAAATCTAATCAAATCTAGTCCTGATTCACGCACCTCAGTAAATATCGCACAATTTCCAACCACTCTTGCCCTGATTATGGTTAAGATACCGAAACAATAATCCATCAGCAAGATCCTAACATAATAATGCCGCCATTTTCAGAATTAAAATATCCTGTACCGAGATCTCTTCCAAGTCATGATTACTTGCCATCAAATCATCTGTACAATCCCTTGATTATCATGCAAATAGTTACTATATCCATCTGAACCACCTCAACCCACATGCGCGCGGCATAGAGATAAGTCCAAAATACCCCTACTCCAAGTGGCTTATAAATAGATTTCTCCGGAACGCTCGTCTTCTACCCTCAGACTCCAACCTTTGGCATTCTCTCTTCCCGGTGGCGACTCCGACGAACAACTACGTGACCTCAACCAACAAGAACTTTCCTCCAGCGTCAACCTCGAGTCTCCAGCTCGTGCCTCCATCTACCTCAAGATAATGGCAATCAACTTCGACGTCCCTGCGGTTCGTTCCACTTCTGTTACTTTTTACCTCGATTCCTCTGGTCTTTGCGAGTTCATACAGTTGGTAATTTTTTCTCTTTTTCTTTGTTCTTCGGATCCTCTAAACTTAGGAACTTCGCAACAAATTAGTTATTCCAACCGATCAGCCGCATTTCCAATGCCTAGGACCAATGGGCAACCCAGATCCAACTGATCTGATTAATGCAGAGGTTAACAGAATCCCTTTTAGAGCCCAAAATTTCTTTCTGAATTTATGGAAAGATACATTCTGATCTTGGCCCAAAACCACCAAAGGGTGGAAAGATTGGTACTTGAGGGTCAACAGGTCGATGCAAGTACACTGGGCAGAACAGAAGCTAGACCAATGCATTAGGCTATCCATTGCCAATATGCAAAAGAACGAGTCAATGATGATTGCAGCTGCTTACTTCTGGTTAGACACAACAAACACTTTTATGTTTGGACATGGCCCAGCTACTCCCACACTTGCCGATGTCTACATGCTCACTGGCTTGGACATTTCAACTACCGATGAAGGCTCCATCTATGGCAGAAAATCTGAATATAGGGTGAATACCCGCAACATCGGCGGTTGGACGGGATATATTCAAGAATGCCAGAGGACCGGGACAGTTAACTAGACGGAACATGCCACATTCTTGAATATGTGGTTAGAAAAATTTATCTTCTGTGGTCGATCAGTAGGACCAACCAACGCCTTCCTCCCCGCGGCTGAACTCTTGGCCAATGGTGTAAGGTTCCCTCTTGGCCGATACCTTCTGAGCTCCACTTATCATCTTCTTCATCAAGTGTCTCAGAAACTTTTGCTTGGCGAACCCATCGGCAACTTAGGAGGCCCGTGGTGGTTTATCAACATGTGGCTGAATGCCCATATGCACAAACGTTTGCAATGGGACTTCTTTGCCAACAATTCCCACGAGAAATTGCTGAAGACCACGTGCTGGGGGATGAGGAATCGGCAACACGCTCACCCCTCAATTTTGGTGAAGCCATAATTGTCCTCCCTGGAATAGAGGCCAATGAAGATCAGATCGGCAGATTCTTCCAAAGCTTCTACAATGGTCTTTCTCATGATCATAGGGCCTAGGTACCTTATATTGACGAAGAAAACAGATTCCCCCTTCTTTTCAACTTTGCCGATGACACTCTGAATCAGGATAATGAACTCATGATGGCCATCATTACTCCCAGGGCAATCCCAGTAAACACATTCGATAGCGGGAAAAACACCAATATCACGTATGAATTTTACAATCCATCGGCAGTATCCCGTCAATTGGCTTTTGGGCACCTGCCAATCAAACTTTGTTTTGCCAATGTGATCAAACCCAGAGAAACAATCACCTGCGGAACAGATTGGAGCAGGGTAGTGCGATTCTCCCCCGATGCCGATACTACATATGTCGATCTATCCATCTGGACGCCAGCATCTTTTATCACCGAATCATATAAGCAATGGTGGTGAGAGTGGAGGGAACAACTTTTTGCAACATCTGCTCACACATATCGGCACATGATCGACCCTGAATACGCCATTCCCGATGACACAGTAAGTTTCTTTTAACTCCCTTCTGCTTTTTCCTTTCATATATCGGTAACTAACTTTCTCGTGACAGGTTAACAACCCAGCACCATCTATGAGCAAAAGTGGGAAACCCTTCGATCTTCAGCCTGTTTCCCCGATATCACCGATCGGCTACAACGCCCCCACCTTAGCTGCTTTGACTCACCAGAAGACCCGTGCCAAGACCATTACCTCCAAGTCCAAATTGGCTATAGCTAGGGCCACTCCATTGGCTGCTGCTACAACCCTGATTAAGGCATTCAAGGTAACAACCCTGTTTATTTCTACTCATGCCGATCACAAACTGTATTAACATTAATCATCAGGGTGTAAGAGCCGCTGCTGGATCATCATCGGCAATTCCTCCGACATCAAGCACCACTACCTCTGACAAACCTTCAGAGGTATTCCTTTGATTTTACATTTTATCTGTTAAATATCATACCTTACACTTGTTTTGCAGCAACAAATGGGTACATCGGCAAGCGTACCAGATGTTCAAGCTCCACAACCAACAAGTGCCGATGCTCCCCAGCCAACCGTTGCTGAGGCCCAAGCAAAGCGCAAAGCCTTACCAGATGCTGAGGCACAGCCAAAACGACAGAAGTCCATGCCGATCCCCACATCTGCCCCAACGTCTGCAAGCCGGCAAGAATCAGTCGATGCAACTGAGCAAGCAGTTAATCCTTCTATACAGGACATACCATCGGTCATCATACCCCAAGGGCCAACCACCGATGAGGCCACAGAGGATATCCCATTGGCAAGCTCAGCCGATCCTCCACACGGCATACTCCAGGCTGCTTCCTCCAGCCAAGTATAGGAAATTGCCTTGAAACAGGTAAGCCGATTGACCTAGTCGATTTATAATATTCATACTTATCCTTAACTGACCTCTTTTTCTTTTTCTCAGGAACAAGACTCCCCAAACAGCCTATTTTCCTTTGCCATTGACGTTTCTGATGATGATGGAGAGGAAGCAAGTTCTTCCCTTGCACTAGGAACAATATCGACAGAAATTAAGTCCAAGTTGGAAGCTCTCCTGGACTTGTTACAGCAGGATACCGCCCAACAGGTAGATGACTCGGACCCTGCAAAGGCAATTTTCAAAACAATCCGTGGCCAGGTCCCTGCCGATGTTGAAGAAGCACTCTTCCCAGTAGCCCATTTAGAAAGCCGCCAACTGCAATATCAACGGGCTGCTCAACGCATTGCCGATAGAGCAGCTCAGGCTCAACTCAAAGAAGAGATGCTACAACTGAAACAGATTGCCGATGAGAAGCACAAGGGCATCGGCAACTTGCAGACTTCGGGCGCTGAACTTAAGCAGAAAATCTTAGATTTATCGGCAAAGAGGATCACTATATTGGCTGAATTGAAAGAAGTCGAGGCAGCCTTAACTCATGCCCAACAAGAAGAAAGCCAGCTACCCGATGCCATCAAGGCCCTTCAGCAAGAAAGAGACATCCAGGCTCGCAAAGCCTTGGCCATGAAGAAAAAACTCAAGCCTGTGGAGGGTGCTGCCGATGAAGACATCAAAGAAATGAAGGAAGCCGACCAGATTCGCCTGCGTGCGATATTGGCTATCCAGTCCTTGTTAAACTTGTAAATCTTGTCTATTGCATCGGCACATTATGAGACATTAACATCCTTGTATAATTCTAGCCGATAGGACTGTTATCGGCACTTATACTTTTACGCATCCATCCAGATACTAGGGTAATATTTCTTTAAATATTTTCCATTTAATGCTCTGGGAAACACAACCCCTTCGAGGGTTTCTAGAATATATGCGTTACCAGGAACAGACTGATTTATCCGATATGGACCTTTCCAATTAGGAGACCACTTTCCAAACTTTGAACTTTTAGTCCCAATCGGTAAAATCAATTTCTAGACCAGATCTCCATCGGCAAACTCCTTTACCTTCACCTTCTTGTCATACCATCTGGCTACTCTTTTCTTATTTTCTTCGATGCTAACTAAAGCCCTTAACCGATGACCCGCCACATCTTCCAACTCATCCTTCATAAGAGTATCATAATCATCGGTTGTTAGCTGATTTTGAGAACGTATTCGCCTAGAGCCAGTTTTAATTTCCCAAGGCAATACTGCATCGTGTCCATATACTAACTGATAAGGCGTTACTTTGGTTGCACCATGACATGACATCCAATATGACCACAAGGCTTCATTTAATACTGTATGCCACCTCTTAGAATTTCTTTAATTTTGCGCTTAATGAGTTTGATGATCCCTTTGTTAGAAGCCTCAGCCTGACCATTAGCTTGAGCATAATATGGAGAAGAATTTAAAACTTTAATTCCCATACCTACAACAAACTCATCAAATTCTCCCGATGTAAACATAGTACCCTGATCGGTAGTGATAGTTTGAGGAATACCAAATCGGTAAACAATATGCTCTTTCACAAAATCGATCATGTTAGCCGATGTCACCTTTTTTAAAGGAATTGCCTCAACCCATTTTGTGAAATAATCGGTAGCAACCAGAATAAATTTATGTCCTTTGCTCGATGGCGGATAAATCTGACCGATGAGATCGATAGCCCATCCCCAGAACGGCCAAGGTTTAATTATAGGGTTCATAGCTGATGCAGGCGCTCTTTGAATATTACCAAACTTTTGACACCCCTGACATCCTTTAGAATATTTAAAACAATCTTCAAGAATAGTCGGCCAATAGTATCCATTCCTTCTGATCATCCACTTCATCTTGAAAGCCGATTGATGCGCTCCACACACTCCTTCATGAATTTCACCCATCAAGCTTTTCGATTCATCACTGCTAACACATCTGAGTAAAACTCCATCTATAGTTCGATAATATAATTCATCATCGAGGAGCACATACTTGGTAGCTTGGAACCTTATACATCTTTCAACCTTTTTATATGGATCCTTTAAATAATCAACAATCTCCTTTCTCCAATCATCGGTATCGACTGCCGATGTTAGCACTTCCTGAATAGGCTGATACCCGATCAAAGATTGCAATTCAGTTTTATTGGCAGGAGCAACCACCTTGTTAATTGCATCAATAGACTTCCCACTGATTTCGATGCCCCGCTGATGCACCATGAAACCTAAGAATTGACCTGCCGATACACCAAATGCACATTTATTATGATTCATCTTCAATCCATGCTTCCTTGTGCACTCCAGTATCTTTCATAGATCGGCTAGATGTTTTGTGATATCTCCAGACTTAATCACTACATCATCAATGTAGATCTCCACTAATGTGCCGATGTATTCATGAAAAATAAAGTTCATAGCTCTTTGATAAGTAGCGCCGGCATTTTTCAAACCAAACGTCATGACTATCCACTCAAACAACCCTACATGACCTGGACATCTAAAAGCAGTCTTGTGAATATCTTCTTCAGCCATGAATATTTGATTGTAACCTGCATTACCATCCATGAAGCTGATAATTTGATGTCCGGCTACAGCATCAATCAACAAATCAGCAATCGGCATTGGATAGCCATCCATCGGTGTGGCTTTGTTGAGATTCCTAAAATCAATACAAACATGAAGTTTTCCATTTTTCTTATAAACAGGAACCACATTAGAGATCCACTCTGCATATCGACACTGCCGAATAAACTTTGCCTCAATTAATTTGGTTATTTCGGCCTTAATGTCAGGAAGTATATTAGGGTTGCATCGACGCACTGGCTGCTGATGTGGTCGAAATCCAGATTTGATAGGTAACCGATGTTCAACTATCGATCAGTCTAATCCAGGCATCTTAGTATAATCCCAAGCAAAACAATCTTTATATTCTTTTAACAAATCAGTTATTTGCTGCTTACACTTGGAATCTAACTTAGCACTAATAAAAGTAGGTCTTGGCCTATCGCCATCACCAATATCTACTTCTACTAAATCATCTGCCGATGTGAACCCTTGACCTAATTTTCCATCATCGGCAAACCTATCCATTAAAACTCTTCTTCAGAACTGACTGCTTGGATCGGTGGAATTTCATAATCAGCAACTCTAAGGAACTCTTTTTCCCAAACTTCTCCTGATATGCATTTAGTTCGCTCATAAGTATCTGATTCTGCCGATGCGATGATATAAGAAGAATCACCAGGGACAAACTCAATCTTATCCCCAATCCACTGTACGAGGCATTGATGCATTGTAGAAGGAACACAACAATTAGCATGAATCCAATCCCTCCCTAGAAGCAGATTATATGCACCCTTGCCATTAATAACAAAGAACGTCGTCGGCAAGGTTTTGCTGCCGATGGTCAATTCAACGCATACTGCCCCTTTAGCCGGTGACACATTGCCTTCAAAATCCTTCAGCATCATATCGGTTTTGGTCAAGTCTTGATCTCCCTTACCAAGTTTCCGATACATCACATAAGGCATAATATTAATCGCAGCCCCTCCGTCGATAAGTATCTTAGATACAGGCTACCCATCAACTCTGCTTTTCACAAACAAAGCCTTAAGATGCTGTCTCTTGTCATCGGTAGGTTTCTCAAAAACAGCCATCATTGGATCTAGTGTCAACTGAGCTACTTGATCAGAGAGAACAACTTCTTCTTATTATCAGATAGTGCCAAAAACTCCATCGGCAACATGAATACCATATTAACATCTACCGATGGACCCTTATTTTTGTGTTTTACCTGCCACTGCTGATGACCGAACCTCTCATTGGAGGAATTTTCCTCTCGGTATAAATCCTCCTAATGCTCACATTGCATCCTCCTTTTCTGTGTCTTTGTCAGACCCTCCGGGCACCATCGAGGAAACTTGGTTTTCTAAACCGGCTGATAATAGGTCCCAGTTGATTCTACACGGCGTATATTAGGGTCCCTGTAGAATATTTCTTCATCGGGAACTCTTGCGTTTGCCATCTCCTCAAGCTCCTCTTGATTCCTTGGAAAATATCCAGCGCGTTTACCAAGCCTTTCATGTACACTAAGTCTGCCCCTGGCCGATCATGCATTGATGCTCTGCCTCTGATCGGCTCATTGATAAATAAACCCTGATTGCCAGGTTGAAACCTCCTTTCTGACCGATTGACCCCATAATAACCATTGCACTTAGGGCAATTTTCAACAGTTGGCAATTTAATACCTTCTTCCCTGCAATGGATGAAAAATGGGCACCTCCAATGATCTTTATGCCGATACCATTCTTCCCAACGTCTCTCTTCTTGCTGTTGTCGATATCGGTCCTTACGCTGACGCCAACCCTCCTGCTGCCTTCGATGGGTAATCACAATGCCAGGTCGAGGAGGGTTTTTGGAACTACTGCTTTCTCCCAGCAAACCCTTACTTTTTGCATCATCGGTAGTTATCTGATGTTGGGGATCCACTGATGCGTTTTTCTCAGCAGCCTTTGACGTTAATACCTTGGTCTTCCCTTTGCCCTCCAAAATATTTGCTGGAAAAGGGTGTTGATCAATTTTCATCGGCTTCTGGGCCTTGGAAGTACCAAACTTAATTCTCCCAGATTCAATAGCCGATTGTAACTGTTGCCTGAACACCTTGCACTCATTTGTACTGTGTGAAGTTGCATTGTGCCATTTGTAGTACAAGATCTTCTTCAACTCTTCTGCTGATGGGATCACATGATTAGGTGACAGCTTAATTTGGCCCTCTTGAAGCAGAAGATCAAATATCTTGTCGGCCTTGGTGATATCAAAGGTAAACTTTTCTGGCTCTTTCTGACCAAAGGGACAAGATATCGACTTTTTATTCTTAACCCACTCAGCTAAGCCGATAACTGGTTCTTCATCAGAATCAGAATCTCCTACTTCTTCAACAAATGATACTTTTTTACTCCAATTCTTTTTAGGTTCAAAAACCCTAGTATCTTGATCAGAGATCCTTTGCACAAGATGACTGAGGCTTTCAAACTCATGAGAAGCATATCTGTCTTTAAGATGTGGCAATAACCCTTGGAAAGCCAGATCGGCAAGCTACCGATCATCCAGCACCAGGCTGTAGCACTTATTTTTTACATCTCGTAGCCTTTGCACAAAGCTTTTTACCGATTCATCATTACGCTGTCTCAATTTTACTAAATCGGTAAGCTTCTTTTCATGGATTCCAGCAAAAAATACTTATGAAATTGTTTTTCTAGATCAACCCAAGTAATAATAGAATTTGGTGGTAATGAAATGAACCATGTAAATGTCGATCCAGACAAAGATGATGAAAATAATCGAACTCTCAATTCATCTCTGCTAGCTGCCTCTCCACATTGAATAATGAAGCGATTGACGTGTTCCATTGTTGATGTATCATCTTGCCCAGAGAATTTAGTGAAATCTGGTACCTTGTACCGATTTGGGAGAGGAATTAAATCATATGCAGGAGGGTATGGAGTCCGATAAGAATAAGTATTGACCTTGGGCTTTATCCCAAACTAATCCTTCATAATTTCTGCTATCTTATCAGCCCAAAAAGCATCAGCCTCCTGCTGATGAACTGGCTGAATTTCTATAGGAGGTGCCTGCTGATATCCCTCCACATATCTTTGTGGCCCACGATCTCCAGCAATCGGCATATTTGCCGTTACTTGTGGTCCATTAACCTGTTGGAAAGGATTCATCGGCTGAGCTGCCGATGCTTGATTCTGGAAACCAGCTTGCATATGACCTTGTTGAATCCCTGCAACCTGTTGATTTTGCTGAACTGTATGTTGAACAGGTAACTGTCCTGACCAACCATTATTAGAACTCATCGGTACAAAACTTACCGATGGCTGGTAATTTGCTGACATTGTTGGATAATTATAACCAGCTTGAGGCATGAACTGAACCCCAGTTTGACTCATAGCAGGGGCTTTCTGCTGCATCGGCAGTAAGCTTGCCGATGGACTTGAATTGGGTGTTTGAACCAAAGGCATCTGGAAACCTCCTGGAGTTGGTTGCACAGTAGTTGCTGTGGCATATTGAGGCACTTGAGCCATTGGCGAAACAGCCGATGGTATAGGAGCTTTTCCTACTGCATCAAACACTTGAGGTAACCCAGGATTGAAAGCAGATGACTCCAGAGGCATACCATATCCCCACCAATTAGCAGGAATCTAGTTATTCTGAGACACAGGGCCTGACATAGCTGATGCCGATAGATCTGTATTAAGCTGAACTCGTCCTCCTGGTAGTACCGGATCTGATCGTATCAGTGTAGATTGAATATTAGGTAAGCCTGCCGATACTGGAGGAGAAGTAACTTCTATACCCACAACGGCCGAGGGAGCCGATGGAGTATTGACAGATGCCGGCTCTGGTTGGTGATAGGCAGGCCCAACGTAATGCGGTGACACTTGTCCTTTGAGAGTTCAAACCACAGCATTATAAATAGTATTGGACAGCACATTGGAATGATTAATCAAAGCATGATTTACTGCAGAATTAACCATCTCTTGAAGTTTACCAGGATTGGAGTCAAAGGTAAGCTGCCGAGGCAACGACAAATCTTGCTTCTGGATGACTTGTCCACTCTTGTTCAGGCTAAACGATTTCAGACAAAGCTGCCTGTATTCTTCTACAGTCTTTTCCATAGCCTGCCTCTGCTCTTCCTTAAGATCTTCTTCTGATACCGCGATAATGTTCCCTGAATCGATCTCGGGATTGAACATATTGATCGGATTGATTTGTCCCACCGGGCGTGCCAAAAGATGTGTTGATGCAAAAGTGGATCTGCAAACACAAAGGGCTAATACCTGAATCGATATCCAAAGCGTGCCAGTCGATTTGACCTATTAATCGACAAGGATAAAGATACGAGCACTTTGGTCCTAACAACAGCGATACGCCCGGAAGTCATGGCCAAGAGGTACTCACGCGGAACTCGAGAATCGCCAAAGGTCGCACTGAAGCAATGCAACTCGCCGAATCAATGTGAACTCGTAAAAAGGAAAAATATGTAAATTAACGAAGTCGCCGAAAAGTAAGTAGATGCAAATAGGAGTAAAAATTGGTTTTGATATTGATTGATATATATTACATTGCCCCTCAATCTATATTTATACCCTGATCTAAAGAGACATAACCAAATACGACTAGGACACCAAGTCCATATCTAAGGAAACACGTGACTCTTACATGTATCATACTCTAACAAATATAGAAAAGGAAATCAACTCCTATATATTTCCCTATCCGCCTCAATTACGATGGAATTCTCACCGACCTCCTTTCCATTGGCATACTTCCTGTTTCATCGGCAGTAGTTTTCAAGCCTTCCTTCATCGGCATCGACAATAACATCTCCAACCTCATCGGCAACGCCCGAGTCTAAATCAACCTTTCCATCGATCACCACCATTCATCGGCAACCATCTTTACAAGCTGATTTTCATCGACTGTCAGCGTATACAGTAACTTTCCTCTTGCCGATTAGCCCACTCTGATCATTTTGACACGTGCAAAAAAATGGTGTCAACAGTAACCTCTAACAAGCTAGAAAAGGTCCTCATACTAAGCTAAAGCTAGAGCCAAGTAGCCCTCACAGTTGTACTGAAAGTCCTGGATGATCACTTACATATAAGTCCTTAGGGAGAGGAATCTAGGGCACCATAAAAATAGCCCAATGCTCTAGCCCCTTGTTCCATGTTGCTAAAAAGCATCTTTGAATGTTTATTGCATATACCATTAGTCAAGTTACAAGATCATGGTTGTAGTTGAGCACTAGCATCATGCTACCCAATGTAATACCCCATAGGTATCAAGGCACAAGGTACAATGTACTAGGACATCCTTAGTGGTAGTCAGGGTAGACACATGCAGTATGAATTAAATGATTAAAGGTGTATAGGACAATAAGGATGACCCCATGCTATACTTGCCTTAAACTTAGATCCTTCTTCAAGTCCAAAACTTCATAGATCTGCTTCTTGATTCACCACGTATAGCTCACTGACTGGACATGATCATAGAGCACCACACAAGCATCCATGCAATCATACATGAAGCAAACAATGGATCTAAATTAGAACAGTACACCAAACATAAAATCAAGATGAAAAGTTTGTAAAACAAATCTACGTCTCGCTACGAACACACAGACGCGAAAAGCACGTGAATCGGAGCTACGGTGAAAAAGATACATCTACCAATAGATTTGCTTTATACGTGGAAAAAAAACTTCAGGCTTTATTTATTTTAACTATATAAATTCATATATATATAATATTTTATAAATAATATAAATTGAATTAAGGCAATTTTAGATTTGAATTATAAAACTAAAGTAAAACAAATCATATTTTATTTATGAAGTCTAGTTGCATAATTATTAATCAAGATATGATTCAAACTCAGAATTTTAGAAATAGTAATATGGTAAACAATGTTACTAATGTGTAGATCTCATCGCTATGAATCTAACGCAACTTGAACAGGTCAAATCAGAGCTAAAATGTAGAAGATATGAATTAAACAAGATTTCCTTTAATAAAATAATAGATTAAATCTAATCTCGAATTTTAAAGTTGAAAACATATCTAACAGTAGGATGAGCATGTAGATTATGAAATTATGAACCTAACGCAAGTTGAATGGATCAAAACGGTGTTAAAAAGGAGATTTTATGGCTAAAACAAGATTAGTGGCAAAACTGTAAATAGATGAAAGCGTATTTTGGATCTAACCGAAGAAACTACGTTTTCAAAAGAAGAAAGCGCATCCTGAAAATACACTTTGGACCGCGGGTTTGAAAATAGAAAACAGGAGCGGCTCTTTCGCAATGTTGACTGGCTGAACCGGTACGGGCAAATCAGAGCCATAGGATCGGGAGTTGACGACTGAGATTAAAAGACGGGGAGGGAGAAGAGATGCCGGCACCGGAACAGCGGCTGGGCGCGGTGGAGGACATGGCCGGCGGCGAGTGACCTCACCGGCACACCTAAAACTAACTCTACAGGCCACAGGAGAGCAAACCACGGGCACATGGGGCAAGCGGGGACCAAGGCGAACTCACCAAGGCCAAGGAGTGCGGCGCGGATGACGACGGTGCTTTGCTCGGCGGGCGATGGTGACTCGGCGGCTAGGGTTCCGCAACAGCGGTGCAGCTTGGGGCGAGGAGACTATGACTCTAGAGCAGGATACGGAGGCGGCGCGCGGTGCAGCTCGGCTTATATGGAGCGGACTGGCGTGGGGAGCACGACAACCGGCGAGGACGGGGCGAGCGCGGACACTCGGCGCGGCGGCGGAGTCCGGAGCGACGACGACACGAGGCAGAGGAAGCGGCTGACAGGCGAGGCCGCTTCATCAGCGACACAGGGCGTGGGGGTCGGTTTGTCAGACAAACAAAGAGGGAGAGGAGACGCGTGCACGGCAGCTTCGGGGCTGGGCCGGCCCACGAGCGGAGAGGGAGCGGGTGACACTGGGCCACCACGGGCCCAAGCCACCGCGGGAGAAAGGAAACAGGCAACTCGAGGAAGAGAAAGATCTGGGCCGAACACAGGAGAGGAGGAGCTGGGTTGACCGGGCCAGAATAGAATTTTCCATTTGTATTTTAAATCCTTTTCTATTTCCAATTTCAAAACCAATTTCAAATATGAACCAAATCAAATTTGAACACGGTTTAAAATACATTTTTCAATTCAAATAAAAATGAACAATTTTGGGTAAGTTCCCAAAAATAAATTTTACAACTTTAAAAATACTTTTATTTTCAAATTCTCTTTTTCTTTCTTTTCTTTTACTTCAAAGCCATTTTTTTAATTTCATTTTTAAAAGCATTTTGAATTCATTTTGAATTTTGGATTCAACCACTCATTGCAATAAATCAAATGCACCGGCATGTATGCACAAACATGTTGCTACCTTATGATGAATTTTAATTTAATAAAAATTTATTATTTCCCTATGTTTTCATGGTGTTACAGGTTGTACGATAAAATGAGTTAGGCAACATGAATCATCAACTCCGTCCTTAATCGAGACAAGGCGGATATCTTCATTCTTAACCACCAAAGGTACAAGCCACAACATCACGACATGCCACAAAAGGAACACCGATCCGCCCCATCTCTAGGGTAATCACCATCTATAATTTGTTCATTAACCATGATACTTAACCAACATCACTTAACCTCACAACTTGCACCATTTTATTTGAAATCATTGTATTTGAGAAATTATAGTGATGAGTATCCATGATGGGTAACAAATTCCTAAGCATACTAAATAGTGATATTTCATCACGTCTTAATATTTATTCCTAAGTTTGAGCAAGACATTACCGGGTTATATCAATCCAAGGATGGCTAATCAAATAGGTTTTAGCTAAGCAGCGAAAATATTTCGTATGTATAATCGTACATGCAATATTTAAAATAACTTTTACGGGTTGTGTTTAAAAATAGGATCAACATGCATCAAAGAGGATAAGATTGGACTTGGCTCCATTGGCGTCCTTGGCAAATTCCTGCTCGTAGTCAAGGACTAGAGTGTGCTTTGAGCTGAACGTGCTTGGGGGTGGGGTGCTGGTTCATTTATGCGGATCAAGGAATTAATGGAGGAGACCGCAGGTCAAGGAGACAATAGAGAATGAGGGAAATTTTGTAAGCTAGCTACCTCAGCCGATTGTAGGTCGGGGAGGGAGATCGACATAGCATAGCTTTCCCAGGCTAGAACAGAGGAACCCGATTTGAGAGTAAGATGGTGAGCGGCGGAGCGGGACAGCTCGGCGGGCTCGATGTGATAGGAGAGCTGCCCGGTATGTCCTTTTATACGCAGGAGACGCGGGGCTGGAGGTGGAGCACGGTTGGGGCTTCAGCTGGGCGTCCAGCGCCTTAGCATGGCATAACTCTGGGGAGGACGCCCGGCATGCGTGACACACTATGGCAGAGGCAGCATGATGTGCGCTGATAATTTTGCAGAGCGGATGGGACGAGGCTAGCGGGCAAAGTAAAGGCTTGAGCGATTGCTTGCGCTTCTTCAATTAATGCGTATGCTGTGCGCAATGGCTAATGGGCTTGGTTAATGGTAATAAGGTGCTGCTGTTGTGCATGAACGTGCTGTGTGGGTAGCGAGCGTGCTCAGCGGGCTGAGCCTATGGAGGAGACTTTGCGCGGAGGAGAGCATCGTGGTCAGCTAGCACAGGTGAGAAGCCTGCAGCCCTACATCTTGCCATTAATGGATGGCACACGAATTTCTATGTGCTGCTGCAGTCGGTCATCTTCGTTTGCTACAGAGCGCGTGCAACATGCTAGAGGCTGCTGCCTAACTCGCCGTTCAAGACACGGCGAAGTAATGACACTGCAGCGAAGCTTGCCAGCAAGGGGTACTGCAAGCGTGCCATGCGGGCTTGCTCTGCGAGTGCTGTGTGCGTGGTCCGGGGATTATGAAGAGGACGAATAGTGAGAGATAAGTTGGAGAATATTTAGACAACGGATAAATTAGAGCTCAATTGAGAATTAGTTTTTGAAATGGTTTTGAAAATAGTTTTAAATTCGCATGATTTATTTATTTGAATTTTTAGGATGTTACAAACCTACCCCACTTAGAATGAATCTCGTCCTTGAGATTCGGCTAGTTCCGAAACAGGTAGGGAAACTCTTTCCTCAAGGCATCTTCTCTTTCCCAGGTAGAAAGAAAGAAAACCATGGAAATGACGACTTGGGATTGTCAGGCAACCTAATCGACACAAGAAGTGGCACAATACAACATAGAAACATGAGGATAGCGGCCGCCGGTGCCGCCCCTAGTACGGAGTGTGTCCCACACACATCACACATTTTTTTATTTTTACTCAGCAAACGAGCGCCACCTCTGAGCATGTCCGCATTAGCAAAGTTAATTCAATCAGTCTGATTGCCTTCTCAATTAACGATTTGTCACTGCATGTCCTCCTGTGTGATTGTAGCACCTTGCGCCTATGCCTTGCCCTCATTGGATCGTCGCACCTGTCCTCGCTTCCCTGGCCTTTTCTGTCTGATTGGACCTCCAGCTTGCAGCCTCCCTCCCTCCGCTCGCTTTCCACATTTGCGCACAATGAAGTGAAGACACGAGGCCCATGGATGGAAAAGGGAAATCAAATCCGAAAGGGAAAAAAGAGGAAGAGAATCACAATGTACCACGCCCGAGGAAGGGGAGGACCACGTGACCCGCGGTGGCATCAACAATGGAGACGGCGGAGATGAAGGAGTGCACGAGCAGGACACAAAAGGGAAAGTGGAGTGGGGGAAGGGGAGGCTGCAAGCTGGCAGTCCAATCGGATAGAAAAGGCTAGGGAAGCGAGGATGGACGTGGTGGTCCAATGAGGGCAAGGCACGGGCGCACGTTGCTACAATCACGCGGGAGGACATGCGGTAAGAAATCATTATCCGGGAAGGCAATCGGACGGGCAGAACAAATTCTGCTAACGTAGACATGCCTAACAAAATCCTCTTTGGTCTCGGCATCGGAGGGATTGAGTGAACCTGCAGCCAGCCTGCCCATCTGCTGCTGTTGCGAGCAGCATGCGTGCGGGACGCACTGGCGCTCAACCATCGAATTCGATCCCGATTCCCATCGCAGCTGTTGCTGGCACGCATAGACTGGCTTATCATGTCCAATGTCCGATCCCATGTCCCATCATTCGTCAGCCACTCGGTTTGCATTGGCATCGCTCGTCGGACGTGGCCACGATGAATGAACAAACGAACTCAGCATGGTATGCACATAGGAAGAAGAAGCGGACATGGAAAAGAGGACCAGAAGATAAAACCGTAGCATGAAGAAGCGAACACACGAGGCCCATGGATGAAAAAGGGAAATCACATCTGAAAGCGAAAGAAAGGGGAAGAGAAGCATAACATACCATGTGCGAAGAAGTGTAGGACCATGGGTCCCGCGGTGGCATCAACAATGGCGTGCCGGAGATGACAGGGCGCATGAGCAGGACGCAAATGCAGAAAGCGGAGCGGAGGGAGGGAAGGCTGCAAGCTGGTGGTCCAATCAGGTAGAAAAGGCTAGGGAAGCGAGTACGGGCACAGTGGTCCAATGAGGGCATGGCACGGGGGCATGGTATTGCAATCACACGGGAGGACACGTGGTAAGAAATCATTAATTGAGAAAGCAATCAGATGGGCTGAATTAATTTTGCTAACGTGGAGGTGAATTGCATGTGGTTGAAATAAATGGGCCAAGTTAGATGACCAAATCTTCTAGAAGTCAAAATTACTCTCATCTCCTCCGATCCCTTCTTGAGGAGGAAGGAGAAGGAACAAGCACTAAAGCAAAAAAGACAGGAAGAAAGAAAACCCGGAAATGACAACTCGGGATTGTCAGGCATCCTAATTGACACGAGAAGAATGTGTTACAATACAACATAAAAACATGAGGACAGCGGCCGCCGGCACCGCCCTTGTACAGAGTGTGTCCCACACACATCACACATTTTTTTTATTTTTACTCAGCAAACGAGCGTCGCCTTTGAGCATGTCCATGTTAGCACAGTTAATTCAGCCCGTCCGATTGCCTTCTCAATTAATGATTTCTTACCGCGTGTCCTCCTGCGTGATTCTAGCACCGTGTGCCCGTGCCTTGCCCTCATTGGACTGCTGCGCTCATCCTCACTTCCTTGGCATTTTCTATCCGATTGGACCGCCAGCTTGCAGCCACCCCTCCCTCCGCTCGCTTTCCACATTTGCGCACGAAGAAGCAAAGACATAAGGCCCATGGATGGAAATCAAATCCGAAAGCGAAAGAAAGAGGAAGAGATTCAGAATGTACCATGCCCGAGAAAGGGGAGGACCATGGGACCCATGGCGGTGTCAACGATGGAGACGGTGGAGATGACAAAGTCCACGAGCAGCACACAAAGGGGAAAGTGGAGCGGAGGAAGGGGAGGCTGCAAGCTGGCGGTCCTGTCGGATAGAGAAGGCCAGGGAAGCAAGGATGGGCACGGTTCTCAAATGAGGGCAAGGCACGGGTGCACGGCACTACAATCACACGAGAGGACAAGCGATAAGAAAATCATTAATCGAGAAGGCAATTGGACGGGCTTAATTAATTCTACTAACACCGACATGCCTAACAAAATCCTCATTAATCTCGGCATCGGAGGGATTGAGTGAACCTGCAGCTAGCCTGCCCATCCACTGCTGTTGTGAGTTGCGTGCGTGTGGGACGCGCTGGCGCTCAACCATCAAATCTGATCCTGATTCCTATCCAAGCTTTTGTTGGCAAGCATGGACTAGCTTATTATATCCGATGTCTGATCCCATGTCGCATCATTCACCGGCTGCCCGGTTTGCGTTGGCCTCGCCCGTCAGACGTAGCCACGACAAATGAACGAACAAACTCGACTTGGTATGCACATAGGAAGAAGAAGCAGACATGGAAAATTGGACTAGCATAAAAATTCGTAGCACGAGGAAGCAAAGACATGAGACCCATGGATGGAAAAGGAAAATCACATCTGAAAGCAAAAGAAAGGGGAAGAGAAGTAGAACATACCATGCGCAACAAATTGTAGGACCACTGGTCCTGTGGTGGCGTCAACAATGGCGATGGCGGAGATGACAGAGCGCACAAGTAGAAAACAAATGCGGAAAGCAGAGCGGAGGGAGCGAAGGCTGGAAGCTGGTGGCCCAATCGGATAGAAAAGGCCAGGGAAGTGAGGATGTGCGCAGCAGTCCAGCGAGGGCAAGGCACGGGGCATGGTGCTACAATCACAGAGGAGGACACATTGTAAGAAATCGTTAATCGAGAAAGCAATCGGACGGGCTGAATTAATTCTACAAACGTGGAGGTGAATTGCATGTGGTTGAAATAAATGGGCCAAGTGTTGACGGTAGTTACCATCCACAATAAACCGTCAATAAAACATGTATAAGGGCATAAATAGGATTACCAACAAAGGTCTTGGGGTTTAAACTGACAATTTCCACGAGTTTTGGTGAATCTCTGTTTTTTGCAGGGTTTATTTAGAAAACCATCAAGGGGATTAAAACGTCAACTAAAATTACGCTTATCCGCAGCGAAAACTACTCTAGAAGTTTCCAGAGGAGACCAGAAGCCACGCCACCGAAGTAGACCTACAGAGGGTGATAGATGGGGCCGGCCGGCCCCCTGGTCCCACCTATTAGCCCCCGTTGTTATGTCGGTTCTCCACCGCCTTAAGGATTGCATCTACGCAGTTTATTCAAGTCGGTTTGATCCAAGAGCTCAGGATTGACGCTCTGGCCTATATAACCAGCCCCTGCCCCCCTCCAGAGGACGCTGCCATAAGTCAAGATCAGACCAGAAATTAGGGTTTCTAGAGAGAAGAGAATAGAGCTCTAATTCTTCAAGTTTCTAGTATAGGCAAGCTAGCAAGGTTCAAGTAGGGTGTGGGTTATTGCTTAGGATTCCGGATCTGCCGTCTAGAGACTGGTATAGCCATTATATCTCTTTATTTATGACTTTGTGCTACTTCAATATTATGTTGCTATTTATTATGTTCCAAGTTTGCTCTAATTATATACTTGATATAGTTGTGTTTGATAATGAGTTTATGCATATGTTCGCAAAGTGCCTAGCCCAAGACACGCGTGGGTTAAGTGGTCGACATTATGTAAGCATGGTGCTTGGATATTGTTTACCTGTGGATGGATTCTACACTCTAGGTCATGTGGTAGGTAGCGGATGTGATACTCCGATTGAGTCCTTTATAGTCCACTCCCCGTTTGTAGAGCAAGTAGAACACAGTTGCGAAGGGAGACAAGATCTATTCTTGATCTTCCTTAGTAATGTTCCTTATGCATAGATCCAAACTTAATTATGCTATAGATGAAAGTGTATATACTTGGGTGTATAAAAGAATGTAAATAAGGAATGACTTAGGAATCTTTTGCTCTTACCAAATCTCCTATGTAGCCATACTACATTTTATGAGTCTCTATTTCTATCTCTAGAATTATTATCAATGCTTCATACTTATCATTTATTTATCATTTGACTTACCCCTGCCATAGCATGAGAGTGGTTTTATCATAAGTATATATATTTGCCAATATCTCTTTGCCAACAATCCCATAGGTCCTCCCTGTGGATAAAATATAAATAATGATACTTGGTATACTCCAGGGTGAAATGCTAAAATGATATATTATCTGTGCGCTTGCGGATACTTTACTTTAACAAATATAATTTTCTCTAACTTTACAAGTGTCATTAATAATTACCAACCTCGCATTTCTGGCATCATGCTAGGGAAGACAACTTAGTGAAGAGTGATGCTAAGAAATGTCAACAAGCATTTCTGGCGCTGTTGCCAGAGAGGGGCACATGGCTATAGAGAATTGATCAAATAAATACTTATTGATAAAACCATAACAACTCTGCTTTAGCAGGCTTACCCTTGTTTGTCGCTGTTCCTATTCTATATAGGGCATTGCAGAATTGGTTGTGATTCACCTACAACTTCCAGTCGGAATCAACCTAATCAAGAGGAAGCTCAACACCAATTTCTGAGCTATGGCTAACAAAACTCTGCGTGAGTTCTCTGCTTCGAGCACCGAGAACATTTGCACTAGACCAACACTCAAAACCAACAACCTTGAGTTCGAGCGCAAGCCAGGCCTCATCAATATGGTGCAAGCTACCCCATTCAGTGGAAAGGCACATGAAGATGCCAGTGCTCATCTTCAAAATTTTCTGGAAATTAGTAGCACAGTCGTCATCAAGGACGTTGCTCAAGACATCATACTACTTCGCTTGTTCCCATTCTCACTATTAGGAAGAGTGAAGCAACGGTTCTAGACCAACAAAGATAACATCAATACGTGAGCAAAGTGTTCAAAGGCCTTCCTAGAAAAGTTCTTTCCAGTGGGCAGGACCAATGCCTTAAGAGAAAAGATTTCCAACTTTCAACAACATAAGGGAGAGACCATTCCAGAAGCATGGGAACATTTCCAAGAATATATTTTAGATTGTCCTCAATATGGAATGGAAGATTGGTTGCTCATACAAAGTTTCTACCATGGATTAACTCAGAAAGCTCATGAACAACTCGATGCCACTACTGGAGGATCATTTATGTCACTCACCCTTGGAAACGCTAAAACTCTTTTGGAGAAGATAGCCTCTAATCAAGGCTGGTCATCATACAACATCCAATCATGCAATAAGAGTGAAGAAGTACCAGAAGAGGTGTGTGCATTGTCAACAAAAATGGACATACTATTGAATTGGCTCGAACAACGAGCCAATTACAAGAGAGATCATCAGGCCATTCAAGATCCTTTCAATGCTCAAAACACATGTGGAGAATATTTGGGGGATGAATTCTATTACTATCAAGAGGATGTAAACATCATTGGCAACAATTCAGGTTCACAACAACAGAGACAAGGATGGAATCAACAACAACGGTCAACTTACCAAGGTAAGTATCTAGGTAACAATTATAATTCTTTTAATTCCAAGCAACCATCCTTAAGAGATTTAATCTTAGAACAAGCTAGGATTAATGAGAATATTTCTAAAAAGCTTGCTTTTAATGATAAGGTCCTAGAAAACATAAATACTAAAATGGATAGTTTTTCTTCTGCCATAAAAGACCAACTTAGCTATAATAAAAAGATAGAATCTCAATTAGCCCAGTTGATTGTTACTCTGCATTCTGCTACTAATCTTGAAAAGGTCAACGCTATAACCACAAGAGGTGGCAAGTCTACTCATGATCTGCCGTATCCGACAAGGACAGGTTAGACACAATTGGTAATGCAGGAAGGGGAGATGAGAAACAATGAAGTTGAAGAAGTTGTACCTCAAGAGAGAGAATTACAACAAGATTTTTATGACACTACGTTCCTACCATTTCCACGTAGAAATCGAAAAGCCAAAATGGATGAGCAGTTTGGTAAGTTTGTAGAGGTAATTCAAAAATTATATATCAATATTCCTCTACTAGATGCCATACAAGTTCCCACCTATGTGAAGTACCTCAGAGACATCCTCAACAACAAAAGACCACTGCCCACCACTGAAGTAATCAAGTTGATGGAGTGTAGTGTGGCCATCCTAAATACATCACCTGTCAAGAAGAATGATCCAGGGTGTCCCGCTATCGATTGTTCGATCGGAAGCTAGAACTTTGAGAATGCGTTATGCGATCTTGGAGCAAGCATTAGTGTCATGCCCAAGAAGATCTTCGATAAGCTCAACTACTCAACACTTACACCAACATCGATATGTTTACAACTAGCCGACCAATCGGTACGCTACCCTGCAGGAATCACCCGAAAATATCCCGGTAAAAATAAGAAACTTCTTTGTTCCTGTGATTTTGTAATACTTGATATGCAGGAGGACATAAAGACACCTCTCATACTTGGGAGACCCTTCGCAAGTACTACAAATGCACACATTGATGTCGGAGCCGGAGAAATCGAATTCTATATCAATGGTAAGGAAGAGCGATTCGCCTTCAAGCCAAGACCAGAATAATGCTCCAATTTGGAATGGTGGGAGATGCAAGTATCGGGGTCTCCATCTCCAGGACCTACTGACGCACCTAAAGAATAAACCCGAACGGAGATGTCCGGTTCGGTGGACTTAAAATACCAAACCCTTGCCGGAAGGTAACTCGGTAGTTATCTATAATCATGTTTTGCATTATATTTTTCTTTGGCATATTTACTTTTTAACACCTGCATTAGAAAAAAATAAAAATACTCATCATGGCACTATAAAAATTTAGGCCCCATGTGAATAATTTGTACAGAGCATAAAAAACCTGTGAGAAATATTTACCATGGAGGCATAAAAATTTAAAAATACCATCATTCATCTTCTTATATTTCATAGTTTCATAAATTATTTCTTATTACATTTATATACATGTGTATATGGTAGAAATTCGGGAGACACATGGGACCCACTTAACCACTACCCATCACCTCCATCTCCACTCAACCTCAATTATCACCTCCATATCTCCACCATTTTCACTCTCCTTCACCTTGCACTATCCAGGATCCACTTCCACCAAAAGGAGCACTAAACTTGCTCAACCACGAAGCAAAGAAATATCAGGAGGAGGATGAGGCCATTCGGCCACCATGGGGGGCCGGCCGTCCTGCTGCTCTCCTGGCTATAAATAGCCACCCTTCTGGCTGCTTCACTCATCAATCTCCACTGCAAAACTAGCCCCCCAAGTTTGAAATTCCAGTTCTCAATTTCATAGTTGAAAATTCTCTTGGTAGAAGTAGATTTGGACTAAGAGAAAAGGGTGAGAAAGTGGAGAGAGTGTTGCAAAAAATTTGAGTAAGAGAGAGAGGGGTGCTACTAAAATTTGATTAAGAAAGAGAGGGTTTAAGAGTGGTAGTCCTATCCAAATTAAGAGAGAAAATTTTAAAAGAATTAGGGTGGAATTCATGCCAAAATATTGATTAGAAAATTCTATAGGCAATCTCAGACGACTAACCCTCTGGACGACTGACTTTTGGACGGCTAACCACTATCATTTTTATTCTCCTAATCCTGTTCCACAAGTTGTGTTGCCTTTTGTCTATTTTGTAGGAAAATGAGCAAGATCATCGAAAAGCTCAAGCATGCGGTGTCGTTTCACTTACCAAGAAGTCCATCGTACTGGGCAAGCACCGACATGGAGGTCGATCCTCCATCTCCCGCTACCGAAGCGTCGTCCCGTTCAGCCCCCGCGGAGAGAAATGTTTTCTTGCAAGAGTAGCAAGTCAAGCTCCGGTATGGTACAGAAAAGGACATCTACAAGAAGCTGAAGACCAAGAGGTTTGTCCTCATCCCTGCCTATGATCTAGCCCTACTGCAAGCCACAGGTATGAACACTGAATTTGAACTCATTTTTAAGGCTGTAGGGTGGGAGGATGTTTGAGAAATTAATGAGCTAGGGTCTAAGTTTTTTACTACTGAATTTTTATGCACCTTGAAACCCACTAATTTAGAAGTATCATTTAGACTTTTTGGAAAAAGATTTCTATATCCCATGGAAACAGTTTAGTGAACTTCTTGGATTTCATGCACAATGTGTGATTGATGTGGACACTGCTATACAAGACTTTGATAGAATAAAATTTTGGAGGGAAATATCTATAGAACTTACTTGCTACCATCCCCGTACCAATGAAATTCATCACCCTACTTCGCAATTCATGCATAAATGGCTAGGTTTTTCTCTTTTCCCTAGGAATGACTTTTGCATTGTTAGGAATGATGAACTTAAACTGCTCTATGCTATGGTCAAAAGAAGAAAGGTTTCACCAGTCCTGTTTATGATGAAACAATGGAAAGAAATTCCTGATCTTAAGGGTGATGTTGGGTGTACTTCTTTGTCACGCACATAACTAAAAATTTGGGTCTTTTGGAAAATGCTTTTGTTGCTTACATCAATGGCATTCCCCGTTGCCTTATTGATTATGAATATCTAAACCAAGCACACATGTTAAAAAAGGGTAAAAATGGGAAACTTGTCATGATGTATATGGACTATACAAACGAAATCCTGATACCAGACCAAACTCTTGGTCTGTATGCGGTGTAGTCTTTTGTCTTTGATTTGTAGAAAAAGGAAGCAGCGCCTTGCTGGAGTGCCTCTACGGGACCCATGCGCAACCTGCTGCATTGGTACCATGGTAATGATTCCATTCCTGAAGGACTTGCCTTCACCAGCTATGCAGACTGGAATCAGCTAGGATCTTCCTGCATGTACCAGCCTGAGCATGCTGGGTGGAAATCTTCCCACATTCACCAGCCCGAGCATGCTAGTTGGGAGTAGGCCACTCCTTAGCATGTTGAGAGCTCCTGGCATTAGGGCTCAAGTGTGAATGGATGGATGGCAACTTTGACTACTACCAGCAGCAGCCATATAAGGAGGTCTCGAGTGACCATCAGGAAAGACGTATGTCCTTCTCTGCCTACAACTACCATGACTAGCCCATGGGCTATCATGAGCAACAGATGGAGCACCCCCGCCTCAACAATAGGCTCACCGCCATTGAAGAGAACTAGCATGACATCTAGTACCAACTTCACCAACACACTCAGTGGCAAGTGGAGGCAGGAGAATGCCTCACCGCCATTCAGCAACATGAGGAGCAGGAAACAAGAATTGGCAATACTTGTTCCAAGGTCTCCACATTGACCTGCCTTTCTGAGAGACCGTAGCAATACCTAGATTGGGGGAGGAGCCCCCGTCCACCAAATGTAAGTTTTCTCTTCCTAGCATTTTATTTTCTTTAGTTTATTTTTTTTTCGAGTTTGCTATTTAGTAAAAAAACTTGAAGATGATCTCACATGATGGAAATGATGAATAGTTGCTCTCTTATAATTCCTTTCAAGTACCTAGTTTTTAGCCTTGAATTCTCTCGAGTTTTAGATGAAATTGATTTGACATGAGAATTTGCTCTGAACTTGAAACTCATGGGTAGCATATGCTTGATCTAAGTCTAGGTAATTGACGGATATGATATGAGAAGGACTGAGCTGCTATTTACTTTTTCCAAGTGACACTTGAATTTTAGAGATTTATCTTTTGAAAGACATAAAAATGTAGCATGATGAGATCCTATATGACAAAGCTTGAACGCCTACTAGAGCCAAATATGATATCTAGATTAGGAAAACTCCCACTCATTCATGCTGCTTGCATTGCATTGAGTTTGGTTAAGCTTTGTTGATACCTTTTGAGAGTTTTGTTATGCTTTTAAAATCAAGATCACGTACACACCACCTACATATGCACTACTCTTACACTGGGGGTAGGTGCAAAAACATGCATTCCATCCAGATCCACCCAAAAATGTTTTACTTCTACACTGGGAGAAAACGCCAAAAACATATTTGATAGGTTTTCCATCAAATAAATGCCCCAAGTTTTTGTTGTTATCTCTCAAAAGTTTTGTTGTAGAAAAGAGGCATGGGGCTATCCAAAAGTTATTCATAAAAAAAGGAAAAGAAGAATTGAGAAAAAATGGACAAGTGTCTGAGATATTAAAACAATGGGTACTTAGATGCCCGTCTAAAAAATGAATGAATGATGAATAAGCTAGCCCCTGCTTTCTAACAAATGTTTTCAAGTTCCAAATGAGAGATATGTTTTCAAGGAGCATAGTAGAATTAGGCTAGCCCCCATATTTATATCCACCATATTCCACACACATGCACATCTTGATTTGATTGTATGACTCAACTCTCTTTGGATCCATTGTTTGACTTTATAATATATGTATGGCAAGTATGCTCTAGCTTTCTCCCTACCTATGAACTCCACATAAAGTCTTAGTGGTAGGAAGAAAAAAGGCAACAACAAGTTATGCCTTGGTGAGGATCCATAAATACCATATATATGAGAGACTTGAGAGTGGCATACAATGGAATCTCTAAGTTTTATTTTTTAAAAACTCGCAAAAACTCCGGAATAATGGTTGAACAAAGAATTTGAGACATAGTGCATGACTTGATCATTCTGTCTTTCAATTCCTCAAGACCCAAATGAAAGCTCAAAAGCCCCATGGTTGAAGGTAATATGAGTAAGCTTGAAACTCATATCAGTGGATTTTAATTCGGAGGAGAATTCTTTGTTGAACGCATCTGTACTTTTGAGGAGTAACAACATTGATGCAACTCCTGATCCATTGCTAAGTTTGACATTGCTCAGGGACAAGCAAAGGTTAAGCTTGGAGGAGTTTATTGATGGTAGTTACCATCCATCATAAACTTCAATAAAACATGTATAAGGGCATAAATAGGATCACCAACAAAAGTCTAGGGGTTTAAACTAATAATTTCCATAAGTTTTAGTGAATTTGTGTTTTCTACAAGGTTTATTCAGAAAACCATCAAGGAGGATTAAAATGTCAAATAAAATTGCACTTATCTGTAGCAAAAACTACCCCAGAAGGTTTTAGAGGACACCAGAAGCCACGCCACCAAAGCAGACCTACATAGGATGATAGGTGGGACCGGCTGGCCCCACCTGCAGGTCGGCTAGCCCCTAAGTACCACCTGTCAGCGCCCCATTGTTATGTCAGTTCTCCACCGCCTTAAGGATTGCATCTATGCCATTTATTCAAGTCAGCTTGATCCGAGGGCACAGGATTGATGCTCCAGCCTATATAACCAGCCCCTGCCCCCCTCTAGAGCACACTGCCATAAGTCAAGATTAGACCAAAAATTTGGGTTTACAGAGAGAAGAGAATAGAGCTCCAATTCTTCAAGTTTTTGGTATAGGCTAGCTAGCAAGGTTCAAGTAGAGTGTAGGTTATTGCTCAGGATTTTGGATCTACCGTCTAGAGACTGGTATAGCCATTGGATCTTTTTATTTATGACTTTGTGCTACTTCAATATTATGTTGCTATTTATTATGTTCCAAGTTTGCTCTAGTTATATACTTGATATAGTTGTGATTGATAATGAGTTTATGCATATGTTCGCAAAGCGCTTAGCCCAAGATGCGCATGGGTTAAGTGGTCCACATTATGTAAGCATGATGCTTAGATATTGTTTACCTACAGATGCATTCTGCACTCTAGGTCATGTGGTAGATCGTAGATGTGACACTCCCGTTGAGTCCTTTGTAGTCCACTTCCCGTTTGTAGAGCAAGTAGAACACGGTTGCGAAGGGAGACATGATTTGTTCTTGATCTTCCTTAGTAATGTTCCTTATGCATAGATCTAAAGTTAATTATGCAATAGATGAGAGTGTATATACTTGTGTGTACAAAAGACTTAGTAAATAAGGAATGACTTAGGAATCTTTTGCTCTTACCGAATCTCCTCCTAGACATACTACATTTTATGAGTCTCTATTTCTATCCCTAGAATTATTGTCAATGCTTCATACATATCATTTATTTATCATTTGACTTACCCCTGTCATAGCATGAGAATGGTTTTATCATAAGTATATATATTTGTCAATATCTCTTTGACACCAATCCCGTAGGTCCTCGCTGTGGATAAAATATAAATAATGATACTTGGTATACTGCCAGGTGAAATGCTACAATGGTATATTATCTGTGCGCTTGCGGATACTTTACTTTAACAAATATAATTTTTCTCTAACTTTACAAGTGTCATTAATAATTACCAACCTCACATTTCTGGCATCATGCTTGGGATGACAACTTAGTAAAGAGTGATGCTAAGAAATGTCAACACCAGGTTAGATGAACAAATCTTCTAGCAGTCAAAATCACTCCCATCTCCTCTGATCCCTTCTCAAGGAGGAAGGATAAGGATTAATGGAACATGCACTCAAGCAAAAGAAGGGAAGAAAGAAAACCACGTAAATGACAACTCAGGATTGTCAGACACCCTAATCGACACAAGAAGAAGCGGTACAATACAACATAGAAAGATGTGGATAGCGGTCGCCGGTGCTACCCATGGTACGGAGTGTGTCCCACACACATCACACATTTTTTATATTTTTATTCAACAAATGAGTGTCGCCTCTGAGCATGTCCACGTTAGCAGAGTAAATTCAACCCATCCGACTACCTTCTCGATTAACGATTTCTTACTGCTTGTCCTCCTATGTGATTGTAGCATCAAGCATCCATGCCTTGCCCTCATTAGACTGCATCATCCATCCTCGCTTCCCTGGCCTTTTCTATCCGGTTGGACCACCAGCTTACAACCTACCCTCCCTCTACTGGCTTTCCGCATTTGCATCCTGCTCGTGCGCTCCGTTGTTGCCATCTATTGATGCTACCATGGCTCCCATGGTCCTCCCATTCCTCGCACATGGTATGTTTTGTTTCTCTTCCCCTTTCTTTCACTTTTGGATTTAATTTCCCTTTTGCATCCATGGGCCTCATGTATTTGCTTCTTTATGCTGCTATTGTTTCTTCTAGTCCTCTTACCCGGCCCACTTCTTCCTCCTATGTGCATCCATGCCGAGTTTGTTCTTTCTTTCACCGCGGCCACATACGACGAGCGAGGACAATGCAAACCAGGCAGCCCGCAAATGATGAGACATGGGATTAGACATCAAAGAAGATAAGCCAGTCCATGCTTGCCAGCAACAGCTGGGATGGGAATCCAAATCGGATTCGACGGTCGAGCACTTGTGTGTGCATGCGGTGTCTCAACTCCTCAATGTAGGTAGACATAGTCCGCACATATAAATCGAGTCAACATCTTGTCAAAATCCCATATGGAACTAAATCATATAGCGCACATTAAATCTAGCAAAATCCTATTCAGTCTTAGCATCGTAGGGATTGAGGGAACCAGCAGCCAGCCAGCCCATCTGATGCTATTGTGAGCAGCTTGTGTGCAGGTGCTCTACCATCAAATTTGATCCTGATTCCCATCCTAGCTATTGCTGGCATGCATGGACTGGCTTATCTTCTCCAATGTCTGATACCATGTCCCATCATTCGTCGAATGCCTGGTTTGCATTGGGCTCACTCGTTGTATGTGGCCTCAATGAACGAACAAATGAACTTGGCATGGTATGCACATAAGAGGAAGAAATGGATAGGGAAAAGAGGACCAGAAGAAAAACAGTAGCATGAAGAAGCAAAGACATGAGACCCATGGATGGAAAAGGGAAATCAAATCCAAAAGCGAAAGAAAGAGGAAGAGAATCAAAATGTACCACACGTAAGAAAGGGGAGGACCACAGGTCCCGCGGCGTCAATAATGTAGACGGCGGAGATGACCGACTGCACGAGCAGAACACAAAAGGGGAAAGCGGAGTGGAGGGGGGATGCTACATGCTAGCAGTCCAATAGGATAGAAAAGACCAGGGAAGCGAGGATGGGCACGGTGCTCCAATGAGGGCAAGGCATGGGCACACGGCACTACAATCACGCAGGAGGACACACGATAAGAAATCATTAATTGAGAAGGCAATTGGATGGGCTGAATTCTGCTAATGTCAACATGCCTTACAAAATCTGCTTTGGTTTTGACATCCGAGGGATTGAGGGATCCTGCAGTCAGCCTGCCCATTCGCTGCTATTGTGAGGAGCATGTGTCTGGGACGCATAGGCACTCAACCGTCGAATTTGATCCCGATTCCCATCCCAACTGTAGCTGGCATGCATTGATTGGCTTATTTTCTACGATGTCTGATCCATACCACATCCCATCATTCACCGACCACTCGGTTTGCATTGGCCTCGCTCGTCGTATGTGGCCACAATGAATGAACGAACAAACTCGGCATGGTATGCACATAGGAAGAAGTGGACATGGAAAAGAGCACCAGAAGCAAAAACAGCAGCACGAAGAACCGAATACACGAGGCCCATGGATGGAAAAGAGAAATCAAATCTAAAAGCGAAAGAAAGGGGAAGAGAAGCAAAACATACCATGCGCGAGAAAGGGGACGACTACAGGACCCGTGGCAGCGTCAACAGATGGCGAAGGTGGAGACGAAGGGGTGCACGAGCAAGACGCAAATGCGGCAAGCAAGCAGAGGGAGGGGAGGTTGCAAGCTGGCGGTCCAATTGGATAGGAAAGGGCAGGGAAGCGAGGATGGGCGTGATGGTCAAATGAGGGCAAGGCACAGGCGCACGGTGCTACAATCACGCAGGAGGACATGCGGTAAGAAATTGTTAATCGAGAAGGCAATCGGATGGGCTGCATTAACTCTGCTAACGTGGTCATGCCTAGAAGCAGTGCTCATTTGCTAAGTAAAAATAAAAAAAGTGTGATGTGTGTGGGACGCACTCCGTACTAGGGGCGGCACCGGCGGCCTCTATCCACATGTTATTATGTTGTATTGTATTGCTTTTTGTTTTATCGAAAAGCGTGCCTAACAACCCTGAGTCATCATTTTCGTGGTTTTCTTTCTTCCCTTCTTCTTTTGCTTGAGTGCTTGTTCCATTAATCCTTCTCCTTCCTCCTCGAGAAGGGATAGGAGGAGATGAGAGTGATTTTGACTTCTACAAGATTTGGTCATCTAACCTGGTATTGACATTTCTTAACATCACTTTTACTAAGTTGTCATCCCTAACAATGATGCCAGAAATGTTTGTTCGTAATTATTAATGACACTTGTAAATTCAGAAATGATTATATATGTGGAAGTAATCCGCAAGCGCACAGATAATATACCATTGTAGCATTTCACCCAGGAGTGTACCAGGTATCGTTATTTATATTTTTACCATGGGGAGGAGCAGTGGCTAGAGATATTAACAAACATGAATACTTATGATAAGATCATTAACTACATAATTGCTTTAATAGGGGTAAGCCAGATGATATATAAATGATAAGTGTAAAGCACTGATAATAATCCAGAGATAGAAATAGATACTCATAAATGTAGTATGGCTAGGCAGGAGATTAATTAAGAGAAAAGTTTCCTATGTCATTTCTTATTTACTACGTCTTTTGTACACCCTTCTATATATACTTTCATCTATAGCATAATTAACTCTGCATCTAGGCATAAGGAACATTACTAAGGAAGATCAAGAATAGTGCTTGATTCCCTTCGCAACCAGGTCCTACTTGTCCTACAAACGGGGAGTGGACTACAAAGGACTCAACGAGAGTGTCACACTCGTGATCTACCACTTGGCCCAAAATGTAGGGTGCATCCGCAGGTAAACAGTATTTAAGCACCACGCTTACATAATGTCGACCACTTAACTCACTCGAGTACAGATCTAAGCGCTTTGTGAACTTATGCATAAATTCATTATCAATCATGACTATATCAAGCATACTACTAGAGCAAACTAGGAACATAAAAAATAGAAACATAGTATTGAAATAGCGCAAAGCCATGAAATATAGAAGATACAATGGCTATACTAGCCTCCATATGATGAATCCAGAATTCTGAGCAATAGCCCAACTCTACTTGAATCTTGCTAGCTAGCCTATACTAGAACTTTGAGGAATTGGAGATCTATTCTATTCTCTCTAGAAACCCTAGTTTTTTATATGATGATAGATGCCTCTAGGGGGGTAGGGGCTTGTAAGGAAAATGGACCCTAGGACCATTTAGTTTGGATTTTGGTGTTTGATGATCAACATGACCAAATTGGACTAATGCGTTTGCTAGTGTTTATTTTATAGTTCAATAGGATGCAACACGGACTTGGACCTAGTTTGAACATGAAGAAAATGATCAACACTCAAAAGAAGACATTGGAGGAGGTGTTGACAGCATGGAAGACAAGTAAGAAGTCCAAGATGCGAAGATATCGAAGCTCGATCAAAGCCACACGAAGAAAGCGAAAGCGAACAGTGGCTGAGTGGGCACCACCCTAGGGGTGACGGTGCCACTAGGGATAGGCTGCTGTAGCTACAAAGAAGAGGGGGGCACCAGATAGAGCCGTGTGCACTGCTCTAGTCAGCACCATGGGGTGGTGGTGCACTGGACAGGGGGTGGCGATGCCACCGCCCTAAAATTCTAGAGAGCAGCGAATTGGGACTCGAGCACCGCCCTAGGGGTGGCGGTGCACCGCCCTATGAACAGTGTCCTAATGGTCGGCCTGTCAGTGAGCAACGGCTAGTCCATGTGGCGGTCACCACCATGTCCGGTGCCTGGCACCGCCCTGTCCGGTGACCATGCAGAGAAGAGGATCTCGGCCACAACAGCTAGTTTCGACTTGGAGGCAATAAATACTTGCCCCAACTGGCCATTTGGAAGTAGAGGGAGCTAAGGGAAGATAGGTGGGTGTTGCTACACCTCATTTGTTCTCTCCATATGCATAGAGGTTAAATATCACTTGGTGATTAGCGTAGGTGCTTTGCAAAGTGCTTAGGTTAGTTAGACCACGCTCATATGCGCTTGCTCTAGGCTTAGGTCTAGTTGCTAGTGAGGTTTGCATACCTCTAAACCCAAGGTGCTTGCGCACACCGTGTTTGTACTCAGCAGGGCTTGTAGTATTGTAAGACCACACCAACCACGTTTGTGGTGTGGCCGCCACCTGTAAGGTCCAAATATGGCTAGGGGGGTGAATAGCCTATTTAAAAATTTACAAACCGACTAGAGCAATTTGATTAGTATAACAAATAGCGAAATGCAAACTTGCTCTAGCACTACAAAAGTTGCAAGCCACCTATTTAACAATTCTAGTTGCTATGATCACTAGACACACAATTTGCTATGTCACTACTCACTAAGAGCTCTCACACTTGCTACACTAAAGAGCTCCACTAGATGAACTTAAACTACAAAGCAAGCTCTGAATTCTAGCTACACTAAAGAGCTTGCTACAACTAGTTTGCGAGAATATAAATGAGTGAGTAGGGTGATTATACCGCCGTGTAGAGGAGTGAACCAATCACAAGATGAATACTAAATCAATCACCGGGAGAATACCAAAGGGCAAGAGACAACCAATTTTCTCCCGAGGTTCACGTGCTTGCCAACACGCTACGTCCCCGTTGTGTCGACCAACACTTGGTGGTTCAATGGCTAAGAGGTGTTGCACGAACCTCGTCCACACAATTGGACACCACAAGAACCTGCCCACAAGTGAGGTAACTCAATGACACGAGCAATCCACTAGGGTTACCTTTTGGTGCTTCGCTGAGGAAGGCACAAGTCCCCTCACAATCACCGGAGATGGCCACGAACAATCACCAACTCATGCCAATCCTCCTTTGCTACACCAAGCCATCTAGGTGGTGGCAACCACCAAGAGCAACTAGTGAATCCTGTAGTGAAACACGAACACCAAGTGCCTCTAGATACAATCACTCAAGCAATGCACTTGGATTCTCTCCCAATCTCACAAAGATGATGAATCAATGATGGAGATGAGTGGGAGGGCTTTGGCTAAGCTCACAAGGTTGCTATGTCAATGCAAATGGCCAAGAGAGTGAGCTTGAGCTAGCCAAGGGGCTTAAATAGAAGCCCCCACGAAATAGAGCCGTTGGATCCTTAGTCTACTGAAAATCGAGGTGACCGGACACGCCGATCAGATCAACCGCACGCTGGACCCCAGCGTCTGGTTGCGTGATGCCTGCCACGTGGCACCAGCTTCAAACGCTGATCGCCCGATCTCAACGATCATCAGTACAATTAAGTTGTGACCGGACGCGCTGCTTCGAAGTGATCGGACGCACCAACACTAGCGTTCGGTCGTTTTCAGTAAGGTTCCACTCGCGACTAAACGCATCCGGTTGATGACGACCAGACGTAGGACCCCAGTGTCTGGCCACTTCTAGAAAGCTTCTAGAGGTGGAAATTCAAGACCGGACATGTCCGGTCACGCCTGACCGGACTCTCCCAGCGTCCGGTCACTCATGGTCTTCTCTGTGCACTGCCACATCAGCGGGATCGGACATAGATAGCCAGCGTCTAGTCATGAAGTGACCCAGCATCCGGTCAAAGACTGACGCTAGCGTCTTCACTACTTCTACTAACCAGTGAAGTTTCTTACCCTTGCTCCCAAGTGATAAACACAATGTGTATCACTTTTGTGCATGTGTGTTAGCATATTTTCACAAACATTTTCAAGGTTGTTAGCACTCCACTAGATCCTAAATGCATATGCAATGAGTTAGAGCATCTAGTGGCACTTTGATAACCGCATTTCAATACGAGTTTCACCCCTCTTAATAGTACGACTATCGATCCTAAATGTGATCACACCCTCTAAGTGTCTCGGTCACTAAACCAAAAAGGTCCTATCAATTTCACCTTTGCCTTGAGCTTTTTTGTTTTTCTTTCCTCTTTTCCGAGTCCAAGCATATGATCATCACCATGCCATCACCATCATCATCATGTCATGATCTTCATTTGCTTCACCACTTTGAATGTGCCACCTATCTCATAATCACTTTGATAAACTAGGTTAGCACTTAGGGTTTCATCAATTTACCAAAACCAAACTAGAGCTATCACCACCGCGTACTGAAGGGAACAAGACCCGTGGCGTTTTGGCCAGAAGCTTGATAGTGAAGATGGTGGGGAGCAGTCCTGAAGAGGCTTGCCGGAAGGCACACTGGAGACCCACTTGCGCATGGGAAGGCCCAGGGCTATCCACAGAGTTACCCAACTAGGAGCTTGGCCCCGATGGATTCCTTGTGAGGGGCTCCAACGAGGACTAGGGGAAAGCTTGAGCACTTCTCGAGACCTCGGTAAAAATACTAGAGTCATCGACAGGAGTTTGCATCTCTACCTCATCTTTACCTTCTGCATTTACATTGCTACCTTGGTTGTGTGCTTCACTTCCCTAGCTTAATTGATAGGCTAGTTGATAGGATTTGGAACCTAGGTTGCATAACTCTTTTGCGGTAGAGATAGCAACACACCTAGCAAAATCGTAGTTGCACATTTAGATACATTACTTTCTTGCACAGGTTTTGACTAGGTGGAATTAGAGGTCTTACTTAGAACAAGAATTTTAAGTTGCCTAATTCACCCCTCCTCTTAGGAGTCACAGTATAGTACAAGTGGTATCAGAGCCGGTTGGCTCAATTTGGACCTTTGGCTTCACCGCTATTGAGCCGACGCTATTGAGAGTGGTTGGGATGAATACCTCTAGGCCTTTGCACTTTGACAGCACTAACTTCCCCTACTATAAAGCAAGAATGGCTTGTCACCTTGAGGCGGTAGATTTGGGTGTTTGGAGAGTCACTCATGATGGGATGAAACCCATTAAGAATCCCAATAAACCCACAAAGAGTGAGAAAAACAAGATGAAGAGCAAGCAAGTTGAGACAAGCCCAAGCTCAAGCTCCTCAAGTGAAGATGAAGAAGAAGATGAGGATGATGATTATGATGATGAATCAAGTGATGATGATCAATCTTCCTTCTCCACCTTTGACCTTGATGAAGAATCAATCAAACTTATCAACAAGGTGGAGAAGATGATCCAAAGGCTCAATGTCAAGGGTGTGCCCATCCAAATTCAAGATTTCATATTCACCAATCAAAGAAATGAGCAAAGAAAGAAAGGATGTTATGGATGCAGCGACAAAGGGCACTTTGTTGAAGTTTGTCCAAACAAGCCCACACCCAAGACAAAGAAGAAGGCATGCAAGGACAAAGCCCTCACATCAATAAGGTCATGGGATGATTCTTCATGTGAAGAAGAATACCATCACAAGAGGTGAGGCCACAAGCACTCATCATCAAGCTCTTCTCGTGTGTGCCTTATGGGACGAGGTAACAAAAGCTCATCCTCTAGTGAGAGTGATAGTGATGATGAAATGCCTTCTCTTAATGAACTTATGCAAGAAAATCTTAAATATGCTAAGGCTTACACTAGCCATCAAAAGAAGCTAAAAATGTTTCAAGAAAAGCTAGATAGTTCACAAGAAGCATATAAAACCTTGCTTGAACAATATGAGACATTTGCTAATCTCAATATTGAACTATCTACTAAAATTGAGCAACTTGAGGCTAGTGCAACAACAAATGCATGCACAATCAATGATGAGCAACTTGTAAAGAAAAATGAAAAATTAAAAGAAAAGTTAGCTAGCTCACAATATGCTTATAAAAGTTTGCTTGCTAAAATGGAAACCATGTGCAAACGTTGTGATTAACTAACTAATAAAGTTGCTAATCTTGAAGCCATCGGTACAACCCTCACCAAGGCACCTAAAAAGAAAAGTTCAATCTTTGACATGCCTAAAAAGGATGCCTCTACTTCTTGCAATGATTTATTCTTAGACTCACCCTTTTGTGACCAAGTTTGTTTTGAGAAAGTTATTTTAGAAACATGCACACAAGAAGTAGCATTGGAGAATGAGCAACTCAAGCAAGAAGTGGCTTGTCTCACCAAGGATTTGACTCAAGTGCAAGGCAAGACAGAGCAAACCCAACTTCATCAAGATAACACCATCAAGGGAGTGAAGAAGCTTGATGAAGGACAAACCATGGTTTGTTACGTGTGCCACAAGGAAGACCACAAGTCCTATGAGTGCAAGGTGAAGAATGGGGGAGGAGCTAAGAAGAAAGAGAAAAACAAAAAGCAAACAAGCAATCTCTCCAACACCTACACCAACAAGGTGGACAGGAAGGCCTCCACACCTTACCTCTTGAAGAAGAAAAAGAATGACAAGGTGGTGGCAATCAAGGTGAACAAGCAAGCCAACAAAGGGGCCTAACACATTTGGGTGTCAAAAGAGATCATTTCTAACATGAAGAGCGCCAAGAAGGTTTGGGTCCTGAAGGGGAAGTGAGAAGTCCGACAGACATCGAGGAATTTGGGGACTTGGCATAGTTTGGGTCCATTTCATGGGGTGCATCATGATGGTCAAAGTAATTGCCAAGTGGGTTAGTGAATACTATGGGCCCAAATTCCCCTCCCCATGTTAGGTAACTAGATTTAATTTCTTGCAATTTCATTTAGCATCTAGTTCCTTTTCATGCCTAGGTTTGCATTTGCATGTTTAATCTTTTGTCATGCATTCACTAGGTAAATCATATGGTAGGCTTACTCAGTTTCACTCTTAACCCTTGGAGCAAACCTACATGGTCTGAACTGTTTAGGAGCACGGCACATAGCTTGTTTTACAATTGGTTATCTAATATGTGCCAAAGTCCAAATTGTAGATAATGTCCCCCAAATACCATTTTTGAAAATGATTCTCACATTCATGTGATGTCATCTTTCAAGTGGTGTTTTGATTTTCAAAAATCAATGTTCATGTCTCCTACAAGGATTCTATGCTTGTATGCACAAATTTAGGGGGAGGTTATTCTACAAGTTGGATGATTTTAGACTAACATTCTTTTCAAGATTATTATGTAGTAGTCTCATTGCAAGAAAAATAGAGTCCCCGGAGATAAGCATCATGCTTCAAAAATCCACCACCCATTGCAAGTGGTGTCAATCAAATTGATTTCTACATGTGGTATTTCTAAACCGATATCATTATGTTGACTTCGCTTTGGTATTTATACGCTTTCTCCATGCATTATATAAATTAAACTCCCTTGTGCATTAATTTGCCAATTATGCATATACTTTATCCTCCACCATATGTATGCATATATTTAGGGGGAGCTTAGTCTATGTAATGCGAGAGTCAAGTTTTGTGATCTATTCCACTCCATATATTTTTTGACCGAATCAGCAGGGGAACCCCCTACCTATTTTTTTTGCTTTTCAATTAAATGAAAGAATGTTTATGTACACTGACCGAAGATAGGAAGAAAAAACCAACAAGTACAAGGCAACTAGGCCCGAAAGCAAAAGATAGAAATATCAAGAGTAGCTATCTCTCCAAAGACTAAGTGCAGCTTGTCTGATTGGCTTGGCTTTGGTGCATACCAAATCAAGTTCTTCTCTAAATTTCCTCTTCCATATGTTGATGTTAACCTAGCCATTGTCAAAGATCACTCCATTTCTTGTAGTCCAAATTATCCAGCAGGCGGTGATAACTATTTCTCTGAAAATTGCATTACCAAAGGCTTCTCTAGCTTGTAAGATCATATCCATAGGGCTCAAGTTCAGGTTCCAATAGATAGAAAGAGAAGACCAACAATCTTGGCTGAAAGGGCATTCAAAAATAGATGAAAACAAGTTTCTTCACAGTCAAGATTGCATAGGACACAGTCATAACAATCCAAAAACATGTTCTTCCTCCTGAGAAAATTTCTGGTGTTTAGCCTATCTCGAAGAAGTAGCCAAAAGAAAAACTTGTGTTGTCCCAGGTTGCTTGAAGCCCACAACCACCTAAAAAGAGGAGAAGCTACAGAGTTGCCAATTAGTACCCCATATGCCTTCTTACTGCTGAATTTAGAAGAACCCCAGGTGTAACTCCATATATCATTCACCTCTTCATCCCAAGTTCTGTCCTCCATCAAAGTCTGAATTTCAAGCAACTGTGATGCTTCTAGTTGTGATAGAGGTAAGCTGAACAATCTCTCTTCATCTTGGTGTAGGAAAAATTTTATGGAGCATTTCAGTTTCCTTGTAAAGAAAAACAGTTGAGGGAACTGATCTTTCAGTAGTTGACCTGACCAATTATCAGACCAGAAGAGAACAGTAGAACCTCTGCTTGGGGAACAAATAGCAAGTTTCTGAAACTTGCTGAATAACCTTAGGATGTCCTTCCACCAAAAAGAGCCAACTGGACATCTAGCCTGTGGTGGAACTTGATTATTAGAGTAAAAAGCAGACCAAGTTAGAGAAACCCATGGTACGTCAGAATTATTAAAGAACTTGTCTAAGAATTTCATCAGTAAAGCCTCATTCTGACTCGGAATATCTATAATGCCTAAACCACCCCGATTCTTTGGTTTACATGCAACTTCCCAAGTAGCCAAACATCTCCCTTTCCTATTTACTAGCCATTGCTGCCCGCGCTTCGCTGCGGGTGATTTGCTTGGTATAGGAAACCTCATATTGCTAATATGTTTTCTCATCGTATTAGTACTTAAGGCTGGTGAGGTTGGTTGTCATTACATGGTGCCTATTCTAGTGGAAAGAAGTATTTGATGGAGTTGGGTTCAAGCAACTAACGCACTTAGATTTGAAATACAACATTGGATAGCATTACATTATAGGCGAAAATAGGAAAACTAAAACACAAATACTTTCCCTAACGGGAGGGTTTACAAAAAGTGAATTAGGATTCACTGTTCTTAGGTGAATCTACAACACGCGTCCAATAACTATGGATGACAACAACGACAAGAGGAGCATCCCAAGGCAACTAATCCACCTTGAAACCACGCAGCTTGACTCCTGTGCTCGGTGGATTCTTTTATTGTACTGGATATGGATCTGCAACTTCTCGCGCTAATGGTTGAGTGAGAGGAACTAAGGGGTCTGCTTCTAACACTTCCGAAGGTGGAGGCGCTGGCAGTTCCACATCACCGGTTCTCCTTATTTCAGTTGGGTGGAAAGGGATCCCCTCCAAGATCGGGGCATCCCGCATTTCATCAACCAGCGCCCTCCGCTTGGCCCTAGTAAACAAATAGGCCTCACCCAGTTGATGAACATGCCGATCTTCGGCCTCCTTCAGAGCTTCTGACATTGCAGCCTCCCGGCTCTCAGCAGCTGCAGCACTGGCATGCGCTTCGGCGAGTTGCACCTGGAGCATCCGAGTGAAGATCTTGGCTTCTTCGGCGCACCGGAGGCACGCCCTCAGCTCTAAGGCTTGCCGGTCATACTGCTCATCCAGAGCAAGTAGGTACGTGGTTAAGTGCACCACGGTAGGACTATCTTCTTGCGCATCACGACCTTGCAAAGCCTCCATGCGAGCCATCCATGGCCGCCGATTCCTATCCAAGGGTGGAAAGAACTTCATGGGGGTACGGGCAATGGGCTCTTCATAGAGCTGGCAAAGATACCGCAAAGCTTTGCGGGCCACAACCTGGTAAGTGTCGGTGAAGCTAAATCCGGTTGCGGTCACACTCCAGGCTTCGGTGATGTCGGGGAACTCTTCACTCTTCCCAATGTAAACCGTAACCTCACACCGATCGGTGCCATGTTTCTGATACTCACGGCCCTCATACTCAGGACGATACTTGACTCCGAGCTTTTGCAGGTGGCGTGCAGGATTCTAGGAAAACCCTGAATGTTTAGGCAGTAACTACTAACCCAGGTTCCTGCCATTTCTGGTCGTGGCTACAAAGAAGGGCCGAGTAAAAAGCTTGCTCAAAGAGAAGACCTAAGCGAGCTAAAGTGCGACGAGTGGTGGTACCAATGGCCAAGGCAGGCTTTGCTTATAAAGCCCGAGCGGTCTGTGGGCCTGGCGTGGTTCACTAGGGTTCTTGCGCAGGATTACTATGAATGAATCGACCAGATTTCGCTCGTTCGAGGCGAGCGACATGTGGTGCCATTACTGAGTAGTACAACTATAGGGCAAGGGTCCGACAAGAGCGCAGAAAAGGGGTACAAGGAGGCATGGGTCACTATTGACATGGCTCATGGGCGAGCGCGGAGCACAAAGCCACAGTGTAGACCTAACTATGTAACAAGCACGAGTAGGCCATGCAGACTACGGCACGCATGACACCTATGGATGGCGTAGCTGCTAGTAATATGGGATAACAATGCACAAACAGGCCATGCATTAATGCAAGTCCTATGCGTTTGAGGTGAGCGATGTCTGAGGCCATTAAAGACTAATACGGTTGTAAGCCAAGGTTCCGACAAGAACTCAAAAAAGAGTGCTACCGGCTAAGGCAGGGTCTGCTTATAAAGGCAGAGCAGTCTGTGGTCTTGGCGTGGTTCACCAGGGTTCCTACGTGGGATCACTACGAACAAATTGACCAAATTTCACGTGTTCGAGGCGAGTGACGTGCGGTGCCATTACTGAGTAGTACGATTGCAGGGCAAGGGTCCGACAAGAGTGCAGAAAAGGGGTACGAGGGGACGTGGGTCACTACTGACGCTACTCACGTGTGAACGCGGACCACGAAGGTACAGTGCGAACATATTTTTGTAACAAGCAGGCGTAGGCCATGCACACAACGACATGTGTGGCACCTAAGGATGGCGTGTCTACTAACAATACGGCACAATAATGCACGTACTACATGGCTACACCTCAACTAACCACCTAGGTATGTAGTAGAATTTACAAGATTTTGTTCTTTGTGCCAGCGTGCTGGCACTTACTGGGCCTCATCATTGTATACATATAAGTATATAGTTCCATTGATGCGCACGTTCGTGTGTTCACCTAAACAAAGTACATTGTACCGGCCATTAAGGACTAATACGGTTGCAAGACAAGGTTCCGACAAGAGGGAAAAAAAGCGCGGGGAGACTTGGGTCATGGTAGGCGTAACCGCAAGCGACGCTAAGCACAAAGCCATTATGGTAGATGTAGTAATGGCGATCAACCCCAACCACCGACCATCCTGGGAGTAACGTGGCCATGCATGTGTCCTAAATTGTAGCAGTTTAAATGGTCGTGCATGGTCCTGCATATTACTTAGAAACTACCACAACGTCCCTACGAGTGCATACTACCTAGGTACTATTACAAATAGTACAGCTTGGACGGTGAATCGTTTTTATCTGATGGTAAGGAGAAGCGACATTAAATGTGTCCACCAACCCCAACCACTGCTTCTCGCGCTTCGTTGCGGGTGATGTACTTGTTGTAAGAGATTCGAAGTGTTCCAAGTAAAGAGAGAGTACAACTAAGTGGCAAATGCCTTAACCTCTTTAGCGAGACGGCCAGACGATTTTTAGCACTGAGAAAAAGCACTGGAAAGTTCGGCCGGTAGAACCAGAGGGCTCCTGGCTACGTTAGTGGCTTGTCACGGAACGACCTCTAAGGCCAAAAAAAATTGGGCCCGCAAAGCTAGGTCTGGCCCATTGGGCTTGTAGGGTTCCTGTCTTAGCGACATAGCACGAGTCAAAGACCGGTCGCATCTTCTCCCAATCTCGCTAGGTTCGCAAGGCACCCACACGCCGATGCCTCCAGCAACACTCGCTTCGTCGTCTCCGCCGTCGTGCACGCCACCATGGTGGCACCGGCCGCGCGCCTCGTGGCCCGCCGCCTCCTTGGCCTCGCTTCCGCGTCTGGGTCGGAAGTAATCGGTCGTCGTCTAGCCTCGTCTCCGGTTAGCCCTCTTCTCTCCCAAACCCTACCCCCACTATTTCCCCAGACTAATCGTCTGATGTCCTCTGCGGGAAACTTTCCTTCCAGATCGCCGCAGCCTCTAGGGGCTCTGTCTCCAGCACCAGGGCCTTCTCCACGGCTCCTAACTACGTGAGCACTTCTCGGATGCGTTCTCCCCGCGTTTGCCTGATCTGTTTAGTGGTTGATAGGTCAGTGAGGTGGCAGACTGGCAGTAATGGGACTATATACTGGTAAGGCATCTGTTCAGTTTCTTTGCATAATCCATGATCTCCTAGCAAGGAGTATCGACTAAAGGAATTACTTTCTGGAATAGGGAACTTATTTAAGCAGGCCACATGAAAATAGAGTTTTGGTCAACATAGAGTATCGACTAAAGGAACGATTTGTGCATGGCAAAATTTAAGCACAGCATCAGTGGCAGCGACCAGTGAAGCAAAGGTAACTAATAAATTCCATGGAAGTTATATTATTATATCCTTTATATTGTAGCACTCCAGGGAGGCAAAGATTAACCTCTATGTGAATCGAACTGAAGATGAACAATGTAGTCATGGAGAAAAGAGCCTTCGTGTTTTGCTATAACCTGAAAGTGATTTTGAGAATGTGGATTCATTTTTTTTTCCAGCAAACTTCACGGCTTTGATTGGGCAGCAAATGCCATACAAGTAATCTTGAGCTTTGCCATTACCAATTTAGATCATTTGCTAAAAAGTGCACTTGCTGGTGTCTAAGTAGCTGGACATGAAACAACACTACAATTAGTGACTCAAATTAAAAAATTTCAATTTTGAATTCATGGCCGATTCTGTATCCAATCTTTATTATAGCTGAATTTTTCTGAGTGCATGAGTGCTTCTCTGTTCTCTCAGGTCTTATTCAATGATTTCTTAGCCACTTTACCACAGGAACATGATTCAGTGGATACTATTGATATATGTGAGATTGATCAACTGGTTATTGATGTAAGAATGACCACTTTACCTATGCTCAAAATTCAAGGTATAATAGTGTGAATATTTTTTTTTCTGATTTTTCTCTCCAAACTGTGCAGGTTTGCAAAGAATTCTTTCCAAACTTATCTATTGGATATAAAGATCCTCGTGTCCGACTTCATGTTGGTGATGGTATGTTGAAAAGCTGGTGCCTGGTGGTATTTTATATGATTGTGATAGGTTGTAGGATATGCCACTATTGTTTATAGCCTCAGACATATCGTTTCTGCAGGTCTTGATCTCTTATAGTTCATAGTATACTTGCTTTTGTTTTGCAGCTGTTGATTTCCTGAGGAATTCTCCTGAAGGAAAATATGATGCTATTATTGTCGATTCATCAGATCCAATTGCTATCACATATTTTAGTAATAAGAAGTATAGAACTCTCTTGTACATTCGTTTATCACTTCATTCACATGTCATTCTTGATAAGGTTGCTTCTTGTTGATTTCTTTTGTTATCCTGTTATCTACAATAGCTGGTTTAGTATGCATGGGCACATTTGGAATGCAATATTTCATATGAAATTGTCCATTTACATGTGAGGGAACTTTTGTGGTGGTTCCAAACATAACCTCGATATACCTAGTTGATTTACACCTGTGCCTCTTTTTTTTTTGGAAATTAATATGCATTTGTAAAGTCCACTTAATTGATACCTTTTGTTTGCACACTGTTTTAAATTCCTTTCATACTAATTATTACAGGGCCAGCATAGGCACTCGTGGAGAAACCATTTATTCAGACAATTGCTAGAGCTTTGAAGCCTGGTGGTGTTCTTTGTAATCTTGCTGAGAGCATGTGGCTGCACACACATCTAATCCAGGATATGCTTGCTATCTGTCAACAGACATTCAAGGGTGCCGTGCACTATGCCTGGACAAGTGTTCCAACATATCCCAGGTATTATGCACTAATATCCCAGGACGTGCTTATTGTACAATGACCACAGGAACATTTTGTTTCAATAAGCTCAGCAACTGTTCAGGAAGGTTTGCTTGCAAAAAAATGCACTTGCTGGTGTCTAAGTAGCTAGACATGAAACCACACTACAATTAGTGACTCAAATTAAAATTTACCAATTTTTAATTCATGGACGATTTTATATCCAATCTTTATTGTAGCTGAATTTTTCTGAGTGCATGAGTCCTTCTCTGTTGTCTCAGGTCTTATTCAATGATTTCCTAGGCACCATAAATTCAGGGCCTGGCTCTGTTCAGTTGGCTGAAAAAATGACCGATGCTGATGCTGATGTCCGTGCGTAATCGGCGGCGGCGGTTCCGCATGGAGGTAAGAACCGGCTGCTGTGGCTGCATATTGAACCTAGGGATTGTGACGGCATGACACACGGAGGCAACGCTAACCGGCGGCTGCTGTGCAGGGAGGCTCAAAGGGGAAGGCCACGCCTACGACCGCAGCGGTGCTCGCCACACCCTATAGGTGCTCATGTAAGTTTCTGGTTCCTCTTGCTTGGAATTTTACAAGAGTGCTAGCTAAATAGACTGTTTTCGTGCCCCATGCCAGTAATTGTTGGGTGAATTTTGGCGCTGCGCATGTTTGTATTTGCCATTCCAATAGATGTTTATGGTAGGGCTTCAATTGCCAGCGCCAGGCGCGATCACAATCACAGTCAACAAATAGATCTTTTGGACCTAACACCATGCACAACTAATTTTCATTGGACATAACACAAGAATGGACAGTGGGTGTAACATACGAAGAACTATTTCTAACCAAAAAGGAAACTACAAACCCAACGGGTAGCCCCTCTCAAAACAACTATTCAGTGCCTAAGCAGCTAGGGAAAATGCTTCTTGTTGATCCCACGATGGTTGTTAGTTAGGGTGGCTGCCTCAACGCCAGCGGTGGCAGCAGCACCATCAGTACCTGGCACTGTCGCCACCAGAGGTGGTGCCGGCAGCACTCCTGGTACCTCGGGGCACACGAGGGGTGCGAGGAATGGAGCACACCTTCGGCCGTAGTCTGCAGCGATCACCCTGATGGTGGCTATGTTGAGGTGGATGCGAAGGTGGTCAGGGATGGCAGGGCGCTGGACGTCCGGGAAGTTGAACTTACGTTGTCTGGGGAGGCACTCACCATAGAAGCAGAACATGGCGGCATCATATGCCAGAGCCGCCTCAAGGGCATGCCTAAACCTGCCGATCCAGAACCTGAGTCGTGTGTGTGGGATGCGGATCTCCGTAGCCCAGCTGCCCCAACTCCGCTCTCGTACGCCCGTCCAGCCTAGGCCCTTCTGTGGGCGACGGCGGTTGGACATTGTTGGCACCGTAGCGAGATGCCCTCCGCGGTGCTGTTGGGAACGTCCCCTCTTTGCTGGTGCTACTGTTGCTGGTTGGCGTGGCTGCTGCGGGCATAGCTCACCACCTGCAGTGTGCAAGAAACTTGAGCGAGGGCAGAGTGGTGGTGTTGAGTGGAGATGAACGGGAGAGAGGGTGTGTTTTTAAACGCGCCGTTCAGAGACAGGCCGGTGTACTGGTACCTGGCTGGCCAATTACTGAAGTACGAAGTAAAAAAACGGAGGGGACCATATTTCGATGTTTTGTAAGCACTGACTGGACCCTGAACCAACTGGTGTGGTTGTGCTAGATTCTCTCCTCAGATAGTAAATGCATACACACATCATTTCAGGATTCTATAGGTTGTTTTATTTGCTGGCAAACGTAGTTTTCTGGGTTTGTTCTTGTTCCTATGCTTGCTACTTGCAAGGCATTAGGACCTGCACCTCTTAGATCATAGTGGTTATTAGCACACAAGGTAAGTGGTGTTCTGATAAAGGTTTTTGGCATGGGTGTATTGAGAGTGTTTCAGTCGGCGTTAATTTAGTTGTTCCGCTTTCTTGTATTTGTAAACAACTGATTAGAGGACCACTAAAATGCGCTGTCATTGGCCAGGCTCCAATGTGGCTGGGCATATTACCAGATAATATATCTGGATTAGGGTGCGGTACTGCCGTTCCAATATATAATATATGTCATCACAAGCACCCAACACACATATTTATCTCAAGGTGGCCAATAAGGCCATTGGACAGTACATATGCGAGAACACACAGAACCAAAGGTACACACATAGGTAATTAGCAACACACATGCTAGAATAGCATAGGAGGCTAACATTGCTAAACAACATCTCGGAGACCGAGACTCTAGGTGGATGGAATGAGGCATGGGCTTCTAGCTGCACATGTGCTGGTATTAGCGATGAAATATTCGCTGGATGCTACATAGCATTGTGCCATATCACTAAGTTACAGCGTTCTCAAGAGACTGGTAGGATAGCATAGGGCTTTAGATGTAGCACCTCCGGACTTCCTAGAGAGCTCTGGTGATTGTGTCCTTGGCAGGGAGTGCATAAGTACAGGTTAGCGAGTCATTCGGAAGGAAACAGAAGAGTGTTTGGGACTAGGCGCAAACCAAGGAGCATGCATACCTTTAAAGACTCCCAGAAGGGATGTACATAGGGGTGCTCTCCAGGACAAGGTTGAATAGTTGTTCGACAAGCTGGACATACCGTGGGTCTGGTCCAGGACAAGGCTCTGCTCCAATGGACGTAAGAGGAGCCGCTAACGAAAGGATATCACCATAGCTTGAACAGATGGAGTCGAGGCGGTCAAGAAGTTTTTTATGAGATTTCAATAGATCGTTCGTCTGTACGCGTAGCATATCATACCTGGTCTGAACAAGCTGGGACCAGGACATGAAGTGGTTCAGTTGCCTGTATGTTTCCTTAAAGGCAGGATAAGTTAGATCATTGATGCAAATATTCAGCCTCGCTATAAAATAGCAGATTGCTTGCTCAGAAACACTTTCTTGTGCCTTATATTCGGTCATGCAAGGGATGCTATGGAAAGTCTGAACTTTCGGTAAGCCCTTGCTACCCGGTTGGGAAGGAAGCTCAATGCTGAGCCAGGCCATGGTTTTCTTGTTATCCACCTTAACTGCGCCCTCGGTGCGAATAACTGCGCCTATCTTGGGAAGGATCTGTCTTAGAATGCTTGTGCGTGATATGTCAAGTAAAACTGGATCCTACAACAAAGTTAAGCAAATATGAAGAGTCAGAACATCTGCGCGTGTATAGGTGGACCCAGAGAATTAAGCCACCACCTGAATTCATTTAGGCACGCGGGCGGGGTAAGCCAATACCATCATTCTTCATTCAAAGCCAACTAAATAAAGTAGTACCTGAGGCACGGGGACATGGGCACCCAAGCCGCCCGATGGAAGTGGTGGCACAGGGACATGGGCACCTAAACCAGACGATGGAAGTGGTGGCACCAGATCATGGGCATCCAATGGAAGTGGCGGCGCTGGATCCTCGATGATGCTCTTACCCTTATCCATGTTGACGATGATGCTCCTACCCTTATCCATGTTCCTGTCAGATGAGGGAGAACCTACTTTGTGAGAAATATAACATACACTGGTGTATACATAGACCACATAACTTTTATATCTAAGACAAAAGCAATTATAGTCACGACTTCATGTTTGTAGTTATATTTGTTCAAAATAAAAAGTGTCACCGGCACATGCTAAGCCCTGAAAAGAGGACCAAATAAGATAAAGCGGCTGAAAGTTGCATTAATGGTTTCACAATGTATATTCTTGTAATTTATCTAGCGGACCACTGCCTGGCACATGGACCACAGCAAGCGCTGCTTTGGTATCTATACCAGGAACCTATCGCAAGGAGAAATTTGGAAGGCTGAGTGACCCAGTGCTGACCTATGCCTGCCTGCAGGCCGCCGGTGTAGTCCTAAACATGGAACGTGCCATATAAATAGAGAAGCCTGCGTAGGTGTAGTATTGGCGGCGAACATGAACCCATGGGCAGGTGAACTACATGCACGAAAAGGATGGCCTACTTGAGTAGACGGCGAGACTGGTAACAGTAGGTGTCTTCAATGAAATGCACCTCAGGCACGCTACCAATTTGGGAGGGATGCAGTGCATCGCTACGAACACATTACGCACGAGTGGGTGCATGTGTGACTGCGATTAAACGAGTGGTGCCTTTTGTCCACTGGCAGGGTCACCTGAGACCCTTCTAGGCGCCGCCTCCTACCCTACATAGGTTTCTAGGAGTCTATGTCAGTGTGCACCAGGCACACCTAAGCTATCCCGGTTTGGGCGGCTACCCTAGATAGGTTTTTAGGAGTTTGTGTTGGTTCCATTATGGGCACACGTGCACAGAGAAGTACATTTTTGGCCGGATAGATGCATCTAGGCACGTGCTAAGAAAGCACACATTAGGTACCCCTTTTGTATTAGATCTCTCACCCTGCCGATGGTAGCGCGAATGCATGGCCATATTTCACTCACGTAGTTGATCTATTACTTGCTTTGACGGGCTCGTGTACTGACTTAATGGTTAATGGTGGAAGACTCATCCGTCAAAACATCAGCAGGTAGCAGTAACCTATATTGCAGGCCCAGACTGACTCGGTATGGTGCCATGACCTGCACACACACAGAAACAAAGATATCTAACAGCACACTAACGTAGCTTGGCAGCCCTTGCATCAAAGTTTGATGGATGCGATATTTAGAAGCCATCATAATGCCTTGTCCATAGAGCTAAATGGGTATGGTGGATGAGGAATTGGGTTCACCAGTTACGACGCAGGTCCATTGAAAGGCCATACTGCCTCTTTCCTGGTCGGTGAGAGGAAGCCCCACATGCGCTCAACGTGTTGCTGTTGAAGTCTGTGGAGGGTCTGACAACAAAAAAACAACACGTATCCAATGAAACGTATGAACACTTGATGGGACATGCATAGAAGGACAAAAAACACCTGCTCTTCCCAGGTAGGATAGTTACTGTGTTAGGAGAGATTTACCCCACATGTCTTCTTCCCTTATATACAAATTGACTACCAGCCGCTCATTTACACGCACGCAAGCTACTATCAGCTAGTGCATTTCTTTGCATGGGAAAAAATACTACCAGCTACTTCTCTGCGTGCAAGAAGCTCACAGCTGGCGGCAGGAATTTACAGCGCATCTAATGCCTTGCATGAGGCAGATGAAACGCAAAACAGGAACACAGCATGTAGGCCGCTCTGAGGGACAATACAAGGTACGGTTAGGTAACTCATAACTCCTCCTTTTGTCCACACCTATGGACATGCTAAATAATAAGATCTGGCATCAATTAAACATAGGGGGTGGTGAGACTGGTAAAGCACAACCCCCTACTCCATCATCCTGGTTTCTACAATCTCAGCGGTGAAACTTTTCCGTTCTCTCTTTTGTTCCCATTCACCAATCAGAGCACAGCCAAGAGGTACAACCCTCCTGGGGAGCAAACCACACAGACTTATATTGATGATGATGTTCTTACCCCCATCCATGCTCCTACTAGATGAGTGGGAACCTACTTTGTGAGATATATAACATACAGTAGTGCATACATAGGCCACATACCTTCTACATCTAAAACAAAAGCAAATATAGCTACGAGGCCATGGCCGTAGATATATTTGTTCCAAATAAAAACTCAGACTAGCACATGCTAAGCTCTGAGAAGAGGACCAAATAACATAAAATCGGTGAAAGTAACATTAATAATTTGACACTGTATGTTTCTGCATTCTATCCACGGGACCACATCCTGGCACATGGACCACAGAAAGCGCTGTTTTTGCAGCTACAGGAGGAACCTATTGCAAGGAAAGATCTGGAAGGCTGAAGTACCTACCACTGAGCTATGCCTGCTTGCAGACTGCTAGTGTAGTCCTAGACACGGAACCTGGCATATAAAAAGAGAAGCTTGCACAGGTGTAGTATTGCCGACTTACATGAACCCACAGGTAGGTGAACTACATGCACGACAAGGATGGGCTAGCCGATTATATGTTGTTACTGCTAACAGTAGCCACCTTCAATGAGATGCACTCTAGGAACGCCACCGTGTGTGGTAGGTGCACCTCAGCTGTCTCACACCGCAATTAGTTCTGTGCGCACGTGTGCACAGGGAACTACTATTTTGGCGGGGTACATGCATCCACCCACACCATGACAAAACACACGCTAGGTACCCCTTATGTATTAGACCTTGCACCCTGCTGATGGTGGCGCAGATGCACGGCCATACCGCACTTAGTTGCTCTATTACTTCCACTGGTCAGATCGTGTATTAATCTAACGGCCAATGGTGGAAGGGTCGGACACAAAAAACGACAGCACCTAACAGGCACATATCTCGCAGGCACACACTCATTCAGCAAGGTGTCATGACCTGCACACACACACAAAGAAACATATCTAACAATACATTCATGTAGCTTGTAAACCCTTGCACAGCTGGATGGATGGGACATTTAGAAGCCATCATAACGGACTGTCCATAGAGGTAAATGGGTAGAGTGGTTCAGGGACTGTGCTAACCAATTAAAACCTAGTTCCATCGATAGGCCATGCTGCCTCCTTTTTGGTCGGTGAGAGGAAGGCCATATGCGGCAGATGCATCGCTGTAGAGGGTCCGAGGATAGGGACCATTCCACAAACTTTTTCTTAACAAACCCACATGATAGATGTGTTTCCGTCCCTTACAAATTTACCATCAGCTACTCATTTACACGTAGGAAAATCTCTATCAGATACTGCATTCCTGCGCATGCAAAAAAATAAATATCAGCTACTCACCTGCATGCAGGGAATTTACTATCGGCGGCAGGAATTTACAGCGCATCTAATGCCTTGCATGGGGCACCTGAAACGAGGAACAGAAACACTGCATGCAGGAAGCTGTGAGAAATAGGCAAAGGTACAGTTAGGTAGGGCATAACTCCCCTTGCATGACCACATTTATGGCTAGAGTAAATAATAGGATCTGGCATCAACTAAACATACGCAATGGTGAGAACGGTAAATCGCAGCCATCGTTGGCACTAAACATCTCACTTTGATCCTTGGCATTTTTTTGGCAGGGCTTTCATGCACAGGCCATCCAAATTCTGGGCAACTAGGCAATGTATACTGTTAAACGGCAGAAACAGCAAAACAATCAGGTCAGCATTCATCGCCCCTACTCTACTATCCTGATTTCCACAATCTCCATGACCGAAATTTCCTGCTTTCTATTTTTTTTACATTCACCAAACAGAGCACAGCCAAGAGGTACAATCCCCATGTAGACCAAACCATAAAAACTTATTAGCACATAGGACTCAAGGTGCGAGTGCAGGCACTGCATAGATAGTAGTATAATGTACAAGGAGCTGGATACGTTCACAAGGAAGACAATTAGACAGAACACTTTAATTGACCTGAAGCCAGCACACATGGAGGTAAAACAAATAGGGAGGCATACAGACTATTTGCTCACCAACCGAAGACGCCTGGTGGCAACACAGCACCAAGGCACTCTGGCCGATAGGTAAAGGCCCTAGTTTAGGCACTGCACCTAAGACAACAACATAAAGTTGCCTACCTACTAAACTGGCATAGCGAACAAATAGATACATGAGCCTAGGGGTCTCCAAAGCTCAACATAAGTAAGGACTCATAGGCCAAGTTCATACCACAAAGGGACACTACCCAGTACATGACACGCCTAAAACTGGAACAGCGACTATGGCGCCAACACGGATCGCATAGAGCAGCATCAGATTCATTGGTCGAAGCTGTGTAGCCACAGGGGGTTGATGGTGGAGTCCAAGCACGTAGGCCTACTCATCGCTGGAAATTAGAAATACTTTGTCAGCAAACTGATGGAACCCAAAACTAAAATAGTATAAGAATGAATAGGCTACCTTGCTCCGGCTTTCTTTGCAGGGAATAAATCCCTGCGAGCAGACCTCTGTCTCTTTCCTAGAATAGTTCTGCAAGAAAAACTATATAAGCAAATCAGCCATACAGGGTCCATACTCCACTTGGGAAGGTGACCATAGCCATACTTAACATCCAATGTTGGAGGGACCTAATGTAATACCTTCTAAACCAATTTTGAGGGGTGCGAAGAGTGCAGTACGTGGATATGGCAAATGATTTAAACTACTTAGTACACAAAGGTACATACCCATGCTCTTCATGGACATTAGAGGGTACCTCCTTCCCCTTGCTGGATGAGGTTTTGGTATTAGCCACTATGGCAGGGGTAGGAGGAGGGGTTGAGCCACCGTCTGCATTCTTAGGAACCTCAGGAACGACAAGAACATGTGTCTGATCGTCTTTTCCAGAGGCAACACCTGATGTCCCAATCTTGTCCATAGCTTTGGTATCCCTAGGACGATGCGGCGAACGTTCGGTAGGACCACGAGCCTGACCAACCGTTGGATCGGGAAACACCCTCCTAGCTTGAAAGCAAAGCTAGCCAGTCCTAAACGTTTGCTCACTGATAACAACCTGGAAGACGTACTTCCGACCAACAAGGCCGCGAAGGGGTGCAGGCAGCAAAATCTGATTGGATGAGCTTTCTTCAACAAGCTCAGCAGCAGTCCACCGGACAACCTGTTCAGCTACTCCTCCAAAGAGAAATATTTTCACGCGGCCAGTGCTATCCTCGATGATCACACTTAGCTTATAGCTTGGGTAGGCAAGAAGAAGGCACATTAGAAATAAGTTAGCGGCCTTTGTTTCCTGGGTAGGACCAGTTACGTCTGAAGCAAGGATTACCTGGGAACAACCACTGGTTTAGCCTCATCGCAGTTAGTGCATTCAAAGCCATCGAAAGTAGCCTTCAACCCCCGCTTGCATGTATTGCAACCTTTATACCACCAACCATTGGAAATGTCTATTTCTCTTACAACTGCATCGCAGGTGAAACGAACAGCCTACATGGAAGGGCAGATTAAATTTTATTAACCCGACGTGAGTAGGGCATATAGGTAATTGGTATGAAGGAGGCAATACATTGCTGTCGTGGGGATCCAATGCTAGGAGCTCGGCAATAGTTTTCCTGTTGGCGCCTGCTTCATCACCAAAACCCGCGTCTGCATCATCATCGCCGGGCAGGAACACAACTTCGGAGCCTCTTCCTTGTAAACTAAGGACAAGGACAACAGCTATTTACACACCCTGCAAATCAGTAAAGGTTGAACAGCAGGGAAGCCATATTACCTAACACGAAAAGCGTTCACTTCTAGAAGGTCAATGTTCATGTACCATTTAGTGCCATCACCGCTCGCACATGTTGTGGCACCTATGTTGGCAGTGGGCTGGACAGGTTATATCAAGAACTAGGTGTAACACAGAGGATACATAGAAACGATACTATAAATAGCATGCACCTAAGTATTGCTTCACTTGCACCCTAGCAAAAACCATCACAATAGGTTCATCTTTATCAATGGTTTCAATAAGGTCCTGGTCTTCAAACGAAGTTGCATGCTCGCCCCACAATGTAATTTGTAAGAGATGGTCGCTGCAAGCATAGACACAATAAATTGATGCTGACCAGAATACTCATAAACTACCACGGAACCAACCATAAGTCATGTAGCTCCACCACCCGCCGCACGCACACACCATTTAGGCCACTAGATCGCAACACGGGATGTATGACTGCAAGCTGCCCGATAACATCTGTTTGGAATGCAAACACCACGTTACCTGTGAAGTAAATCAGGGAAAATAGGAAAAGGGAGCCTGCACAGGCAAGGCAAGGGCAGTGCATACCTACTAGGCCATGACCGCTCCCCCGTCTATAAGTTAATTCTTCAAAGTCCACAAAATTGAAAACATAAAGGGGAAGCTGGGCGGCCATCTCTGTAGGTATCTCCTCTACAACAGTCCACGGTGTAAAATAAATTGTCTGTGGGTTCGGTACAGGGCTATACTTCCTTGCCTGCTTGCTAACTTGGAACTTTTTAATCATATAGGTGCTGCCTTCAACTAAAGAACCAGCAAATTTGTTAAGGTCTTTATGCCCGATGCAAGCGGTAATACCCACACCCTGATGTAGAAAGTCTCAGATTGCATGGACACAGTTAAAGAGAAATAGCATGTACCCACATGTAGCAAGGGACATACCTGTTCATCAACCAGAACAAGTTCCATGGCAGTTACACCCTTCCACTTAGAAGTCAAAGATAGTTTCCACATCCTAGCAACTCTAACCTTGATGGTCCAATTGTGCCATGTTGGATTAATCTATGATACCAAGGTGTACTCCATCTGGTGGAGGGCCATCACCAAAAGGAAAAGAAGTGTATTAAATAAACCACCATAACACAATTAAGATAGGAGACCATGGACTGCAAAGGTGTGGGGCCACCATATATAGGGGTAAACAATTTACCAGAGTGTCCGAAGGACTTCTTTGTACACAATGTTTTCAGTAAGGTTAGAGGCTAGACCTGTGTCGTCGTCAATCAAAACACGCAGCCCATCTCTAGATGTGACACGGGATATAGCAACATACAATTGCCCATGAGAAAAAACTGGGCGCGGTAGGTACAGGCCAACGCTATGCAAAGTTTGCCCTTGGCTCTTGTTTATAGTCATTGCATAGCACAGTCTTACTGGAAACTGGCGTCTGCTAAGAACAAATGGCCATTTAGTGCTTGACACGTGCAACGAAAGCCTAGGGAGCAGAACCTTGTCGCCAATGTGAGAGCCAGTTATTATCTGAGCTTCCAACACGCGGTCACCTAACTGGGTTATTATAAGACGTGTACCATTGCAAAGGCCAGCACTCTGGTTTAGATTGCGCAGCAACATTACGGGCGACCCAACCTTAAGCATAAGTTTATGAGAAGGAATGCCCTTGAATTGTAGGGAGTTTAGGAATTCAACAGGGTAAAGTAGGTCTGCGTTACCATGGTCCTTGGAGGTTTCAACCAAAGAATCGGAACTAAGGTATACCTTTTCACTGCCTGGGATTAAAGAAAGGACGCAGTTATTAATATCATTGATGGTATCATTTTTTGGAGCAATGATAGCCCGTTCCCTTAAGTAGTTTGGGTCCGAGTACAATGTGTCTAAGTTGGGATAGGTACATCTTATGATATTATCAATAGGGGAGCCAAGTTTTGGAACCAAGATGTCATGAGGTATCTCAACCAGCTCAGAGTCTCCATCATCAGTATGATTACTACCCGCAGTAGTGCCATCCCCAATAGTCAACACCCAATCACTAAATGCTCTCACCTTATCAGTTGGCAAACCATTGCAAGACATCTCAAGTAAGCGCATATTGATTGTTAGCTTTAGGATCTTAACATGTTTCCATAGATAAGAGTTAGTTATGGACGCATCAATGGTGTCTAACCTGCTGCCGCCCTCGACCACAGGCAGCATTTATTAAGACACGAAGAGTCTGTCTCCCCAAGAATGTCACGCATGCTACGATCTAAAGATTCGAAGCAATGTCGGTGGGTCATGGGCGCCTCATCCCATATGATCAAAGAGCTATGCGCTATTAAGTCGGCAAGAAAAGTTCCCCTCTTAATATTGCACACGGACGACTCATCAATAACTATAGGAATTTTAAATCGGGAATGGGCAGTACGGCCTCCAGGCAGTAGTAAGGAAGCAACTCCAGATGAGGCCACAGCGAGGATGATAAGCCTTTTGGACCGCAGGCGCGAAATAATCACATTCCAAAGGAATGTCTTGCCGGTGCCACCGCATCCATACACAAAAAAAAAATTGTCCTGATTTCCTATAGACCGACTGTGTGACAACATCATAAACCTTTTTCTGTTCAACGTTCAGCTGACTAATGAGGGTACCATGGATTCGCACGAGATCCTCACAGTCATAGGCTAGTTCCTCAGCTAAAAGCCTATTTGCAACTCTACTACGCATGGTTCGATCAGGCTCTGGTAAACCATAATCAGTCATTAAACCACCGTTTTTGACAAACAAGGAATCCAGTTCAAGCAATACATGGTTTTTTAGTTGATCCTTTGGAACATTATAGGTAGGCAGCTGCACCAGCCTTTTTATGCTGTAAAGTATATCGTCAGTAAAATATTCATAGAATTCATTGAAGAGGGAGGCTGCGTCGCAGACAGAGCAAAAAAGGATTATAGTAACAAGAAGTTGACGCATCTGAGTAGATGATCCCCACATAGATGCTTCCCTAAGGGCCTCACGCCACTCACTATCATCGCCAAGAAGACCCATAGACTGACATGCATCCTTAAATGTTGGATATAGAACACCGTTAATAGTTCGGAGGTCTGTGTAGGAAGTAGCACCCTTGGCAACGTTGAGGAGCATACGAAGGTAATACAGCTCACCACAACTAGGATTGATATATATAGCTCTACCAATTTTTGTAGGCCCCTTGCGTGGGCGCCATTCCTTGTACTTTTTATGCCAGACCCACTTTGTTGGGAATTCTATATACGTTAACTCTCGAGCGCATGGGAACTTCCTATTAGCAGAAAACCATTCAGTGAGGGTTGTCTGCATGTAACTATGGTCATGTACAATAGTAGACAAGGGTTGGTTAGCTGGGTAGACAACGCTATTCATGAAAGGAAGGTGCACAGCCAGCCTTTCCACCACAGGAGTCCTATAGTGAATATCAAATTCAAACAAGTGCCAGATAGCCTCATGCGGAGATAGGTAGCGGCAATCGATGTACTCACGGACCTCATCCACATCCTCAGCCTGCCTCTGGGAATCTAATGGCTGGGCACTATGGCAGCTACTACCAACCTCAACGTGCGAACTGTCCCCAGCTACGTTAGGTGCACACGTTTCAATGACAGCCTTAGCACGGTCCGGCCCTTTTGTAATATATTTAAACAAGTATTTTATAAGATGTGTCTTGTTACACCATTCAGTATTTATATGTGCTCTAAATCTTTTCAACAACGTCATATTGTATGGGACAACCCAATCGTTGTCAAGTTTAACACCGTATCGCTCGACAAAGTGCCCTATGTCAGGACGGCGCCTATACTGCACAAAGCCATCCTCACCAACAATCGTGTTTTGTTGAGTGCCCTTTGGGAAGAACTTGGAACACTTGTTGTTTTTCATGCACGGGCATTTCTGATTCAGCTGACCACAAGGGCCATGCACCATAAATTCATCGATAAGACTATAACCTAGTGGGTCACATGCCCTATCCGGTATCTCTGCACATATTATTGAGTCAATAAAAGAAGGATGAGGGTCTTGAGTGTTACCTTCAAGCCAAACCAAGATATGAACGTGGGGCAGGCCACGCTTTTGGAACTCGATGGTGTAGAGCACTGAAACAGGAAACGGCGGTATCAGGATTAGAACGATGGCAGGCAATCAAATAAGTCATTCCATGGGAGACTGTCTCGGTGTATGTGCCTAACTGGATGGTAAGGAATAACATATGGGACCACACCTAGGCAAGTCAGCTACCCAAATGGTTTTCCCTGGTAAATCCATTGTGCAGTAAGCATCCACTAGATGCCTAGGGAAGACTCTTTTCCAAATAGGAAATATAGTGATGGAGGGTGGGAATTGCCAGCTATACCTGCACGCGCCTTCCCAAAATAAGTTCCTTTCTTCAACCCAGAAACAAGCTCGGCCACCTTTAGCTTGAAGACTCGACTAACTATATCAGGCCTAGCGTCAGGCTTTTGTCCTGGAACAAATATAAGGGCATCAGCTATTTCTTGCCACTTTGGATTACATGTAAAAGTAATAAACATATCTGGAGGCCCATATGATCGGCAGATGGCCATTGCATCCTGGTAATTCTGAACCATATACCGTTTGCTCCCTGTAAAGCTAGTAGGCAAAATAACCTTCTTACCAAGGCCACTAACATCAACATCACACCTGCGAAGCGCATCCTCGAGGCCCTTGTACACCTCTGACCTCAGGTTCTTATTGTTTCTAACTATAAACCTAAGCCTATTCTCCTCCACGGATGCGAAGGCGTCAACAATATATTGCTGGAATAATCGGTCACCACGTATCAATGTGGTTGCCTCACATCTACGTTGCTGTAATCTATAAGCATAGTACTCAAGCATTGTGACTGCACCTCTAGCTCCAACCCTCAAGGGTGCTGACCTTTTGTACCTAATTCCTATTTTGAAGCCCTGGTCCCCATAAGGGAACAAAATCGGGTACTGCAATGCCATATAGTTTGCATGTAGGTTGCTAATTCGTTTAAGGCCGCCACCCCTAGCCTGAACGATTATATCTGGGCACTTTTTTTCCTCAGAAAAGTCCCCAACTATCAAAGCAGCTATCTCAGACCCTGCCGGCGCACTATACTGGGGCGCGTTCTTGGACCTATCATGTAACAGCCTAAGACGTAACGGTTGACACTGACTATGTACCAGTAAGTCCCCAGCTGCCCTAAATGATTTTACCAATGAATTTGATTCATCAAACATTCGTACCAAGCCTTCAACTATCCGTTTGTCAACCTGCCTACCATCGTCAGACTCCCTATGCCTATCAAAAATCGCCATTCGATTTTGAACTTCATTTTCAGTGTCAAAAATATAGAGCTGTGCATAAACTGGAGACGCACCCTCATCTGGCAGCAAAGAGCCAATTCTATGGTGGACCTGACCATTAATCTTAAACACATATGGACCAGGCCCCTTGTTTACACCTGTGTCAATTTTAGCACCAAGCGATGTGAAAGCAAACATAGAATTGTAGGAGCGAATAGATTTCATAAAATATTTGGAAAGAACACCACCATTTGGATTCAACAGCCCATCTCGTAATTACTTGGTCTTCAACCTTGTGCATGACGTACAGAACGTGAGGGCCTCCATGCCATGGCTGATCAGCAGGGTAGGGCCCTGGCTAGCAGGAGGGGAACAGGCCAGGACAACGGCGGACCGGCGGACGGCAGCAAGAGAAGGAGGAGAAAAATCTAATTTACTACACGAGGGATTTCCCAAACTAGGGGCTCCACTTATAGTAGTTTTGGTGTGCTTTGCCCAAGGGGTTGGTACATATATATATATATATATATATATATATATATATATATATATATATATATATATATATATAGGGAGAGGCTATTCAGCAGCCGGCTACAAAATAAGTTATTCTATAGCCACCTCTATTTACCATAATTTTATATACTAATTTACCATAATGTCAATACATATTTACGATAGTTGGGTTACTATAACACATGGGAATATTTACCATAACGTTATAGTAAACCACTTAGTAAGGAGTTACTGTAAATCTCGTAAATTAACATAGTAATTATCGTAACTCAAAGTGGCTACAGAATAAGTTATTCTGCAGCCAGCTATAGGATAGTAGTTCTATATATATATATATATATATATATATATATATATATATAGGGAGGAAAACTCTCAACATCTACATCAACTAGCAATATGGTACTAATTGATGTTGCACCATCCACCTCCACTAATAGGCCTAAATAATCATTTAAGCCCATTAGTAAATAAAGACATTGGCCTTTAAGAGTAAGTGGAAAATTGGGCTCGGATTTTTCTAATTTCGAAATTACTTAATATCATGAAATAAAAATAATTCTAGAAAGTCTAGATTTACCATTTATATCATGAAAAATGCTTTGAAGCTTAGAAAAATCCCTGGAAAAATCCTGGAGATAAATTAAAAGATGTGAAAGGCCATACTGCCTCTTTCCTGGTCGGTGAGAGGAAGCCCCACATGCGCTCAACGTGTTGCTGTTGAAGTCTGTGGAGGGTCTGACAACAAAAAAACAACACGTATCCAATGAAACGTATGAACACTTGATGGGACATGCATAGAAGGACAAAAAACACCTGCTCTTCCCAGGTAGGATAGTTACTGTGTTAGGAGAGATTTACCCCACATGTCTTCTTCCCTTATATACAAATTGACTACCAGCCGCTCATTTACACGCACGCAAGCTACTATCAGCTAGTGCATTTCTTTGCATGGGAAAAAATACTACCAGCTACTTCTCTGCGTGCAAGAAGCTCACAGCTGGCGGCAGGAATTTACAGCGCATCTAATGCCTTGCATGAGGCAGATGAAACGCAAAACAGGAACACAGCATGTAGGCCGCTCTGAGGGACAATACAAGGTACGGTTAGGTAACTCATAACTCCTCCTTTTGTCCACACCTATGGACATGCTAAATAATAAGATCTGGCATCAATTAAACATAGGGGGTGGTGAGACTGGTAAAGCACAACCCCCTACTCCATCATCCTGGTTTCTACAATCTCAGCGGTGAAACTTTTCCGTTCTCTCTTTTGTTCCCATTCACCAATCAGAGCACAGCCAAGAGGTACAACCCTCCTGGGGAGCAAACCACACAGACTTATATTGATGATGATGTTCTTACCCCCATCCATGCTCCTACTAGATGAGTGGGAACCTACTTTGTGAGATATATAACATACAGTAGTGCATACATAGGCCACATACCTTCTACATCTAAAACAAAAGCAAATATAGCTACGAGGCCATGGCCGTAGATATATTTGTTCCAAATAAAAACTCAGACTAGCACATGCTAAGCTCTGAGAAGAGGACCAAATAACATAAAATCGGTGAAAGTAACATTAATAATTTGACACTGTATGTTTCTGCATTCTATCCACGGGACCACATCCTGGCACATGGACCACAGAAAGCGCTGTTTTTGCAGCTACAGGAGGAACCTATTGCAAGGAAAGATCTGGAAGGCTGAAGTACCTACCACTGAGCTATGCCTGCTTGCAGACTGCTAGTGTAGTCCTAGACACGGAACCTGGCATATAAAAAGAGAAGCTTGCACAGGTGTAGTATTGCCGACTTACATGAACCCACAGGTAGGTGAACTACATGCACGACAAGGATGGGCTAGCCGATTATATGTTGTTACTGCTAACAGTAGCCACCTTCAATGAGATGCACTCTAGGAACGCCACCGTGTGTGGTAGGTGCACCTCAGCTGTCTCACACCGCAATTAGTTCTGTGCGCACGTGTGCACAGGGAACTACTATTTTGGCGGGGTACATGCATCCACCCACACCATGACAAAACACACGCTAGGTACCCCTTATGTATTAGACCTTGCACCCTGCTGATGGTGGCGCAGATGCACGGCCATACCGCACTTAGTTGCTCTATTACTTCCACTGGTCAGATCGTGTATTAATCTAACGGCCAATGGTGGAAGGGTCGGACACAAAAAACGACAGCACCTAACAGGCACATATCTCGCAGGCACACACTCATTCAGCAAGGTGTCATGACCTGCACACACACACAAAGAAACATATCTAACAATACATTCATGTAGCTTGTAAACCCTTGCACAGCTGGATGGATGGGACATTTAGAAGCCATCATAACGGACTGTCCATAGAGGTAAATGGGTAGAGTGGTTCAGGGACTGTGCTAACCAATTAAAACCTAGTTCCATCGATAGGCCATGCTGCCTCCTTTTTGGTCGGTGAGAGGAAGGCCATATGCGGCAGATGCATCGCTGTAGAGGGTCCGAGGATAGGGACCATTCCACAAACTTTTTCTTAACAAACCCACATGATAGATGTGTTTCCGTCCCTTACAAATTTACCATCAGCTACTCATTTACACGTAGGAAAATCTCTATCAGATACTGCATTCCTGCGCATGCAAAAAAATAAATATCAGCTACTCACCTGCATGCAGGGAATTTACTATCGGCGGCAGGAATTTACAGCGCATCTAATGCCTTGCATGGGGCACCTGAAACGAGGAACAGAAACACTGCATGCAGGAAGCTGTGAGAAATAGGCAAAGGTACAGTTAGGTAGGGCATAACTCCCCTTGCATGACCACATTTATGGCTAGAGTAAATAATAGGATCTGGCATCAACTAAACATACGCAATGGTGAGAACGGTAAATCGCAGCCATCGTTGGCACTAAACATCTCACTTTGATCCTTGGCATTTTTTTGGCAGGGCTTTCATGCACAGGCCATCCAAATTCTGGGCAACTAGGCAATGTATACTGTTAAACGGCAGAAACAGCAAAACAATCAGGTCAGCATTCATCGCCCCTACTCTACTATCCTGATTTCCACAATCTCCATGACCGAAATTTCCTGCTTTCTATTTTTTTTACATTCACCAAACAGAGCACAGCCAAGAGGTACAATCCCCATGTAGACCAAACCATAAAAACTTATTAGCACATAGGACTCAAGGTGCGAGTGCAGGCACTGCATAGATAGTAGTATAATGTACAAGGAGCTGGATACGTTCACAAGGAAGACAATTAGACAGAACACTTTAATTGACCTGAAGCCAGCACACATGGAGGTAAAACAAATAGGGAGGCATACAGACTATTTGCTCACCAACCGAAGACGCCTGGTGGCAACACAGCACCAAGGCACTCTGGCCGATAGGTAAAGGCCCTAGTTTAGGCACTGCACCTAAGACAACAACATAAAGTTGCCTACCTACTAAACTGGCATAGCGAACAAATAGATACATGAGCCTAGGGGTCTCCAAAGCTCAACATAAGTAAGGACTCATAGGCCAAGTTCATACCACAAAGGGACACTACCCAGTACATGACACGCCTAAAACTGGAACAGCGACTATGGCGCCAACACGGATCGCATAGAGCAGCATCAGATTCATTGGTCGAAGCTGTGTAGCCACAGGGGGTTGATGGTGGAGTCCAAGCACGTAGGCCTACTCATCGCTGGAAATTAGAAATACTTTGTCAGCAAACTGATGGAACCCAAAACTAAAATAGTATAAGAATGAATAGGCTACCTTGCTCCGGCTTTCTTTGCAGGGAATAAATCCCTGCGAGCAGACCTCTGTCTCTTTCCTAGAATAGTTCTGCAAGAAAAACTATATAAGCAAATCAGCCATACAGGGTCCATACTCCACTTGGGAAGGTGACCATAGCCATACTTAACATCCAATGTTGGAGGGACCTAATGTAATACCTTCTAAACCAATTTTGAGGGGTGCGAAGAGTGCAGTACGTGGATATGGCAAATGATTTAAACTACTTAGTACACAAAGGTACATACCCATGCTCTTCATGGACATTAGAGGGTACCTCCTTCCCCTTGCTGGATGAGGTTTTGGTATTAGCCACTATGGCAGGGGTAGGAGGAGGGGTTGAGCCACCGTCTGCATTCTTAGGAACCTCAGGAACGACAAGAACATGTGTCTGATCGTCTTTTCCAGAGGCAACACCTGATGTCCCAATCTTGTCCATAGCTTTGGTATCCCTAGGACGATGCGGCGAACGTTCGGTAGGACCACGAGCCTGACCAACCGTTGGATCGGGAAACACCCTCCTAGCTTGAAAGCAAAGCTAGCCAGTCCTAAACGTTTGCTCACTGATAACAACCTGGAAGACGTACTTCCGACCAACAAGGCCGCGAAGGGGTGCAGGCAGCAAAATCTGATTGGATGAGCTTTCTTCAACAAGCTCAGCAGCAGTCCACCGGACAACCTGTTCAGCTACTCCTCCAAAGAGAAATATTTTCACGCGGCCAGTGCTATCCTCGATGATCACACTTAGCTTATAGCTTGGGTAGGCAAGAAGAAGGCACATTAGAAATAAGTTAGCGGCCTTTGTTTCCTGGGTAGGACCAGTTACGTCTGAAGCAAGGATTACCTGGGAACAACCACTGGTTTAGCCTCATCGCAGTTAGTGCATTCAAAGCCATCGAAAGTAGCCTTCAACCCCCGCTTGCATGTATTGCAACCTTTATACCACCAACCATTGGAAATGTCTATTTCTCTTACAACTGCATCGCAGGTGAAACGAACAGCCTACATGGAAGGGCAGATTAAATTTTATTAACCCGACGTGAGTAGGGCATATAGGTAATTGGTATGAAGGAGGCAATACATTGCTGTCGTGGGGATCCAATGCTAGGAGCTCGGCAATAGTTTTCCTGTTGGCGCCTGCTTCATCACCAAAACCCGCGTCTGCATCATCATCGCCGGGCAGGAACACAACTTCGGAGCCTCTTCCTTGTAAACTAAGGACAAGGACAACAGCTATTTACACACCCTGCAAATCAGTAAAGGTTGAACAGCAGGGAAGCCATATTACCTAACACGAAAAGCGTTCACTTCTAGAAGGTCAATGTTCATGTACCATTTAGTGCCATCACCGCTCGCACATGTTGTGGCACCTATGTTGGCAGTGGGCTGGACAGGTTATATCAAGAACTAGGTGTAACACAGAGGATACATAGAAACGATACTATAAATAGCATGCACCTAAGTATTGCTTCACTTGCACCCTAGCAAAAACCATCACAATAGGTTCATCTTTATCAATGGTTTCAATAAGGTCCTGGTCTTCAAACGAAGTTGCATGCTCGCCCCACAATGTAATTTGTAAGAGATGGTCGCTGCAAGCATAGACACAATAAATTGATGCTGACCAGAATACTCATAAACTACCACGGAACCAACCATAAGTCATGTAGCTCCACCACCCGCCGCACGCACACACCATTTAGGCCACTAGATCGCAACACGGGATGTATGACTGCAAGCTGCCCGATAACATCTGTTTGGAATGCAAACACCACGTTACCTGTGAAGTAAATCAGGGAAAATAGGAAAAGGGAGCCTGCACAGGCAAGGCAAGGGCAGTGCATACCTACTAGGCCATGACCGCTCCCCCGTCTATAAGTTAATTCTTCAAAGTCCACAAAATTGAAAACATAAAGGGGAAGCTGGGCGGCCATCTCTGTAGGTATCTCCTCTACAACAGTCCACGGTGTAAAATAAATTGTCTGTGGGTTCGGTACAGGGCTATACTTCCTTGCCTGCTTGCTAACTTGGAACTTTTTAATCATATAGGTGCTGCCTTCAACTAAAGAACCAGCAAATTTGTTAAGGTCTTTATGCCCGATGCAAGCGGTAATACCCACACCCTGATGTAGAAAGTCTCAGATTGCATGGACACAGTTAAAGAGAAATAGCATGTACCCACATGTAGCAAGGGACATACCTGTTCATCAACCAGAACAAGTTCCATGGCAGTTACACCCTTCCACTTAGAAGTCAAAGATAGTTTCCACATCCTAGCAACTCTAACCTTGATGGTCCAATTGTGCCATGTTGGATTAATCTATGATACCAAGGTGTACTCCATCTGGTGGAGGGCCATCACCAAAAGGAAAAGAAGTGTATTAAATAAACCACCATAACACAATTAAGATAGGAGACCATGGACTGCAAAGGTGTGGGGCCACCATATATAGGGGTAAACAATTTACCAGAGTGTCCGAAGGACTTCTTTGTACACAATGTTTTCAGTAAGGTTAGAGGCTAGACCTGTGTCGTCGTCAATCAAAACACGCAGCCCATCTCTAGATGTGACACGGGATATAGCAACATACAATTGCCCATGAGAAAAAACTGGGCGCGGTAGGTACAGGCCAACGCTATGCAAAGTTTGCCCTTGGCTCTTGTTTATAGTCATTGCATAGCACAGTCTTACTGGAAACTGGCGTCTGCTAAGAACAAATGGCCATTTAGTGCTTGACACGTGCAACGAAAGCCTAGGGAGCAGAACCTTGTCGCCAATGTGAGAGCCAGTTATTATCTGAGCTTCCAACACGCGGTCACCTAACTGGGTTATTATAAGACGTGTACCATTGCAAAGGCCAGCACTCTGGTTTAGATTGCGCAGCAACATTACGGGCGACCCAACCTTAAGCATAAGTTTATGAGAAGGAATGCCCTTGAATTGTAGGGAGTTTAGGAATTCAACAGGGTAAAGTAGGTCTGCGTTACCATGGTCCTTGGAGGTTTCAACCAAAGAATCGGAACTAAGGTATACCTTTTCACTGCCTGGGATTAAAGAAAGGACGCAGTTATTAATATCATTGATGGTATCATTTTTTGGAGCAATGATAGCCCGTTCCCTTAAGTAGTTTGGGTCCGAGTACAATGTGTCTAAGTTGGGATAGGTACATCTTATGATATTATCAATAGGGGAGCCAAGTTTTGGAACCAAGATGTCATGAGGTATCTCAACCAGCTCAGAGTCTCCATCATCAGTATGATTACTACCCGCAGTAGTGCCATCCCCAATAGTCAACACCCAATCACTAAATGCTCTCACCTTATCAGTTGGCAAACCATTGCAAGACATCTCAAGTAAGCGCATATTGATTGTTAGCTTTAGGATCTTAACATGTTTCCATAGATAAGAGTTAGTTATGGACGCATCAATGGTGTCTAACCTGCTGCCGCCCTCGACCACAGGCAGCATTTATTAAGACACGAAGAGTCTGTCTCCCCAAGAATGTCACGCATGCTACGATCTAAAGATTCGAAGCAATGTCGGTGGGTCATGGGCGCCTCATCCCATATGATCAAAGAGCTATGCGCTATTAAGTCGGCAAGAAAAGTTCCCCTCTTAATATTGCACACGGACGACTCATCAATAACTATAGGAATTTTAAATCGGGAATGGGCAGTACGGCCTCCAGGCAGTAGTAAGGAAGCAACTCCAGATGAGGCCACAGCGAGGATGATAAGCCTTTTGGACCGCAGGCGCGAAATAATCACATTCCAAAGGAATGTCTTGCCGGTGCCACCGCATCCATACACAAAAAAAAAATTGTCCTGATTTCCTATAGACCGACTGTGTGACAACATCATAAACCTTTTTCTGTTCAACGTTCAGCTGACTAATGAGGGTACCATGGATTCGCACGAGATCCTCACAGTCATAGGCTAGTTCCTCAGCTAAAAGCCTATTTGCAACTCTACTACGCATGGTTCGATCAGGCTCTGGTAAACCATAATCAGTCATTAAACCACCGTTTTTGACAAACAAGGAATCCAGTTCAAGCAATACATGGTTTTTTAGTTGATCCTTTGGAACATTATAGGTAGGCAGCTGCACCAGCCTTTTTATGCTGTAAAGTATATCGTCAGTAAAATATTCATAGAATTCATTGAAGAGGGAGGCTGCGTCGCAGACAGAGCAAAAAAGGATTATAGTAACAAGAAGTTGACGCATCTGAGTAGATGATCCCCACATAGATGCTTCCCTAAGGGCCTCACGCCACTCACTATCATCGCCAAGAAGACCCATAGACTGACATGCATCCTTAAATGTTGGATATAGAACACCGTTAATAGTTCGGAGGTCTGTGTAGGAAGTAGCACCCTTGGCAACGTTGAGGAGCATACGAAGGTAATACAGCTCACCACAACTAGGATTGATATATATAGCTCTACCAATTTTTGTAGGCCCCTTGCGTGGGCGCCATTCCTTGTACTTTTTATGCCAGACCCACTTTGTTGGGAATTCTATATACGTTAACTCTCGAGCGCATGGGAACTTCCTATTAGCAGAAAACCATTCAGTGAGGGTTGTCTGCATGTAACTATGGTCATGTACAATAGTAGACAAGGGTTGGTTAGCTGGGTAGACAACGCTATTCATGAAAGGAAGGTGCACAGCCAGCCTTTCCACCACAGGAGTCCTATAGTGAATATCAAATTCAAACAAGTGCCAGATAGCCTCATGCGGAGATAGGTAGCGGCAATCGATGTACTCACGGACCTCATCCACATCCTCAGCCTGCCTCTGGGAATCTAATGGCTGGGCACTATGGCAGCTACTACCAACCTCAACGTGCGAACTGTCCCCAGCTACGTTAGGTGCACACGTTTCAATGACAGCCTTAGCACGGTCCGGCCCTTTTGTAATATATTTAAACAAGTATTTTATAAGATGTGTCTTGTTACACCATTCAGTATTTATATGTGCTCTAAATCTTTTCAACAACGTCATATTGTATGGGACAACCCAATCGTTGTCAAGTTTAACACCGTATCGCTCGACAAAGTGCCCTATGTCAGGACGGCGCCTATACTGCACAAAGCCATCCTCACCAACAATCGTGTTTTGTTGAGTGCCCTTTGGGAAGAACTTGGAACACTTGTTGTTTTTCATGCACGGGCATTTCTGATTCAGCTGACCACAAGGGCCATGCACCATAAATTCATCGATAAGACTATAACCTAGTGGGTCACATGCCCTATCCGGTATCTCTGCACATATTATTGAGTCAATAAAAGAAGGATGAGGGTCTTGAGTGTTACCTTCAAGCCAAACCAAGATATGAACGTGGGGCAGGCCACGCTTTTGGAACTCGATGGTGTAGAGCACTGAAACAGGAAACGGCGGTATCAGGATTAGAACGATGGCAGGCAATCAAATAAGTCATTCCATGGGAGACTGTCTCGGTGTATGTGCCTAACTGGATGGTAAGGAATAACATATGGGACCACACCTAGGCAAGTCAGCTACCCAAATGGTTTTCCCTGGTAAATCCATTGTGCAGTAAGCATCCACTAGATGCCTAGGGAAGACTCTTTTCCAAATAGGAAATATAGTGATGGAGGGTGGGAATTGCCAGCTATACCTGCACGCGCCTTCCCAAAATAAGTTCCTTTCTTCAACCCAGAAACAAGCTCGGCCACCTTTAGCTTGAAGACTCGACTAACTATATCAGGCCTAGCGTCAGGCTTTTGTCCTGGAACAAATATAAGGGCATCAGCTATTTCTTGCCACTTTGGATTACATGTAAAAGTAATAAACATATCTGGAGGCCCATATGATCGGCAGATGGCCATTGCATCCTGGTAATTCTGAACCATATACCGTTTGCTCCCTGTAAAGCTAGTAGGCAAAATAACCTTCTTACCAAGGCCACTAACATCAACATCACACCTGCGAAGCGCATCCTCGAGGCCCTTGTACACCTCTGACCTCAGGTTCTTATTGTTTCTAACTATAAACCTAAGCCTATTCTCCTCCACGGATGCGAAGGCGTCAACAATATATTGCTGGAATAATCGGTCACCACGTATCAATGTGGTTGCCTCACATCTACGTTGCTGTAATCTATAAGCATAGTACTCAAGCATTGTGACTGCACCTCTAGCTCCAACCCTCAAGGGTGCTGACCTTTTGTACCTAATTCCTATTTTGAAGCCCTGGTCCCCATAAGGGAACAAAATCGGGTACTGCAATGCCATATAGTTTGCATGTAGGTTGCTAATTCGTTTAAGGCCGCCACCCCTAGCCTGAACGATTATATCTGGGCACTTTTTTTCCTCAGAAAAGTCCCCAACTATCAAAGCAGCTATCTCAGACCCTGCCGGCGCACTATACTGGGGCGCGTTCTTGGACCTATCATGTAACAGCCTAAGACGTAACGGTTGACACTGACTATGTACCAGTAAGTCCCCAGCTGCCCTAAATGATTTTACCAATGAATTTGATTCATCAAACATTCGTACCAAGCCTTCAACTATCCGTTTGTCAACCTGCCTACCATCGTCAGACTCCCTATGCCTATCAAAAATCGCCATTCGATTTTGAACTTCATTTTCAGTGTCAAAAATATAGAGCTGTGCATAAACTGGAGACGCACCCTCATCTGGCAGCAAAGAGCCAATTCTATGGTGGACCTGACCATTAATCTTAAACACATATGGACCAGGCCCCTTGTTTACACCTGTGTCAATTTTAGCACCAAGCGATGTGAAAGCAAACATAGAATTGTAGGAGCGAATAGATTTCATAAAATATTTGGAAAGAACACCACCATTTGGATTCAACAGCCCATCTCGTAATTACTTGGTCTTCAACCTTGTGCATGACGTACAGAACGTGAGGGCCTCCATGCCATGGCTGATCAGCAGGGTAGGGCCCTGGCTAGCAGGAGGGGAACAGGCCAGGACAACGGCGGACCGGCGGACGGCAGCAAGAGAAGGAGGAGAAAAATCTAATTTACTACACGAGGGATTTCCCAAACTAGGGGCTCCACTTATAGTAGTTTTGGTGTGCTTTGCCCAAGGGGTTGGTACATATATATATATATATATATATATATATATATATATATATATATATATATATATATATATAGGGAGAGGCTATTCAGCAGCCGGCTACAAAATAAGTTATTCTATAGCCACCTCTATTTACCATAATTTTATATACTAATTTACCATAATGTCAATACATATTTACGATAGTTGGGTTACTATAACACATGGGAATATTTACCATAACGTTATAGTAAACCACTTAGTAAGGAGTTACTGTAAATCTCGTAAATTAACATAGTAATTATCGTAACTCAAAGTGGCTACAGAATAAGTTATTCTGCAGCCAGCTATAGGATAGTAGTTCTATATATATATATATATATATATATATATATATATATATATAGGGAGGAAAACTCTCAACATCTACATCAACTAGCAATATGGTACTAATTGATGTTGCACCATCCACCTCCACTAATAGGCCTAAATAATCATTTAAGCCCATTAGTAAATAAAGACATTGGCCTTTAAGAGTAAGTGGAAAATTGGGCTCGGATTTTTCTAATTTCGAAATTACTTAATATCATGAAATAAAAATAATTCTAGAAAGTCTAGATTTACCATTTATATCATGAAAAATGCTTTGAAGCTTAGAAAAATCCCTGGAAAAATCCTGGAGATAAATTAAAAGATGAGGAACTCAGACAAAATATTTGGATCTTAAGAAAAGATTGTTGGGAACTTAGAACATAAAGATTAAGGTCAAGGATGTAGAAATTAAATTTCAGAAAGAAGCTAGAAAATTCCTAGAGATAGTTATTCATCTCCTAAACGTATTTAAAAAAAGATATTTTGCACATAGAAACACGAATGCAACAAACATGTTTCTACCTTAAGATAAATTTTAATTTAATGAAAATTTATTATTTCCCTATGTTTTCATGAGCACAAAAATACCTTTAGCTCTATTTCAATAGAAGCAAATTTTTGGGTGTTACATGTAACCTTGTTGAAAGCATCTTTGTGATACATTTGAGGGAGTAGTTGAGCAATGAAATTGGCCAATAATCATCAATAGATTCTGGATTTTCTTTCTTTGGAATAAGGGCTATGAATGATGACTTTATACTAGAAAGGTCAATATTGTGTTCACAGAAATCTCTGAACAGTCTGATAGTGTCCTCCTTAATAATGTTCCAACATTTCTTTATGTAAAGACCATTGAAACCATAAGGACCAGGAGCATGACTATTTGGAAGATTTTTTATTACTTGTTCAATTTTGTCATCACCGAAATCTTCATCCAAATTTTCCAAGTTATGAACCGTCAGCAAGCTACCGAGGTCATAAGAAATGTTGGTGAATTCACTTACTCCCATTCTGTTCTTGTAGGCAGTCCATAGGAGATTGGCCTTTTGCTCATGGTAAAGGACAGTAGAACCATCTGCATTTGTTAGGGAGACAATGAAGTTTCTTTTGTGAGAGATAGTTGCCATAGTGTGAAAAAAGTGAGTCTTCTCATCTCCTAATTTGACCCACCTTACAGAGTTTCTTTGTTTTGACCCTCTCTTGTGCCACTAATGTCTTCCTTTTCTGTGTATGATTCCAAAGGGGGAGAATTTGTAGGACCAAAAGCAATCCCAATCATAATAATTTACAAGTGGTAATGGTCTGAGAAAGGGAGAATAGTGGATTATGGAGTTAGTGGGAGGCTTAAATCCATAATGCAACATGGGGACATTTGCAAGGGCAAGCTAAGTTACCAAAGTTTTCACAAGTGGTATCTTTTTGCATCATATAAACTTGCCTTTGCATTGCATCCAAGTAAGTAGATAGTTTTCAAATTTTCACATCAATTATTATGATTGCTTTGGTCGTGTTGCCATCAATCACCAAAAAGGGGGAGATTGTAAGGAAAATGGACCCTAGGCCCATTTAGTTTGAATTTTGGTGTTTGATGATCAACATGACTAAATTGGACTAATGTGTTTGCTAGTGTTTATTTTATAGTTCAATAGAATGCAACGTGGACTTGGACCTAGTTTGGAACATGAAGAAATTGATCAACACTCAAAAGAAGACATTGGAGGAGGTGTGGAAGACAAGCAAGAAGTCCAAGATGTGAACATATCGAAGCCTGATCAAAGCCACATGAAGAAAGCGGAAGTGAACGATGGCTGAGTGGGCACCGCCCTAGGGGTGGTGGTGCCACTAGGGATAGGCTGCTGCAGCTGCAAAGAAGAGGGGGCACCAGATAGAGCCATGTGCACTGCTCTAGTTGATAAGATTTAGAACATAGGTTGCATAACTCTTTTGCGGTAGAGATAGCAACACACCTAGCAAAACTGTAGTTACACATTTAGAGAGATTACTTTCTTGCATAGGTTTTGACTAGATGGAATTAGAGGCCTTAGGTAGAACTAGAATTTTAAGTTGCCTAATTCACACCCAGCTCTTAGGCGTCATGGTCCATTACATGGCTGATATATAGGGGTAGCATCAATCATGGACCCTCGGATTAAACCGACTTAAAAGAACGGCGTAGATGTGATCTTCAAGGCGGTGGAGAACGGATGTAGCGAGGAGGGACTGACAAGTGGGGCCACATGGCCGGCCGGCCTGCAGGTGGCATCCTCTCTAGGTCTGCTTCCGTGGTTTGCCTTCCAGTGTCTTCTAGAGTCTTCTGGATTTATTTTCGTCATGGATAACTATAATTAAGTTTGACAATTGGGTCCACCTTGATGGATTTCAGAATAAAACCCGCTGAAAACATAGATTTTAAACCCCTAAATCTATGTTGGTGATTATATTCATGTATTTATTCAAGTTATATTGACGGTTTATGATGGATGATAACTACCGTCAACACCTAACCCATTTATTTCAACCACATGCAATTCTCCTCCAATCTCATCCAATCGAACAAGCGAGTTTGGTTGTCAGGTTGGTAACGTAAACGTAAATAAATTAAATCGTTATGGCAAGAGAGATAGTTGAACTAATTTTATTTATATTTGTGATACCGGTGAACCAACCAAATAGCACGCAAGGTCTAATGAAGAGATGGAACTGTGACATGAGAATTCGAGGCGTGGCACATACGGCAACGCGTGAGAAAGGAAAAAAAGGAAACGTGCTATACTTGGAGCTAGTGTGTGCATTACATTTTATTATTCGTATAAGAAATTAGTTAATTCATTACATTTGGAGCACAATGCTTATTATTATTATTATTATTATTTTGGCTAACACTACATATAATTTTCAAATAAACGCACAACGACCCTGAAACTTGCTTTTGAGCATTTCAAAATTCAGATCGCTTCACGGCCCATATTAGAATTTGATATTGGAACTTGGAAGAGCCGAATTGGCTGTTCACAACCCACCAAATTGCATGTTATCGGTTATTTGGCAGTCATTCCTTTCCGCCACCAATGCACCATGATCCCCGAGAGACATTGGTAACAAAAACGCTCGCCGTGGCAACATGCATGGGATAGACACGGCGAACCCATACCACGGCTACAGTGCATGGTACCACCATTTTTAACGCAGCTTGCAGGGTGAATCCAAATAAAAGATCATGAATACTCGACCAAAAGTCAGAAAATATATTCAAATTCTGGAGAAAAACAAACAGCATTGAATCACTCTGCAAAATTAGGGTGCATTGTGATCTAGTGCATGGATAATGGTTGTTAACCCCTTGTCTGGTGACCTATGGCAAAATATCCAAAGGAAGCAAAAAATATTTCTGCTCTAAAACACTATTGAAGGAGACCATTTCTATTTATGACACTAAAAGAGAACACATATGCATGCCTGAATTCTCTAGGTGTGCACGTAGGGCATGTGTGTGAGTGTCGCACCCGGTTTTAGGAACAAAACCAGATACACACCATATGTGAGCCTAGGAAGTCAAATCTCACATATAGCTACAAATAAGGGTAATATCAATAGACAATGCTCAATATATAATGTACTTAGTATAAAGAATATAACCTTAGATAACAAACAGCGGAAAGACAACTCCGATCTTCGGGTGAAGACTCCAATTCCACAGGGACAACTGACTGGTTGATCACAAGCCTAACTCCTCCAGACTAGCAATCTAGTACCCATCCGGGATTTTCCAAAGATTTAAAAAAGTAAAGTAAGCGTAAGTACATGTCGTACTCAACAAATATAACATGGGGTTTATGAGGCTCAAAAGGCTGACAGTGGTTCAACTGCGATTAGTTTTTAATGAGTCATGATTTTACCAATTGAGTAGCAACAAGTTTATCCACAAGCCCACATAAACACATGATCAAATAAACATGAGCATCTTTATCATCAGTATCATCAGTGTTTATCATCTATTCCGTAAATATTCTAAGGCCGCTCGTGACCATGAGCACGGCTGATATACTAGTTTTATACTATGTAGAGGTTGTATACTTTTACTGTGAGTCGTGATTTATCCTTCCGTCCGAGATAGCTAATCTCTGGACCTACTTCCAAGGAAGGTCGACAGGGTTTACTATGAAGCCTTTCAAAGGTTCGTCTAACAAGTTAGGGTTGCTAGGTTTCTATGGCCTGCGAATGTAGAGCTCCCCTTCCGACAGGCACAATGACGCGCAGCCTATACACTGATGGACAGAGGCCACACCATATCCAACCCTGAACACACTCCTCTTGCGCCATAAAGGTAACCTCTAACAAACTAGAAAAGGTCCTCATACTGAGCTAAAGCCAAAGCCATATAGCCCTCATAGTTGTACTATAAGCCCCGGATGATCACTTACAGATAAGTCCTTAGGGAGAGGAATCTAGAGCACCATAAAAATAGTCCAATGCTCTAGCCCCTGATTCCATGTTACTAAAAAGCATCTTTTAGTGTTTATTGCATATACCATTAGTCAAGTTACAAGATCATGGTTGTAGTTGAGCACTAGCATTATACTACCCAATGTAATACCCCATAGGTATCAAGGCACAAGGTAACAAAGCACTAGGAAACCCTTAGTGGCAGTCAAAGTAGACACATGCAATATGTATTAAATGATTAAAGGTGTATATGACAACAAGGAAGATCCCATGCTAAACTTGCCTTAAACTTAGATCCTTCTTCAAGTCCAAAACTTCAAAGATCTGCTTCTTGATTCACCACGTATAACTCACCGACTGGACGAAATTATAAAGCACCACACAAGCATCCATGGAATCATACATGAAGCAAATAATAGATCTAAATTAGAATAGTACACCAATCATAGAAAAATAAGTAAAAGAGTTTGAAACACGATTCTTCGCATTGCTACGAACACACAGACGCGAGAGGCACGCTAATTGGAGCTACGGTTTGAAAGAAACGGCTACCGAAAGATTTACTCAAAAGAGAAAATATAAAGCTATAAACTTCATGTGTTTTATCTATATAAAAGCTTTTATAAATTGAATTAAGTCAAATTTAGATTTGAATTATAAAACTAAAGTAAAACAAATCATATTTTATTTATAAAATCCAGTTGCATAATTATTATTCAAGTTAGAGCTTAAACCATGAAATTCCAGAGTAATTAACATAGTAAAAAAATATTACTAACACGTAGATTACGTCGTTACGAATCCAACACAACTTGAACGGGTCAAAACGGGGCTAAAACGTAGAAAATATGATTTAAACAAGATTTCCTTTAAAATAATAGATTAAATCTAACCAAGAATTTTAAAAGTTGAAAACATATCTAACAATAGTATGAACATGTATATTATGGAATTACAAACCTAACACAAGTTGAACGGGTCAAATCGGAGTTAAAACGACAAAGTTATAGCCTAGATAAATCTAATGGTAGAACTGTAAATAACTAAAAACGTATTTCTGAAGTCAACCAAACAAAATACGCTTTTAAAAGAAGAAGGTGTAATCTGTCAAATACGCAATGGTCCATGGGTTAGAGTCTGTAAAAGGGCAGGGGCTCTTTAGCAATTGTTCCAGCCGAAGGGGTATGGGGGATTTAAGCCGTTGGATTAGATCTGGGCGGTCCGGATTGGATCGGGGAAGAGAGGAGAGGGGCTGCATGGCGGAGACACAGATAGCGGTGGTGCCATGGCAGGTGGGGCTTGAACCTCACCGGAGTTCGCCCAGATGACGACCTCGGCCACAGTTGTTCCAACAGAGGACATGGGGAGGTAGAGAAGAAAACGGCGAGCCCATCTGTGGGGTCAGAGAGGGGCGCGAGGGCACCAGAGCGGCTCAGGACTTGCTCGAGCGGCTCGGGAAGACCTGCGAGCTTCGATGATGGTGGGAGAGAGAGAGGGCGAGAGGGAGAGGACAAAAGCGGCACCTGGGCTTCATTACCTCACGACGAAGACTAGGAGGCAGCTCTGACCAACGGTGTGGCATGGCAGCGGCGGAGTCGCATGCAGCGGTGGCGAGCTAGGGTTGCGGCGTGCGGCTGCGGACACTTGGGCAATGCAGCGGCTTGCAATCAGGTTAGGCGAGGGTGAAGTAGCTCATGTGCTATTTATGGGACCGAAGGGCGTGGAGCGCACGAAAAGAAGGAGACGGCACGGCTTGGGGCTCTCATCGGCGTCCGACTCAAGCAGAGTCCCAGTCAGACCCGAGGTAGAAGAAGGCGCTGATGCGCGGGTCCCACATGGCAACAAAACAAAGAGGGAAATAAAAGGGACGTGCGGCTACTGCCTTCGGACTAGCCTACCGGGCTGCGCGGGAGGGAGCATTTGGGCTGACTCGGCCCACGTGGGGAAGAGCTGAGGTGAAGCAGTGGCCCTGCGCGGGAGAGCGGGAGAAGGAGAGGAGAAGACTAGGTCGGCTTGGCAGATGGAGTGACAGAGCGGGCCGGCATGCCAGCGGGGAGAAGGGAATCGGGCTGGAGTAGGCCTCGGGCCAAGGGAAAGGAGAGTGGCCGGACGGAGCCAGCAGGCCAAGGGAGAGGGAAAATAAATAAAGAATTTTCTATCTTCTTTTCCACATTCAAATGTGAATCAAATCAAGTTTGAATAGGATTTCAAATACACTTTTCAATTCAAACAAAAGTGAGTGAGTTTTCCGAAAATAATTTATACAAGTTTTTTTATTCTTTTATTTTCAAAATCTCTTTGGTTTTCTGAATTATATTCTCAAATCCATTACCTTAAGATAAATTTTAATTTAATGAAAATTTATTATTTCCCTATGTTTTCATGAGCACAAAAATACCTTTAGCTCTATTTCAATAGAAGCAAATTTTTGGGTGTTACATGTAACCTTGTTGAAAGCATCTTTGTGATACATTTGAGGGAGTAGTTGAGCAATGAAATTGGCCAATAATCATCAATAGATTCTGGATTTTCTTTCTTTGGAATAAGGGCTATGAATGATGACTTTATACTAGAAAGGTCAATATTGTGTTCACAGAAATCTCTGAACAGTCTGATAGTGTCCTCCTTAATAATGTTCCAACATTTCTTTATGTAAAGACCATTGAAACCATAAGGACCAGGAGCATGACTATTTGGAAGATTTTTTATTACTTGTTCAATTTTGTCATCACCGAAATCTTCATCCAAATTTTCCAAGTTATGAACCGTCAGCAAGCTACCGAGGTCATAAGAAATGTTGGTGAATTCACTTACTCCCATTCTGTTCTTGTAGGCAGTCCATAGGAGATTGGCCTTTTGCTCATGGTAAAGGACAGTAGAACCATCTGCATTTGTTAGGGAGACAATGAAGTTTCTTTTGTGAGAGATAGTTGCCATAGTGTGAAAAAAGTGAGTCTTCTCATCTCCTAATTTGACCCACCTTACAGAGTTTCTTTGTTTTGACCCTCTCTTGTGCCACTAATGTCTTCCTTTTCTGTGTATGATTCCAAAGGGGGAGAATTTGTAGGACCAAAAGCAATCCCAATCATAATAATTTACAAGTGGTAATGGTCTGAGAAAGGGAGAATAGTGGATTATGGAGTTAGTGGGAGGCTTAAATCCATAATGCAACATGGGGACATTTGCAAGGGCAAGCTAAGTTACCAAAGTTTTCACAAGTGGTATCTTTTTGCATCATATAAACTTGCCTTTGCATTGCATCCAAGTAAGTAGATAGTTTTCAAATTTTCACATCAATTATTATGATTGCTTTGGTCGTGTTGCCATCAATCACCAAAAAGGGGGAGATTGTAAGGAAAATGGACCCTAGGCCCATTTAGTTTGAATTTTGGTGTTTGATGATCAACATGACTAAATTGGACTAATGTGTTTGCTAGTGTTTATTTTATAGTTCAATAGAATGCAACGTGGACTTGGACCTAGTTTGGAACATGAAGAAATTGATCAACACTCAAAAGAAGACATTGGAGGAGGTGTGGAAGACAAGCAAGAAGTCCAAGATGTGAACATATCGAAGCCTGATCAAAGCCACATGAAGAAAGCGGAAGTGAACGATGGCTGAGTGGGCACCGCCCTAGGGGTGGTGGTGCCACTAGGGATAGGCTGCTGCAGCTGCAAAGAAGAGGGGGCACCAGATAGAGCCATGTGCACTGCTCTAGTTGATAAGATTTAGAACATAGGTTGCATAACTCTTTTGCGGTAGAGATAGCAACACACCTAGCAAAACTGTAGTTACACATTTAGAGAGATTACTTTCTTGCATAGGTTTTGACTAGATGGAATTAGAGGCCTTAGGTAGAACTAGAATTTTAAGTTGCCTAATTCACACCCAGCTCTTAGGCGTCATGGTCCATTACATGGCTGATATATAGGGGTAGCATCAATCATGGACCCTCGGATTAAACCGACTTAAAAGAACGGCGTAGATGTGATCTTCAAGGCGGTGGAGAACGGATGTAGCGAGGAGGGACTGACAAGTGGGGCCACATGGCCGGCCGGCCTGCAGGTGGCATCCTCTCTAGGTCTGCTTCCGTGGTTTGCCTTCCAGTGTCTTCTAGAGTCTTCTGGATTTATTTTCGTCATGGATAACTATAATTAAGTTTGACAATTGGGTCCACCTTGATGGATTTCAGAATAAAACCCGCTGAAAACATAGATTTTAAACCCCTAAATCTATGTTGGTGATTATATTCATGTATTTATTCAAGTTATATTGACGGTTTATGATGGATGATAACTACCGTCAACACCTAACCCATTTATTTCAACCACATGCAATTCTCCTCCAATCTCATCCAATCGAACAAGCGAGTTTGGTTGTCAGGTTGGTAACGTAAACGTAAATAAATTAAATCGTTATGGCAAGAGAGATAGTTGAACTAATTTTATTTATATTTGTGATACCGGTGAACCAACCAAATAGCACGCAAGGTCTAATGAAGAGATGGAACTGTGACATGAGAATTCGAGGCGTGGCACATACGGCAACGCGTGAGAAAGGAAAAAAAGGAAACGTGCTATACTTGGAGCTAGTGTGTGCATTACATTTTATTATTCGTATAAGAAATTAGTTAATTCATTACATTTGGAGCACAATGCTTATTATTATTATTATTATTATTTTGGCTAACACTACATATAATTTTCAAATAAACGCACAACGACCCTGAAACTTGCTTTTGAGCATTTCAAAATTCAGATCGCTTCACGGCCCATATTAGAATTTGATATTGGAACTTGGAAGAGCCGAATTGGCTGTTCACAACCCACCAAATTGCATGTTATCGGTTATTTGGCAGTCATTCCTTTCCGCCACCAATGCACCATGATCCCCGAGAGACATTGGTAACAAAAACGCTCGCCGTGGCAACATGCATGGGATAGACACGGCGAACCCATACCACGGCTACAGTGCATGGTACCACCATTTTTAACGCAGCTTGCAGGGTGAATCCAAATAAAAGATCATGAATACTCGACCAAAAGTCAGAAAATATATTCAAATTCTGGAGAAAAACAAACAGCATTGAATCACTCTGCAAAATTAGGGTGCATTGTGATCTAGTGCATGGATAATGGTTGTTAACCCCTTGTCTGGTGACCTATGGCAAAATATCCAAAGGAAGCAAAAAATATTTCTGCTCTAAAACACTATTGAAGGAGACCATTTCTATTTATGACACTAAAAGAGAACACATATGCATGCCTGAATTCTCTAGGTGTGCACGTAGGGCATGTGTGTGAGTGTCGCACCCGGTTTTAGGAACAAAACCAGATACACACCATATGTGAGCCTAGGAAGTCAAATCTCACATATAGCTACAAATAAGGGTAATATCAATAGACAATGCTCAATATATAATGTACTTAGTATAAAGAATATAACCTTAGATAACAAACAGCGGAAAGACAACTCCGATCTTCGGGTGAAGACTCCAATTCCACAGGGACAACTGACTGGTTGATCACAAGCCTAACTCCTCCAGACTAGCAATCTAGTACCCATCCGGGATTTTCCAAAGATTTAAAAAAGTAAAGTAAGCGTAAGTACATGTCGTACTCAACAAATATAACATGGGGTTTATGAGGCTCAAAAGGCTGACAGTGGTTCAACTGCGATTAGTTTTTAATGAGTCATGATTTTACCAATTGAGTAGCAACAAGTTTATCCACAAGCCCACATAAACACATGATCAAATAAACATGAGCATCTTTATCATCAGTATCATCAGTGTTTATCATCTATTCCGTAAATATTCTAAGGCCGCTCGTGACCATGAGCACGGCTGATATACTAGTTTTATACTATGTAGAGGTTGTATACTTTTACTGTGAGTCGTGATTTATCCTTCCGTCCGAGATAGCTAATCTCTGGACCTACTTCCAAGGAAGGTCGACAGGGTTTACTATGAAGCCTTTCAAAGGTTCGTCTAACAAGTTAGGGTTGCTAGGTTTCTATGGCCTGCGAATGTAGAGCTCCCCTTCCGACAGGCACAATGACGCGCAGCCTATACACTGATGGACAGAGGCCACACCATATCCAACCCTGAACACACTCCTCTTGCGCCATAAAGGTAACCTCTAACAAACTAGAAAAGGTCCTCATACTGAGCTAAAGCCAAAGCCATATAGCCCTCATAGTTGTACTATAAGCCCCGGATGATCACTTACAGATAAGTCCTTAGGGAGAGGAATCTAGAGCACCATAAAAATAGTCCAATGCTCTAGCCCCTGATTCCATGTTACTAAAAAGCATCTTTTAGTGTTTATTGCATATACCATTAGTCAAGTTACAAGATCATGGTTGTAGTTGAGCACTAGCATTATACTACCCAATGTAATACCCCATAGGTATCAAGGCACAAGGTAACAAAGCACTAGGAAACCCTTAGTGGCAGTCAAAGTAGACACATGCAATATGTATTAAATGATTAAAGGTGTATATGACAACAAGGAAGATCCCATGCTAAACTTGCCTTAAACTTAGATCCTTCTTCAAGTCCAAAACTTCAAAGATCTGCTTCTTGATTCACCACGTATAACTCACCGACTGGACGAAATTATAAAGCACCACACAAGCATCCATGGAATCATACATGAAGCAAATAATAGATCTAAATTAGAATAGTACACCAATCATAGAAAAATAAGTAAAAGAGTTTGAAACACGATTCTTCGCATTGCTACGAACACACAGACGCGAGAGGCACGCTAATTGGAGCTACGGTTTGAAAGAAACGGCTACCGAAAGATTTACTCAAAAGAGAAAATATAAAGCTATAAACTTCATGTGTTTTATCTATATAAAAGCTTTTATAAATTGAATTAAGTCAAATTTAGATTTGAATTATAAAACTAAAGTAAAACAAATCATATTTTATTTATAAAATCCAGTTGCATAATTATTATTCAAGTTAGAGCTTAAACCATGAAATTCCAGAGTAATTAACATAGTAAAAAAATATTACTAACACGTAGATTACGTCGTTACGAATCCAACACAACTTGAACGGGTCAAAACGGGGCTAAAACGTAGAAAATATGATTTAAACAAGATTTCCTTTAAAATAATAGATTAAATCTAACCAAGAATTTTAAAAGTTGAAAACATATCTAACAATAGTATGAACATGTATATTATGGAATTACAAACCTAACACAAGTTGAACGGGTCAAATCGGAGTTAAAACGACAAAGTTATAGCCTAGATAAATCTAATGGTAGAACTGTAAATAACTAAAAACGTATTTCTGAAGTCAACCAAACAAAATACGCTTTTAAAAGAAGAAGGTGTAATCTGTCAAATACGCAATGGTCCATGGGTTAGAGTCTGTAAAAGGGCAGGGGCTCTTTAGCAATTGTTCCAGCCGAAGGGGTATGGGGGATTTAAGCCGTTGGATTAGATCTGGGCGGTCCGGATTGGATCGGGGAAGAGAGGAGAGGGGCTGCATGGCGGAGACACAGATAGCGGTGGTGCCATGGCAGGTGGGGCTTGAACCTCACCGGAGTTCGCCCAGATGACGACCTCGGCCACAGTTGTTCCAACAGAGGACATGGGGAGGTAGAGAAGAAAACGGCGAGCCCATCTGTGGGGTCAGAGAGGGGCGCGAGGGCACCAGAGCGGCTCAGGACTTGCTCGAGCGGCTCGGGAAGACCTGCGAGCTTCGATGATGGTGGGAGAGAGAGAGGGGCGAGAGGGAGAGGACAAAAGCGGCACCTGGGCTTCATTACCTCACGACGAAGACTAGGAGGCAGCTCTGACCAACGGTGTGGCATGGCAGCGGCGGAGTCGCATGCAGCGGTGGCGAGCTAGGGTTGCGGCGTGCGGCTGCGGACACTTGGGCAATGCAGCGGCTTGCAATCAGGTTAGGCGAGGGTGAAGTAGCTCATGTGCTATTTATGGGACCGAAGGGCGTGGAGCGCACGAAAAGAAGGAGACGGCACGGCTTGGGGCTCTCATCGGCGTCCGACTCAAGCAGAGTCCCAGTCAGACCCGAGGTAGAAGAAGGCGCTGATGCGCGGGTCCCACATGGCAACAAAACAAAGAGGGAAATAAAAGGGACGTGCGGCTACTGCCTTCGGACTAGCCTACCGGGCTGCGCGGGAGGGAGCATTTGGGCTGACTCGGCCCACGTGGGGAAGAGCTGAGGTGAAGCAGTGGCCCTGCGCGGGAGAGCGGGAGAAGGAGAGGAGAAGACTAGGTCGGCTTGGCAGATGGAGTGACAGAGCGGGCCGGCATGCCAGCGGGGAGAAGGGAATCGGGCTGGAGTAGGCCTCGGGCCAAGGGAAAGGAGAGTGGCCGGACGGAGCCAGCAGGCCAAGGGAGAGGGAAAATAAATAAAGAATTTTCTATCTTCTTTTCCACATTCAAATGTGAATCAAATCAAGTTTGAATAGGATTTCAAATACACTTTTCAATTCAAACAAAAGTGAGTGAGTTTTCCGAAAATAATTTATACAAGTTTTTTTATTCTTTTATTTTCAAAATCTCTTTGGTTTTCTGAATTATATTCTCAAATCCATTTTTCAAAAAACATTTTAAATAAATTTGAATTTGAATCAAACCACTCATCACAAAATAAATATGCAGCAGCATGTATATACAAACATGTTTCTAAACCTTATAATAAATTTTAATTTCATGAAAATTTCTATTTCCTATGTTTTAATGAGCATAAAAATCCAAAATTAACTCTTTTTAACCCTATTTCAGAAAGAGCAAATTTTTGGGTGTTACAATTCTGCCCCCTTAAGATGAATCTCGTCTCCGAGATTCGGAAGACGTCGACTAGGATATAGAGATACTCTGGCTTTGGATTCTTTTTTGCTTCCTTGTGTAGTTCCATCATCTTGATAAGGATCCCACTTCACTTTGCATACCTGTTAACCTTACTCCAAGTACCCAGCCAAACTAATTCCAAGATTTTAACAGGCACTTTGAACAACTCTCAGGTATCTCCAATCACTAGGCTACCTTTCCTTTTTAGTCCATAATATCAATTCTTTTTTTAAAATATTCACCTTCTAACGAAACCTTACGAATCTCTTGGTCAGAAGGAGAATTTACCACCATTCTTCAAAACATTAATGATTCCAGTTAAGTTGCTCAAACATGGAATACAATTCTTTATCCTTGGTGTCACCCGAACTTTCTTAGCATAACTCTCCTTTGCTAAAACATCGGCCATGACTTTGCTCCTTGAAGTAATAGCACTTTTCCAAGTCGTAATCAATTTCATTCCAACGAGGATATCATAAGCTCAAAACCATCTTAATGAAGATGTCCTATAGATTCTTGCGATCCCCTTAGATGTCACTTTTACTTCCAAGAAGATATTACCTCCAACGAACCTCTCATAGAATCCTTCTATTCCAAGAACTCTGAGACACACTTACATACTTGGGTAGGTTACATCGAAACTCATCATTAACTTTCCCAAGTTCTTCTCCCTATTTTTACCATTAAAAATAACATGTCCCACAAGAGAACTTCCTTCAACAAAACTCATTTGCTAACTTGGTGAAACATTGAGATGTTCTGAATCTCCATTGATCCAACCGTAGATGTCCAATATCTCCTTCCTATGTCATTCATGCCAACTTATCCTGGGTATATTGAAGATTAAACTCCCAATTGATAATAGCACGAAGAGAAGATCAATTCTTGATGAATACATCAGTTCCTTGTAGACAATCCAACAAATTATCCATCTACGCTCGATGGTGATCTCTCATCCAGAGGCATAACCTATACTTCCAAGTGAAGCACCAGAACATATGAAACCTTCGTCTTGCAACTTCTTTAGCTTGGCTACCCCCCTTAAGAAAAGATCAACTAGGGGACATAAGAAGGATAGCTTGCACCTTCTTCCAGATGAGCTAACTAGTATCAGGGCATTCTGACATCCCAATGATACTCATGTGTATGGTCAAGAACAAGAAATCCGAAATTATTCGCGAGATGAAAAATAGCAGTGCAGTAAAACAGCCATAACTCTCATTTTGTTAATCCAATGAAGTTGTAGATTACACCGTTGGAAAGCTTATTAAATTCTCAACAACTTCCTTATGGAACACTTTTCCAAATTCTACAGTTTAGGTAGTCGAAAAGAGTGCTCAATAGAAATTGTTCTAGGCTTCAGACAACATCGATGTATCGTCTTGTGATTTTCATAACTCCATAACCAATATAGCTATCAAGGTGATTCTTATGTTTAGAGAAAGATGTTGAAGTCCACTGTTGTACAGAATTTTCTCATGATTTTTGGTCATCCAAGAATAGATATATAAGCCGATAAAGACAGGTTGCTTCGAAAGCCAAGATAGGAAGAACAGAAGAAAACCAAAACTCAACTATTTATTTTATTAATCCTTATACCTTAGGCCTATAAACTAAATGAAATTGTGGGATCACCCAACAAGATCATTGCAGTCATTACAAATATCCAAAACAATCATAAGCATAATGACAATTCAACCAGTAATAAAGGTGCACATCTCAATCATTGACTCAACTTGCGATACTATCATTTTTGTTACATAAAGGGTAACAATCCTAAGACTCATCTTCAGATTACACAATAAGGTGGTGAGGAACAGTTCTAAAAGCATATGAAATCAAGGAGTGAAGATGAGAACAAAGACTTCAAAGTAAGCACCAAGGTAGAAATGAATAGCAAGGGTAGAGATATAGTACAGAAGAAAATATCAAGGTTCAAAGAGGAAGGGTTTTTGTAGCAACTTCTAAACCTTAAAACGACCAGTTTCTACTAGACTTATATCCTATAGTCAGCATTGCTCTGATACCACTTTATCGCACTCGGTTTTAGGAACAAAACCAGATACACACCATATGTGAGCCTAGGAAGTCAAATCTCACATATAGCTACAAATAAGGGAAATATCAATAGATAATGCTCAATATATAATATACTTAGTATAAAGAATATAATCTTAGATAGCAAACAGCGGAAAGACAACTCCGATCTTCGGGTGAAGACTTCAATTTCACAGGGACAACTGACTGGTTGATCACAAGCCTAACTCCTTCAGACTAGCAATCTAGTACCCATCCGGGATTTTCCAAAGATTTAAAAAAGTAAAGCAAGCGTAACTACATATCGTACTCAACAAATATAACATGAGGTTCATGAGGCTCAAAAGACTGACACTGGTTCAACTGCGATTAGCTTTTAATGAGTCATGATTTTAGCAATTGAGTAGCAACAAGTTTACACAAGCCCACATAAACACATGATCAGGTAAACATGAATAATGAATAGCATAAACAATTAACCATTAATGAGCATCTTTATCATCCATATTATCAGTGTTCATCATCTATTCCGTAAATGTTCTAAGGCCGCTCGTGACCGTGAGCACGGCTGATATACCAGTTTTACACTCTGCGGAGGTTGTACACTTTCACTGTGAGTCGTGATTTACCCTTCCGCCTGAGGTAGCTAATCTCTTGACCCACTTCCAGAGAAGGTCGGCAGGGTTCACTATGACGCCTTTCAAAGGTTCGTCTAACAAGTTAGGGCCGCTAGGTTTCTGTGGCCGACGAATGTTGAGCTCCCCTTCCGACAGGCACAATGACGCGTAGCCTATACACTGACGGACAGGGGCTATAAAGGTAACCTCTAACAAGCTAGAAAATGTCCTCATACTGAGCTAAAGCCAGAGCTATATAGCTCTCACAGTTGTACTGTAAGTTCCGGATGATTACTTACAGATAAGTCCTTAGGGAGAGGAATCTAGAGCACCATAAAAATAGCCCAATGCTCTAGCCCCTGATTCCATGTTACTAAAAAACATCTTTTAGTGTTTATTGCATATACCATTAGTCAAGTCACAAGATCATGGTTGTAGTTGAACACTAGCATTATACTACCCAATGCAATACCCCATAGGTATCAAGGCACAAGGTAACAAAGCACTAGGAAACCCTTAGTGGCAGTCAAGGTAGACACATGTAGTATGTATTAAATGATTAAAGGTGCACAGGACAACATGGAAGATCCTATGCTATACTTGCCTTAAACTTAGATCCTTCATCAAGTCCAAAACTTCAAAGATCTGCTTCTTGATTCAACACGTATAACTCACCACACCAGCTAGACGAGATCATAAAGCACCACACAAGCATCCATGCAATCATACACGAAGCAAACAATAGATCTAAATTCAAACAGTACACCAATCATAGAAAAATAAGTAAAAGAGTTTGAAACACGATTCTACGCATCACTACGAACACACAGACGTGAGAGGCACGCTAATTGGAGCTACGGTTTGAAAGAAACTGCTACCGAAAGATCTACTTATAAAAGAAAATATAAAGCTATAAACTTCATGTGTTTTATCTATATAAAAGCTTATATAAATTGAATTATAAAACTAAAGCAAAACAAATTATATTTTATTTATAAAATCATATAAATTGAATTATAACACATAGACGACTCGGTTGATGGAGTGACAGAGCGGGCCAGCATGCCAGCGGGGAGGAGAAGGGAACCGGGCTGGAGCAGGCCTCGGGCCAAGGGAGAGGAGAATGGCTGGACGGAGCCAGCAGGCCGAGGGAGAGGGAAAATAAATAAAGAATTTTCTATCTTCTTTTCCGCATTCAAATGTGAACCAAATCAAGTTTGAATAGGATTTCAAATACACTTTTCAATTCAAACAAAAGTGAGTAAGTTTTCCAAAAATAATTTATACAACTTTTTTTTATTCTTTTATTTTCAAATTCTCTTTTCTTTTTCTGAATTCTATTCTCAAATCCATTTTTCAAAAAAAAAACATTTTAAATAAATTTGAATTTGAATCAAACCACTCATCACAAAATAAATATGTAGCAGCATGTATGCACAAACATGTTTCTAAACTTTATAATAAATTTTAATTTCATGAAAAAAATTATTTCCGATGTTTTAATGAGCATAAAAATCCAAAATTAACTCTTTTTAACCCTATTTCTGAAAGAGCAAATTTTCGGGTGTTACAGTGAGACGCTTATTAGATGACCGCACATTACTAATTGTACCCCACACACACCCAAATCATACCTCTTCCCTTTTAGTGCACCTAATTGTGTCAACCACCGTCTCCTAACTCGTGTTAGTGCGCTGTTGAAAAGCGTGACAATATGCGCCAAACGGAAAATGCGATGCGCGTGGTGTGCATGAGGCATAAATATACTTGTACTCAACAAAGAGGGAAAACCCACATTTTAAGTGTTCATATACGGTGTGTGAGACGCTTATCGAACCTAATTGTGTCAATCTTCCCTTTTTTGCTTCCTTCTTTCTCTGCGTCCTATCCACCCTACCGCCACCCGGCCCTCCCCTAATAACCCGTGTGCGTGCATGTGGTAGATAGTGTGACAACGTGTGTCAAACAAGAATTTAGGTATGTGTGATGTCCACGTGAAGGCGCGTCAAACAAGAATTTAGGTGCATGGGAAGCATGTGGTGTGTGCAAGGCGTGAGTACGATTGTATCTAGTAAAGGTGTAAGAAACCCTCAACCTAGGTGCGAGCATAGGGTATATATGTGTATGAGACATTTATTGTATGATTGTGTGTTGCTAGTCTTACAACTCTCAAACATCACTTCTTGGCTTCTTTTTCCTCTACATCTTCAGCCAACCTAGAGTGGGCGAGTGACAGAAGGTAACAATCAAACTCCGTAAAGACTCTTCTTCCTATCCAAGACAAAGCCGTCCTCGATCGGCAAGCAACTCTACCTTCCCCTCTTCTTCGATCCGCGTCCGGCAGCGAGGATGCTGACATGTGGCCTACATTATTGAGATTTGAGACTGCTATTTGTGAGAAAGGTATAAATGGATCATTTTGCTACAGAGCTCGTTAAGCTGCAAAATGGGAACTATTTTTTTGTTAATTGTGATACAAAGTAGTGTTTTTTGCCAACATTGTCGAAAACGACAGGGTATCAGTCCCATAGCATGGTGCATGACATGCAAATATATATGGCACTCTACTTAAGGTGATCCGAACCTCGCTGTAAAAAAGCCCGAACCAAACATGTTATAAGCAATGACAATGGACAGCAGTAGACGAACAAGGAGATCAGTACTGCATGAATTAACCTTAAACTTGATGAGACTTTGTCATTGATGTCCATCGATGTGCCTCGGCCTTTCATGGTCTGTTGCCTTATTATGTCAGTTTATTATACATCAGTTGAGAACAAACCAGAAAGAGATAGTGTTGCGCTGGGGCTCCCTCGGCAGTTTGCGGCAAGGAAAATATTCAATCAACATGCATGGGAAAATGAGCAATCCGTGTCCGTACGTCGAAGCAAGAAATTAAAGCAAAGGCATACGCAACGGCACCATGCGATGCCGCAACCTGGATATTGGAAGTGCGGGGAATGGGGAAGAGGCCGGCGACGCAGGGTCCAAATTGAACAGAGACCAGCCGATACCATGACTACAGTAAGCATTTGTAGGGGTGGCTGGTGATGGTTTGTAGAGGCGGTTTTGCCAGCCGCCCTTACCACACCGTCTCTACAAATTAAGGGTTTGTAGGGGCGGTTCCCAAGCCGATCCTACAAATCGATTTATAGAGACGGTTGTCGTATTTATAGGGGCGGATGGTAACACTAGTCGCCTCTACAAAAATAATTTGTAGGGGCAGTTGTAACACTAGCCATCCCTATATTTTTTATTTGTAGGGGTGGTTCAATCTAAAACCACCCCTATAGTATTTTTTTTAAAAAAAACAAATTGAACCACCCCTATGGTACATTTTTCTGCCAAAAAAATTTAAATTTTAAAATTCAAAATTCAAATCTGATCAGAGCATATATACGCATATATAATTCAAACATTGTATCTACAAGCACAAAAATATTATATAAACTAACATTACAAGTCCAATTCACAAGAACATATATAATTCATCATTACATAGACATAATTCACAAGTCCAATCCGTTCCACAAGGTAAGACCAATGTCACATTCCATGCACATTGTTATCAACGGCCTAGAGCTACCATTTCCATCTCACAAAGATGTTGGTATTAAGGATGCCTTCCTAACTCAGATTTTTGGTCATGATAATTGCCTCTTACGTGTATAATCTGGTCCAATATGAAGGCGCAAAGGTCGTCGACGAGATCCAAGAGTTTGTCATCTTTGTGTGGGTCCGCTCTCATTCCTTTCTCTTCTTACCACTACAATTAAACAAGTGAGCATATGTAAAAACAGTAAGGATATATAAACACAATTAAAGAGGTTGAAGAGGTTCAAACTTATCTTACAGGGGTGTCTCCTATAGGTACTAGTGTTACTCATCATAGTGCATACGTAATATCCACAGTGTACACTCCTGGGCTTCTGCTTGGGGCACCATGTGTTTCGCATATAAAAATGTTAAGTAATGCTCTTGACACCAACATAATGGAGTACTAAAGTAAATTACACTTACCGCACATAGTATTTTGACACACAGGTTAGGCCCTTTTTATTGGATCATGCCTCCCTTTATGTTCATTAATGTAGAACATGTACGCCCTGTTCGAATGAATTTAACAAATGCAACTTGTTAGTATCCAAAACTGAATGTTATAAGTATGTATACAAACATATAAGGTAATGAGGATTGTCGATATGTATACGTCTTGAGAATCGATACGAAGTCTTTGTATGCCACCGGGTCCTTATCTATTGAATCATAGACCCACGCTATGCCTAGGCCAATATCGACACCTATACAAACCCAATGGTTGTTGCAGGAATTAAATCATAGTAATGGATAAGCTCTTTTGCATCGAACAAAAATATATCGAACAAAGCTTTAAGTATAGAGTTGAACTTACTCGAAGTTGTATGGTAGCCATATAGTAGAGCAATTTTGGAGATTTTTAAAAGCTAGGGCAATGTATGCCGCAACCTTAAGGGCCGCTTGACGTATTTCCTTGTTCCAGATTTTCTCCTTCTCCTCAACAGTCTTTCTAGCAGCTAGCTCACTGCCAACCAATTTCCGGTCCTTGGCGTAATTAAAACATGTTGCTGCTATACATTGAGGGTCTATGTACCCGGCTCGCACACTTGGCATTTGTTTTAAAAGGTGCACTTGCATTCTACAAAGGTAGGTGTGGGTTAGTATCAATAAAATTCAAAGATTACAATAGTATCATATCAAGAGGGCAAAGACTTACAGGCACCACGTGCGAATTAGATTCCTTCCCATTGCTCTGAGGTGAAAGCATGTCTGGACATCATTAAAGTCAAAGACAATTTTCTTGGCTAGGCCTACAAATGTGCCACCAGGGAAGCATGTTTGTATGAGATCTATGGTTGTTGGGATAACACGTAAGTACCAATCATGGAACCTTCTCATTCCAAGTGATAGGCGTTGGATGTCCCGGTTTGGTAGGAAGGACTTGCATCTTTCATATGTTTTCGGGCAATCATTTGACCATTTGATGGCATCAACATGTGGATAATTCATTATCGGTTATTGTTTGCTGGTGACGTCCTCCTTAGAAGCCTGTGCTAGGACTTCTTTAACTTGGTTCTCAGGCTTGAACTAGTCATGGGCGTACCACTTGGCCATCGACGTGACGTCTCTCATCGACGTAAAAATTGGCCTTATGGTGATTGGATGTAATTTTTGAATTTATGGCTCCTTATCCTAACCCTCTTGTGCATGCACTTCTTCAGGAGGCCCTTGTTGTTCATGTATCGGGTCCGTATCAGGCCCTTGCTCCTTATGAGGTGGAGAAGGTTGTGGCATCTCAGGCACATGCTCGGTAGGAGGTGGGGAAGACCGTGGCATAGGCTGCGGCATCTCATGCACATGCTCACTAGGAGGCGAGGAAGAATGTGGCAGCTCAAGCAAGTGGTGGTCATGAGACGGTGAAAATAACTCCCCCTCCTCAACAACTCCCTCCAAACGTTGAACATGCAGTGAAGAAGCAGTCAATACAATGTCTCATTTGTGCTAGAGGATGAACTGGTTTATTACTTCTCCAAGTAACTGCTGTCCATCGGGAGTTGGGTAGTCTATGCGCCATTGCATGAACTCGGGCTTCACGGTATGCACCTTGACCCTAGTGTAGTCCAGTAGGATCCTATTATTGTGATGCAAGCTCCTAGGAGGATGTGCCACACCTGTTGCCACCTCCATCATAGTGTTCTGCCTGCCGATGAGAACCACCAAGGTGCAAGTAGTTGGTTCCCGTATGTGATCGACGGGGGTTGTGGCTGCAGCAGAACCTTGGCTGCTAGGAACTTCTAGAGGGCTGCCAACTACTGCCAGTTCTCCAGGTGGCGCCATTGCTGTCTTTGGCTCTGTAGATAGTCCTTGCTCCTCTAGCACCTTAGCAACTAGAGCCTTCATGGTGAGCTCAAGATTAGACTCTTGGTCTCTACTGTTTCTTGTACATGTGTTGGTCCTCTTTGAATTCGTGCTTCTAGGTCGTTCTTTTCCCTAGCCTCCTAGTGCGGCCTATGTGCTCGAAGTTTCCCAAGGCAAGGCTAAGCTCGTCCCTTTCTCTAGAAGGCTTGAATGAGCCCATCTTCTTGTCTTCAGCATATTTCAGTATCTTTGATGATCCGTCTTCGGTCGCCGGGTTATCAAACTTAAGGGAACTGCTAGATGCTTCTGTAGTCCTCCCAAGGATCCAATTCCTTGATCATAGCTTCAACCCATTCAAGTTTAAATTCCCGGATGCGGTCTGTAGTCCTCCCAAGGATCCAATTCCTCCATCTTCCTAAACTTCTCTTCCTTGCCATAGTAGCCACCGGAACCTAGATGATGGTGGTCTTGGTTTCTCTTCGCTAGCTCGGTGTTACATGCACTAAGAGCCAATGCTTTAGGTGTAGTCTTCTGAGCCACGAGCTCCTCCCATTGACTAGGAGTTATGTTGCCAAACTTGTGGAAGGAAGTTAATCCATTTTGGATATACTTCTTGTTGAGCTCCGACCTCCAATATCGGAATGGCTCTCCCATTATCTTAAAAGCATGAAGTTTTACCAGTTCATGCTTGCCCTCCGGAAATCTAAAATTGAGCTTCAGCTTCTTATCCCATAGTTCTCCTTTTTCTTCGTTGATACATCTTTCCAGGTAGGGATTGCTGGGTTCAACTGATCTCTTACTATGGCCCCAATCACATTACAGAATTGTCATCTAAATTCCTTAGGCTCAAGGATCTCCCCTGCTAGCCCGACTTCCGCTATTATATAGCATGCCTTATCTGGATATTGGTTCACTTTTCTATCTCCCCATTTCCTTTTAGGCTTGGTAGCCGAGTTCGTGGTTGTGTCTTGAGGTTGTGGAGCAGAGGCCTCAATGTCCGTCTCTATGGTTGTTGCCTCTGCTGTCCTTTCCTCTACTCTATCTTGTTCGGCGAGATGTCACGGACGTCACCGTCATATTTTCTGAGTTTTAGGAGGGGCCTATATGTACAGGAAGTCAAAGGTTAGTAATTATAACATAGTGAAAGCTTTAGCAAAATTTACAAGCTATGGCTTTATCCCTACATCCTCGTTCAGGTCAAAATCCCTGTCCAGCTCCTCCTCTGTTAGCCTCTGTCTGGTTTCACGTGAGAAAGGATCCTTGGGACTTTCATATCCCTCTTCTTCATCCTCATCCTCATCATCATCGTCGTCATCATCATCATCATCATCATCATCCTCTCCTGCTCTTCCCTCTGTTCCCCTTCCTCTAAGTGCCTCTTAGCAGCCTCCTCGTCAAACTCCTCTTGAGTAAGCATCACTGCTATATCCTTTTGTAATTCGTCATCGAACTACTACGGAGCAAGCTGGTTCTCTGGTTCTTCCTCTTCAAAGGTTGGCTCGTGCTCAGGGCATTGGGTTGCACTGTCCGCTGTCCGTGACATTTCATGTTTTGTTCTAATAGATACAAAAAAGTGTGCTTTAGATACATGAGAAGGTCTAAGAAATAAAAGAGGTATTGATATGCAGTAAAAAATTGACCATCGACAAAGGCACATTATTCATCTGTTCTCAAATTAGCGGGTTGCTGCACTATACAGCCATCCACCGCCTGTTGGTGATCACGGATCATAGACTAACATGACAGTCATTAATAGTAGAGGAGGAGAGAAAAGAAAACCCAATGGCACTACTTGACTATCATGCTGTCTCACTACACCATTTTTTATCATTGAGCCATAAATTAATCTGATATAACAGCAATAGATCACAAAACGAGTAAAAGTAGAGGCCTCAGAAACATGTCAATCATCATTTGATCATGAACTTGGAGCATAATAACATCATAACAGAGAAGTGCGAGAAGGTAATGTAGGGGCAGCTGGCAATGATGTCAAGTTTCTCATAAGTTCTTGATCATCAGCTCATATTCCACATAATATATGGAGTTGGACAATTTCATCATAGGCAAAAATAGAGGAGAGGAGAGGAGAGTTGGCCAAAAAAAAGCAATTGGTTCTTGCCAAAAAAATAGAACAGCTACTGCCAAACATAGAGTAGAGCAAAGCAACTAGTGCTTGCCAAATAAAATAGAGCAGCCGTTGCCTGCCCAAAAAAATATAGCACCTACTGTTTGCCAAACATATAGGAGAGAAGAGGAGAGTAGGAGTAGTGCAAGTAGAGGAGAGGAGTAGTAGAAGTAGTAGGATAGGAGAGGAGAGTAGTAGTAGTAGTAGTAGTAGTAGTAGTAGTAGTAGTAGTAGTAGTAGTAGTAGTAGTAGTAGTAGTAGTAGTAGTAGTAGTAGTAGTAGTAGAGGAGAGGAGAGGAGAGGAGAGGAGCAGCAGAAGTATTAGTAGTACAGGAGAGGAGTAGTTGAGGAGAGGAGAGAAGTAGACGGAAGTGAGAAGAGGAGAGGGGAGGAGAGTAGGCCAAAAATGCATCAGCTACTGCCATATATAATCACAAAAATAGCGGCAGCTATTGCAAAGGATATGAGACCAAAGGAGAGGAAAAATAGCAAGTTAACTAAGGATGTAACACATAGTAATGCATAGTAAAAGGATATAATACAATAGGGATCAGCCAAGATAAGAGGCAGTGCTAGACATTGGTTTCAATCATCACAATTATGCTGGCATGCATAATCAATCAACATTTCTATTGAGCAATGTTGCAGGTGCAACTGATAATTCAATAGCATAGCAGTAACATGGCTAACTCAAAATTTAAATTTCATGATATATGACACAAACAATTTTGCTAGGCCCACTATATATGACATGGAAAGGAGAATTTGCTTAAGCTAGCTACCTAATCAATCATCTATTCAAAGGCTAGTATATTATGTTACTAAATCTAAACAATTCTCCGTCGATATCATAGTCTAGCAAAGATACAACAAGCATACCCACTATATATGAACAGAAAATGACATGTTCAAAAAAATCAGAATAATATCTACTCCATCACCTCTTGCTCATACAGCCAAGTCAGACTATGTACTCCACTTGGTATATACATTTCTACCAAATTTCCAACCTAATAATCCACAAAAAAGGCTAGAGCTCTGTTCTTCGTCACTAACACAGCAATGCAGCAGGATTGGAGGAGGTGGGGTTAGGGCCTACCTGCAAAACACTGGAGCAATGGATGGGGGTGGGAGATTGTTGGCGGTCCTTAACTCCAATTTCTAACCGCCAATTGAGACACAAAAAGATGAGGAATAAGCAATCTTGATCACATATGCATTTACTACTAAGTTCCACATGTATTTGGAGAACGTTATTTTGCAGGTCACAAACACAAATACATGGAATAATTCATTGAAAGGCGCTTTCTAACACTGATTTGCGCAAAGGAACAAGGGAGACGCCCATCAACTTAGTGCAAACCGGGCAAAACATCACGGAGCAGGGATCCATGTCTAGCCCATGGCTTGCCAGGCGAAGGTGGTGGCGAGTGGCCATGGTCAAGGGGCGGACGACCCCAAGGGGCGGCTGACCCCCTGCCGGTGCTGCTCAGCCGTGCCTCGCTCTAGCGGTGGCATGATCCCATGCTGAGGCGGTGCATCCCATGCTTTCACGCCAAAGATACACAGAAGCACCGCCTTGCTCTTGTATAAATAGAGGGGCACCCCTCCCTATCTCAACACACTTGGGAAGCACACAACACAAGATACACAATGTAGCAAGAAGAGGAGGAGCTCCACTTTCATATCTTAGCTCTTTGGCTTAGTGTAGGGAGTGAGTGAGGAAGGAAAAGAGATGGAGAAGTACCAGAATTGTTGGCTACCTCCATTTGTGTACTTGGAGCCCCTTGTACACATAGCGGAAGGAATGTCAGGAATGTCGGCTCCCTCTTCACTTGTACCTCGGTGAATCTAGTACTATTTGGAGTGCAAAGGTTCATGTTTATCTTTGGAGGTGAGTTCTACTTTAAGTTAGTCTTATTTACTATTTACTTGCGGGTTCGTCGTCCGTTCTCATAGCGGATACTCTAGTAGAGGGCTCTTGATAAAGACAGATAACCTTGTACGGTGCTAGAGTAGTAGTCGATATCGTAGACATGGTATCTAGGCTAGAGGCTACCTTCGTTTACCTTGTTCCCCATGGTTGAGGGGTAGGCGGCAGGTAGTGATAGCCCTGTTCGTCCCTCACATTTCCCCACGTCCGGGTTTGACGTAGGCTACAGGACGGCCTTGCCTGGCAGACCAGGTGTGATCCGGTGCCCGAAGTAAGTATATAGTGGCAAAGCTATCTTACCTTAGGATCTCTATCCTTAAAAAAGCTCGCTATCCGAGCTATCTTTCTTCTTGTTATCTTAGGTGAACTAGTTAAGAGACTCTTACACATCCTTTCCCTGAGGAAATACGATACCCTGAATACTTTCGGGTGAAATGCTATAACGGTAATTCCGTGTGCTTGCATATTATTTCTGTCAGGATAGGCGCGTAGCCCGTCGAAGGGACCGTGCAACCACTGGGACGGAGGGAGCGCGCGACCGCCGCCGCCTCAAACCCTAGCCAACGGGGATGTCAGCCGGGGAGGGACCGCTAGGGATGGAGGGAGGGAGGGAGGGAGGGAGCGCACGACCACCGCCGCCTCAAACCCTACCCGGCGGGGATCTGGTCGCCGGGGAGAGAGGAAGCGTCGTCGCCACCTCAAACCCTAGCCGGCGGGGATGTCAGTCGGGGAGGGACCACTGTGGAGGAAGAGAGGGAGGGAGGGAGCGCGCTACCGCCGGGGATGGAGGGAGGGAGCGCACGACCACAGAGGAGGGAGCGCTTGACCGGTGGTGCCAACAGCGACGGCGGCGGCGCCAAAAAATCCGGCAGCCTAGCATCCAAACAGAGAATAGCATCCAGGACTTAGCCAATTTTCTAACTCGCGCACCCCTTTCCTTATATACAGGGACCGATTTGTGGGGCGGTTGAAGATATGAGCCGCCTCTACAAATCCATTTGTAGGAGAGATTCCTGATCCAGCCGCCCCTACAAATATTTTATAATTTTTTCAATTGTTATTTCTGTATATTATATATTATAAAAAATACAAACTAAATTAATATAATATTTTTTATTATTCTATATATGTATAAATATATATATTAACAATTTGCTTATATATATAATTCCATAATTTCTTCTTTACAAAAAATTAAAAACATATTTTTAAAATTAAAATTTTGAAATTCGAAACTTTGAATAGAATTTTAGGACACTAAATGATCTCAGATAAAAATATTGTAAACATCAAAGTTGTATAACTCATCAAGATGTACAACTTTTATATTGGTCATCTTTTCATGTGACAAATTTTGAATTTCAAATAACTACAACTTCAAACTAGATTTTGAAATACTAAATGATATCAGCTAAAAAAGTCATGAATATAAAAGTTGTTGAACTCATCAATATCTACAACTTTTATTTTGGTCATTTCTTCATTTGACAATGTGTTAGCAAACATTGTTCATAAATTGACATATCGTTCATCTAGTTTCATAAACTATGTGTGAGATTCATGAATTTGTAACCAATGTTCGCTAACACTTTGTCAAATGAAGAATTGAATAAAATAAAAGTTGTAGATTTTGATGAGTTCTACAACTTCTATATTGATGACTTTTTCAGTTGAGATCGTTTAGTGTTTCAAAATCTGGTTTCAAGTTATAGTTTTTTTTAAATTTAAAATTTGAATTGTTTAAACAAAGTCACATGAAAAGATGAACAAACTAATAGCAGTAAGAACACATCAAATGGTTAGAGCATGATTTCAGAAAAAATTAGAAAAAAAATCATCATATTTGGAGTTATTATGAGGAAGAAAGACTAGTTACAAGTTTTAGCCAGAGATTAAAAAGAGAAATCACACTTGTTGTTTGTGACGAACAAGTGTGATTTCTCTTTTAAATAAGTACGATTTCTCTTTTTAATCTCTGGCTAAAACTTGTAACTAGTCTTTCTCTCTCATAATAACTCCAAATGTGATGATTTTTTTTCTAAAATTTTCTAAAATCATGCTCTATCAAATTATTATGGTCATCTTCTCATGTGACTTTGTTTGAAAAAAATAAAATTTTGAATTTCAAAAATATGGAAACATAGAACAACATATTAAAGGAGCATATGGTTTCAAATAAAAAAATCATGAACATAAAAGTTGTAGAACTCATCAATCTCTACAACTTTTGTTTTGGTCAATTCTTCATGTGACTAAATTTGAACAATTCAAATTTTGAATTTCAATAAATAATACATTCAAACAAAATTTTGACACACTAAATGATTTGAACTCAAAAAGTCATGTATATAAAAGTTGTAGAACTCATCGAGACCTACAACTTTTATTTTGGTTATTTCTTCATTCAACAAAGTGATAGTAACATTGTTCACAAAACTTACGAATGACCATATAGTTTATGAAACCATATGAGAGATATGCAAAATTTATGAACAATGTTTTTATCACTTTGTCCGATGAACAAATGACCAAAATAAAAGTTTTAGATCTTGATGAGTTATACAACTTTTATATTCATGACTTTTCTAGCTGAAATCATTTACTCTTTGCAAATGTTGTTTGAATTTGTCATTTTATGAAATTCAAAATTTGAACTTTTCAAACTAAGTCATATGAAAAGATGACCAAAATGAAAGTTGTAAATATTGATGAGTTTTACAACTTTCATGTTTACAACATTTTTATTTTAGGTTATTTTCTGTCTTAAAATTCAATTCGAATTTCACAAATTCAAAATTTCATTTTTTAAATATAATTTTTTATTTTTTTTAAATAAAATGTATATGGACGGCTGGTGTTTGAGCTGCCTCTACAAATCGAATTTGTAGGAGCGGTTGTGAGGGAGCCGCCCCTATAAATCGACCCATTTGTAGGGCACGGCTCGTATCATCAGCCGCCTCTAATGTGCCATTTGTAGGGGCGGCTATTCTCGTGGGTCCCGAGCACGCTCAATGTAAGGGCGGCTCCATCCAAACCGCCCTCAAAAAAAATTGAGCCATTGCTAAAATCTTTTTTTAGTAGTGTACGGCAACCATGGATCTTGATCAGCTCTTGATTGCCTTGTCGACTCGCGGGCCAGGTCCAGGCCTCAACCTCGTGTTGCTGGTCGTGCCGTCGCCTGTCATCAACCAAGGTCGGCACATTACCAAGTTTTCAGAAATAGACCTGCCCCGAATTGAATTAAATGAAACCAGTATGGTCCAGGGCAACATGCTAAGCTTGGATATTTCCACTCATCATTTTGGTACTAGTCCCGGCCGGCTCTCTGCTAGCTGCTGGCCAAGTGCTTTATATAGATGGCCATGTGGACGGCATGCATGGTGCCATCAATATTGCGCACGGCACTAATAAGGACGAGCCTATTGATGGCCTAGTCATGCCGAACCACGCCGGCACGTACCGTTTCCTCCGTCTAGGCACGACACTATTTCCTCTATCTCTGAATAAATAAATTCTTAAAGTTATATAAAGCCAAATTTTTTAAATTTTGACCGGATTTCTAGAAAAAAAAACTATCAAAATTTATGATATAATATGTTTTTATTATGTGCTTATTTTATGTTATAGATGTTGTTACTCTTGTCTATAAAGTTAGTAAAACTTAAGATGCTTGACTTGTACGGATTCTAGCAAGCGATTTATTTGAGGATGCTCCCTTGGTCCTAAAATGAATGTCACTATGAGAGTCGTGGAAGCTTTCAAGGACGAGGAGTTGTGGTGTCTCGCAGGTGCACGAGGCCTACGGACTCTCAGTCTAGGTCATGGTCTGGGCCAGTTATTTCTAGCTTATGTGGTTTGGTCAGGTCTCATCCATCTTTGTTGTTTATTCTGTGCAACATATTTTGTTTCATTCAACCCCTCATGGCTCAATCTGGAGTGAGGTGGTGGTGTTTATGTAAGGCGTCGATCATTTTCTCTCTATAATACAAAGATGCGCAGCTCTCCTGTGCATTCAAGAAAAACAAAGGAAAAAACTATGAGAGTCATGGCGGTCAAGATTTCTTAAGTTTGATTAGATTTGTAGAAAAATATTAGCAACAATTATATCTCCAAATAAGTTAATTATGAAAATATATTCGGCAAGTCATCTAGTGATACTAATTATGCAACATAAATATTCATATTATTTTTATATATATTTGGTTAGAGTTAAAACTATTTGACTTCTCGGGTAGTGACAATGACACTCTTTTTTAGATCGTGTCCCGTGCCACCCAAAGTGTTAGACCCAGGGATGGAAAAACGGCATCGTTCATAAAAAGTTGGAAAACAAGATAGCGGAAAATCCTATGGAGGAAGCCTATTTTCATCTCAAAACAGGTGCACCAAACGTGCTTTATGCATATTTACTAGCATCCGACTCCGTTGATCAAAACTATACGTGTGTTCAGTACCTAAAATCTGAGGGGGGGAAATAACGTATGCATTCATATTTGTATATACCCATTCGTGTGCGATCTGTTTTCATCCACATTGCCATGGATTGGATAGCCCTGTTTGGCATTGCTGCATTTGTAGACTTAACAAATTGATTTAAACATTTAAAATCTAAATATAAACAAAATGATTCATCTAAATGTTCTTTTTTTAGAGCTACAAGAAATCTATAGATTTCGTAAATCTAAAGCAATGCTGAACAGAGGCCTAACAGTGACAATTTCATTTTGGACATATTATAGGTCCTAGACTCCCCCTCAATGACTTAAGAAGACGTGTGTCAATTTCTCATAAGCTAGTCAATTGATTTTAAAAGAAACAGTCACTGTCAGAAAATCCTGATACATATTGGCTACTTGTGGGCTATGAATCAAACAGATATTTATTCCTCTCGATTACAAAGACGAGCAGACAAATAAAAGAACACAAACTGGAGAATGATTCAATCGACGTTTAACCAAAGCAAAATGTTTATATATTAAAAAAGGCGCTAAGCTTTCCAAACTTTTAAGAGCTAATAAAAGGAGAAAATGGTGACAGCTCAAAGACGACTTCAGAGAGGTCATTGACTGAGTAAGACTTGTCTGCGTACCGACAAAAAAATATCCAATGTGATCAGAGGGCAATTATGCCTTCCCTTCTACAAGATTTCTAAACAGAAGTTTGGCTGATCAGACGTAGACCACCTTTTCGAAAGACAAGCAAACTTCCAGCATGGAATAGTCAAAGCAAGAGGCTCATGCGTGTCGAGCTGCCAAGCATGACGAGTTCAGTGTTGTTCTTTCATGACACCACATAAAGCATCCGGTGACCAACCAGTTCTACGATCAAGTCTGAAGACTCCAAAACGCTGAGAGGAGCATAAGGTTGCCAGTGGAAGTAGGAACTCAGAGCCAAACCACAATAACCAATAATGGCTTCTCTCCTCTTGCCCTTCCTCCTCCTGCTACTGCCATGGCCATATGTGCAGGCTCAACAGAACATCAGCTTGGGCTCCTCCTTGACGCCCCAAGGGCCTAGCAGCTTTTGGCTCTCTCCGTCCGGCGACTTTGCATTCGGCTTCCGGTCCATGTCCATCGAGGGCAACGCCTCCTACCTGCTTGCCGTCTGGTTCAGCGAGATCAGCGACAAGACGGTGGTTTGGTATGCCAAGACAAATGTAAGTGGTGTAGAACAATCACCGATTCAAGTTTCATCCGGTTGGCGCCTCCAGCTCACCTCTGGCGGGACTCTCTCCCTTCTCGACCCCACCAATACAGAGGTATGGACACCCCAATCTGTTGGTGCGGCAGACCATGCCAGCATGCTCGACTCCGGAAACTTTGTACTAGCTGCTGCAGATGGCTCTATCCAGTGGGGAACCTTCAATGATCCAGCTGATACCATCCTGCCCACCCAAGTTCTCACCGCCCCAAAGACGCTCCGCAGCCGGATCATTGCCACAGACTACTCAAATGGCCGGTTCCTCCTTGACTTGCAAGATACAGGTGTTACACTTCATTCTGTTGCTGTGCCATCTGGGAACCAATATGACTACTATTGGTCCATCCTTGGCAACACCACAAAGATGGTGTTTGATCCAATGGGCGGAATATACATTGCCTTGGATAACGGCACACAGATCAATATAACATATGGGGCTGTTGGTTCCTTGGCAGACAGCTACCAGCGAGCCACACTCGACCCAGATGGCGTGTTCCGGCAATATGTGTACCCAAAGAAGGTCAGTGACTTGAGGAGTCAGGCATGGTCAATGGTGAGCATGCAGCCCTCAAATATTTGCGGAGCACCAGCCATACATGTTGGCAGCGGTACATGTGGATTTAACAGCTACTGCATGATTAATGGCACAAACTACCAGACTACCTGCAAGTGCCTGGAGCAGTACTCATTTTTTGATGAGGAAAGGAAGTATAAAGGCTGTAAACCAGACTTCCAGCCACAAAGCTGTGACCTGGATGAAGAAGCTTCCATGATGCAGTTCCAGTTCAGAACTATGCACCAAGTGAACTGGCCTCAATGTGACTATGAGAAGTACAACAACATAACTGAGGACCAGTGCCGACAGCGCTGCCTGAAAGATTGCTTCTGTGCAGTGGTTGTGTACAATGATCAAGACAGTGCATGTTATAAGAAGAAGCTTCCTTTATCAAACGGAAATATGACAGGTGATGTGCATACGACAGTCCTCGTCAAAGTACCGAAGAAAGACAATTGGAAGAAAGACAATTGGAAGAAAGACAAGAAGTACTGGATCCTTGGAAGTTCATTGCTTCTGGGAATCTCTGTCTTGGTGATCCTTGTCCTGATCTCTGTTCTCCTTTTTGGTACAAACTACACAGTCACTAGAAAGATGGTCCCATCTTTGGAGTCCTCAAGCAACCTAGGGTTGCCCCTAAAAGCCTTCACTTATGCTGAGCTCGAGAAGGCAACCAGAGGATTCCAGGAGGTGCTTGGCACTGGTGCCTCTGGTATTGTGTACAAGGGCCAGCTAGAAGACGAGCTTGGGACCTGCATTGCTGTCAAGAAAATTGACAAGCTCGAGCAGGAATCAGAAAAGGAGTTCAGTGTTGAAGTGCAAGCTATTGGGCAGACGCACCACAAGAACTTGGTCAAATTGCTAGGATTCTGCCGCGAAGGAAAAGAAAGACTTTTGGTGTATGAGTTCATGAGCAATGGATCACTAAATAGATTCGTATTTGGTGATGTCAATCTTCAGTGGAACCTTCGAGTTCAGCTTGCACTTGGGGTGGCAAGGGGGTTGCTATACTTACATGAGGAATGCAGCACACAGATCATCCATTGTGACATCAAGCCCCAGAACATCCTTCTGGATGACAAATTCACAGCAAAGATCTCAGATTTTGGCTTAGCCAAACTGCTAGGAACCAACCAGACACAAACAAATACTGGCATACGGGGCACCCGAGGATATGTTGCACCTGAGTGGTTCAAGAGCATTGGTATCACTGCCAAGGTCGATGTCTACAGCTATGGGGTCATCCTGTTGGAGCTCATCAGTCGTCGGCGTAATGTTGAGTTGGAGGCAGCAGAGGATAAAAAAATACTGACTTACTGGGCAAGTGATTGTTATAGGTGTGGCAGAGTTCATCTTCTGGTGGAGGGTGATGCTGAAGCAATTTCCAATCTGAAGGTGGTGGAAAGGTTTGTAGCAGTGGCACTCTGGTGTCTCCAGGAAGACCCAACTATCAGACCTACAATGCTGAAAGTGACACAAATGCTTGATGGAGCAGCTGCAATCCCATCTCCTGTTGATCCATCTTCCTTTGTCAGCTCAGTTTGATTGTAGAATGCTGAAGCAATATAGTGGAGTAGAAAGTTACTGAAGGAACGGCTTATACTAGTTAGATATAGCTATCTCCTGAAGGAATAGCTTATACTTCATGTTATGAATGCTGCTACTGTTTTTCTTCCTTAATGTAATGTGAACAGCACCATCAGTGCTGTAGTCGGTATCCTGTAAGAATTGGAAGGAGAAAAATATTAGGAAGGACTCCTCTTCCAAACAGAATATCTACTTCCTAAATAAAATGTACCTTTAAAAAAATATTTTTCTATGATAAGAGTTAGTTACTTTTATGTTGCAATTTACTTATCCATTGGTTAGTTGGATTCTTATTATTACTTAGTCTATGCATGCATAACTATTAGAAAAGTTCTATTTGTTAGAATAAACTACTGCTTTCCTTGTGTGAACACAGCAAGGGAAGGCGGCGCCGAAAAGGCCCCCTGCTGTGATACTGTAGCCGCTGCAGGTACAGGCGTCGCACGGCTCACCTGCAGCACTGTAGCCACATGCAGAGGCCGGCGCAGAGTCAGCCCTGTATGTTATCTAGTCACTGTTGCAGCAGAGCAGCTGTACTGGAACTAGATGGATAGAGTTGTATAAATAGACTACCACGGCAACTCAGTAAAGAGAGTTCAGATTTGCCATCTTCCATACAGGGCTTCGGCCAACGCTGGTGTCTTGTATTGTGTGTGTATGCTCTGTTCTCCCTCTTCTTCAACCTCTAGCTATAGTGTGTGGAGACAGACAACGCCTGTTCGTGGTCGGCACGGCTAGTGGGTGCTCGGCAACACTAGCGGGTGCTCGACAAGACTGGTGAGTGGTTCACTCACCTGAGCCGGTGATCCTGTGGGCCAACAAGTGATATCGAAGCCGTACAAGCGCCGTCGCCAGACTAACCGCTGGCGATGACGGACGGTTAAGAAATGGGCGACAGCAGTGGCACTACTGTGGCTGCCCAGCCACGACCGGAGGTCGTTGTTTGCACGGTGCGGGAGGTCAGCGGCACCAGTTGGCCGACGCTGACTCGCACCAACTATGGAGAGTGATCGGTGACCATGAAGGTCAAGCTCAGAGCCCGACGGCTCTGGAATGCTGTTGACAAGGGCACCGACAATGAAGAAGATGACATGTCAGCGTTGGAGGCTATCATCGTTGCTGTACCGGCGGAGTACAGGGAGCCGTTGGGGGCGCAGAGCTCGGCTAAGGAGGCATGGGAGGCTATTGCGGCGATGTACGTCGGTTCCGACCGCGCAAAGAAAGCGACGGCCCAGTTTCTAAAGCAGGAGTACACCAACCTCAAGTTCAAGGATGGTGAAACGATGGAGGACTTCTCCCTCCGCCTGTAGATGCTCATCAGCAAGCTGAAGAGCCATGGCGTCACCATCGACGAAGAGGAGACAGTCTCCAAGTACCTCCACTCCGTGCCGGCAAAGTACATCCAGATCGCTCTCTCCATAGAGACGATGCTGGACTTGTTCACCCTCACCATTGAGGATGTGACAGGCCGTCTGTGGGCGGTGGACGAGCGCCTGGAGCAGGCGATAGCAACGAAGGACAGCGGGAAACTCCTGCTGATGGAAAAGAAGTGGGTTGCTCAGAGGAACTCTAGGAAGGCACCATCCTCCAGCCACGGTGGCGATGGCAAGCGCCATGGTGGCGATGGCAAGCGCCATGGTGGCGATGGCAATCGCCGCGGTAGGGCTTCTTCAGAGAAGAAGAAGCAGGTCGACCCCAACGCCTGTCGGTGCTGTGGGAAGATGGGTCATTAGGCACGGGAGTGCCCAAATCGCAAGCAGGAGAAGGCTCAGGCTCATCTAGCGCAAGCTGATGATGAGGATAAGGCCACTATCCTGATGGTGATGTTTTGTGTACTGCACGACGTCGAGGCCGAGGAGAGGGAAGAGGCAACGATGGTGGATGGACCTGGGAAGGCCCTGAAGACCGTCAACCTCGACGAACCACGTGCCCAAGTCCACCTCAAACATGTGGGCGCCGACCAGGAGCAGCGGTCGTATCTGGACTCAGGTGCCAGCAACCACATGATGGGCTCCAAAGCATCCTTCTCTGAGCTCAACGACGATGTTACCGGTACGGTGAAGTTTGGTGATGGCTCAAGGGTGGCTATCCAAGGGTGCGGCACCATCATCTTCAGGTGCTAGAACGGGGAGCACCGCACGCTAACGTATGCATATTATATCCCACAGCTGCGTTCCAGCATCATCAGCATTGGTCAGCTGGATGAGCGCGGTAGCAAGGTACTGATCAAGGACGGAGTCCTTAGGATCAGAGACCAGGAGCAATGACTTCTCGCCAAGGTGAAGAGGTCCCTGAACCGGTTGTACCTGCTCGACCTGAAGGTAGAGCAGCCGGTGTGGCTGGCGGCAAGGCACTCCGAGGAACCGTGGATGTGGCATGCCCGGTTCGGACATCTTAGCTTCGACGCGCTTGGTCGGCTAGAGAAGATGGTCTGAGGGCTACCCCACATCAAGCATGGAGGCGAGATGTGTGATAGCTGCCTGGCCGAGAAGTAGAGGAGGCTACCTTTCCCAAAGGTGGCCAAGTATCGCACGAAGGACGCTCTCGAGCTCGTCCATGACGACCTCTGCGGGGTGATCATGCCTGCTACAAACGGTGGTTCGGTACTTCCTCCTGCTCGTGGATGACTACAGTCGCTACATGTGGCTGCAACTCCTGACAAGCAAGGATGAAGCGACGGCGGCGATCAAGAAGTTCAAGATGCGTGCAGAGGCTGAGAGCGGCAAGAAGCTCCATGTGCTGAGGACTGATCGCGGCGACGAATTCACTTTGGTGGAGTTCGCTGCATACTGCGTGGATCTAGGTGTGGTGCGACACCACACCGCGCCGTACTCGCCACAACAGAATGGCGTGGTGGAGAGGCAGAACCAGACGGTGGTTGGAATGGCTCGATCCATTATGAAAGCCAAAGGCATGCCAGGAAGGTTCTAGAGTGAGGCGGTGACCACAGCGGTGTTTATCATCAACTACGCTACGACCAAGGCCCTGATGGGCAAGATGTCGTTCGAAGCTTAGTATGGGCGCAAGCCGAGAGTGTCCTTCCTCTGGACATTCGGCTGCATCAGCCACGTCAGGAAGACAAAGCCGAACCTCACCAAGCTGGAGGACAGGAGCACACCGATGGTGTTCCTAGGCTACGTGGAGGGTACCAAGGCGTACCGGCTCTATGACCCATGCAGAGACAAGGTGCTTGTCTCGCACGACGTCGTGTTCGACGAAAAGGTGGCTTGGGACTGGACCAGTCGAAGCATGGGGGGGAGCAGGCGGCTTCACCAGCACCTTCGTCGTCGAGCACCTGGTCATCCACGATGGTGGAGACACTGGGGAAGAGGTATCGAGCACTCCGGGAGGAGTGCCGAGCACTCCTGGGGTAGTGCCATGCACTTCGGGGAGGGATGCCGAGCACTCTGAGAGGAGTGCCAAGCACTCCTGGAGGGATGTCGAGCACGCTAGGAGTGGTGCCAGAAGGTTCTATAGTGGTGGCGACCACTCCAAGACGGTTGCCGAGCAATCCCATGGCGGAGCCAAGACGTCTTGTAGTGGTGCTGACCACTCCAAGACTAAGGCTGAGCACTCCTATAGTGGTGCCGAGCACTGTAGGAGTAATGACAGCTATCCAGAAGTAGTGCCGAGCACTACAACTAGGGTGCCGAGCACTCCAGGTGCTGTGTCGAGCACTCCGACGGAATAGGGAACTCCATCGACGCCGATAGAGTTCGCCTCACCTCCAAGTGACATCACTGAGTTTATGGATGCCTTCGACGAAGGTGAGGAGGTGCGATTCCGCAGGATGGACAACATTGTCGACGGCACAGGTAATGGAGACGGGGATCCTGATCTTCCGTCAGGTGATGGCAACTATCGTTGTGGCGGAGAATGACACACCGATCCGACTTTAGATCAAAAGATCGAACCCTGCAATCTTAGCACCATAGCTCCTCTGGTTATCAACCAAGTCACGGACTAGGTTGACCTCGCCAAGAAGGCTAATCCTTGCCTGCGCAATGAAGAACACAAGCAAAAACAAGAAAGAACACAACCAAATTGCAGATGAATGATTATCTCACGAAGTTGGGGTCTCACAAACTGATGAACAGCGAAACTGTTCTTGACAGAATAATCTAAGCAAAACCCAAAACCTAATGATGGTGGTGGCGTATGATTATAAAGGTCTTAGGGTCGTCGCCTACCCTGGATGCGCCCCCCTAATGGGCCCAAACACGATACACGGTCCAACGGACCAAAAGAAGGTGTCGCAGCACCCTGGTAGATTCTGGACGCTGACTTGTTTCGACGATTCCCGTTGATTCCGAAGAGATTTTGATGTGAAACCACTTGGATTGGCTTCCTTATCAAATTATCTTTGCATCCATATGTGGATCATCAAAAACGGAGTCCGATGCGTCCTGGGTGACCAGTTTAAGGCAGACTGGTTCTGGATTCCAAGGCAGACTCGAACTTGAGTTGCTTTGGGCCTCCACCTCGGGGACTCGAACCGAATTAGCCTCGGGCCTCCTTCTTGACTTGGACACCCTTGCTGGCCTCCTTCCCCTCCATCCCATGTGCCAAACATGGTCATATGCATGGGTGTCATGTCCTCATCATCCTTCCCTTCTTGATGAAAAGTCGTACTCGACGTCGATTGTGCCTGAAACTGATCCTGCACAACATAAAGGAGAATGGGGTTGCGAGGACAAAGAAAACTAAAATAATTGTGAGATGGAACATGACCATGTTTCCAAGTTTCTAGCATGTCATCTCGCATAAAAATTTCAGCAAGCATGTGGACTCCATGATCCGAATGCACACGATGTATGTCAACACTATCCTGCAAAAGATTAGAACTAACCAAAGACAATGCAGGAATAGATGGTCGAGCAGACTTAGGTAGCAACCAACAATGCTCCCCTTCTTGGAAGTGAACTTGTTTCTTTAAGGAACATGAGAAAATGTTTGTATTATTATGGCTGCCCTCTAAATGATCATAATCTTGTACAACAAAAGAAGAATTCATATTATTACGAATGTATACTCGATGTATCATATATTGTCCCTTGTTGTTATATCTGCCAATAACATGATATGTGTGTTTAGAAAACCAAGGCAAATTAGCATTTTTAAAAAGGCTCTCTTCTAAACAATCTAGGTTACATAAAACATCAAATTCAATGTAACCCAAAGTATGTAAAGAAGACAACAGTTTGAACTCATCAATTTTAGTAGCAATATGAATAACATGTTTATTTTCAGCACAAGTCACTGGTTCCAAAACATGTAAAACTAAAGCATCTTCAACCAATTCATCTTTGTCACAAGGAACATCAAGCAAATTATCATGGGACAAAGATAAATCAAGAGAGGGTTCCACTAACAATTGCTCTATGACAGCATGGTTTGTGGGAAAATTTAGTACATTAAGACAATTTTCACCTTCCTTGAGTGTAGGACCATGGGCATTACCTGTGTTCTCAGCAGGAGTAATAGGTGCATGGTGAAGTGATGGTTCTGAATTTGCATATGAGGTTGTGAGCTCCTCATTTTCTTCCACGTCATCCTCTCGCTTATGTACATTATTCTACAGAAGGTTAGTCATAGCAAGAGGAATAACAACAGACTCTTCCTCTAAATGGTGCACTTCAGCATACAAAGTCAAAACAGGAGGTGGATTAACAAAGGTTTCTCACATAAGAAGTTTCATATCATTCTAAGTTTGAGGTTTATCAGAAGGATCTAAAGACTCCCACCAAGATAAAGCAGAATGTTGCAAAACACTAGCTGCATTTTTACCTTCCTCCTTGGACACATAAAGCGAGTAGCAAATATGTTATCGATGGTAATTTCCCACTCCATGTACTCATCAGCACCTATACCATCATAAGTCGATGGATACGAACAACCTGTCATTGTAAACACAAAAACAAGGAACAAACGGTGAAAGTTATCCCTACTAAATGACTACGTGGTTGCAGTGGTGTCACTTTTCACAGCAAGTGGAAGCGTCTTACCAAGCTCTTACAAAGTTCTTACCAACACAAGCAGTGGCGGTACAACCGGCGGCTGGTTTCGTGATACCTGTGAGGCAGTGGTACCGAGATTGCAAAGCCCTTTTTTGTACTGATCTGAAGAATTTGTGGAGCTTGGAAGGCAAACAAAGAGTAATATGTATATCTAGCACACAAGTCAGTAACAGAAAGTAATGCTGAATTATAGTCCAAAGTACTTGTTCTCGTTGCTGGTCTAAAATGTTCCAAGTACCAGGTGTGTGACAAAAGTATGGTGGATAGCAAGGTAACAGGTGTATGAAAAACAAATATGGTGGATGGAAACAGCAACACAAACAAAGAACCAGATAGCACACGCTAACACAGCTCACTTTGGTCTTCTCTATGTGCTCCTCTAAATATTGTTCCTCTTTTGCCCCACTCTTTTTTTCTATTTTTTGGGCTGTCGTTGTTTTTTGGGGAAATTTCGACTTTTTTATTTTATTTTTTTAATGTTTTCCTTTACTTAGGAGCACAAAAGAAGTAACCAAAGCAAATATGAGCTGAAACAAGTGAAAGACGTGGCCTGTGGAATTTTTAGAAAACTTGCTCAAAATCGACAAAAACCTTGTGACCACAAAAAGAGGATCTTGTGACCACTTTTTGACCAATCTAAAATTTTCAAACACTGACAACGCAAAGATGGACGGATCTAAAATTTTTTTCTGATCGATTTTGATATATGGAACATCGAAATCAGAGTTCGTATGCGAAAACTAGACCAGTTTTAAGAATTGGCTCCGAATTAGAGGACAAAACAGGAACAATGTGCACACAACTGGTCACAACAGCAAAGATTTGATGGAAACGATGGGGGAAAACACATGAACTGGACTCTAACACGATCTAAGCAGCAACAAGATCTTGACCAGGACAAACTCAACACGACGGACTCTGAAACTGAAATATGCAAAGGCTATGGCGTGAAAAGGTTCTAGGACAGGAAAAACGAGTATGGCACTGGACTATGGGACGAATGCAAAACACTCAAAACTAGGGAATAAAAGTGAACCTGATGGTATACCTTAGCTCTAATACCACTAAATGGAGACAGGGATCCTGATCTTCCGTCAGGTGATGGTAACTATCGTTGTGGCGGAGAATGACACACCGATCCGGCTTCAGATCGAAAGATCGAACCCTGCAATCTTAGCACCATAGCTCCTCTGGTTATCAACCAAGTCACGGACTAGGTTGACCTCGCCAAGAAGGCTAATCCTTGCCTGCGCAACGAAGAACACAAGCAAGAACAAGAAAGAACACAACTAAATTGCAGATGAATGATTATCTCACGAAGTTGGGGTCTCACAAACCGATGAATGGCGAAACTATTCTTGACAGAATAATCTAAGTAAACCCAAAACCTAATGACGGTGGCGGCGTATGATTATAAAGGTCTTAGGGTCGTCGCCTACCCTGGACGTGCCCCCTAATGGGCCCAAACACGAAACAAGGTCCAACGAACCAAAAGAAGGTGTCGCAGCACCCTGGCAGATTTTGGACGCTGATTTGTTTCAACGATTCCTGTTGATTCCGAAGAGCTTTTGATGTGAAACCATTTGGATTGGCTTCCTTATCAAATTATCTTTCCATCCATATATGGATCATCGAAAACAGAGTCCGAATGCGTCCTGGGTGGCTAGTTTAAGGCAGACTGGTTCTGGATTCCGAGGCAGACTCGAACTTGAGTTGCTTTGGGCCTCCACCTCGGGGACTCGAACCGAATTAGCCTCAGGCCTCCTTCTTGACTTGGACACCCTTACTGACCTCCTTCCCCTCCATCAAACATGGTCATATGCATGGGTGTCATGTCCTTGTCATCCTCCCCTTCTTGATGAAAAGCCGTCTTCGGCGTCGATTATGCTTGAAACTGATCCTGCACAACATAAAGGAGAACGGGGTTGCGAGGACAAAGAAAACTGAAATAATTGTGAGAAGAAACGTGACCATGTTTCCAAGTTTCTAGCATGTCATCTCGCATAAAAATTTCAGCAAGCATGTAGACTCCATGATCCGAATGCACACGATGTATGTCAACACTATCCTGCAAAAGATTAGAACTAACCAAAGACAATGCAGGAATAGATGGTCGAGCAGACATAGGTAGCAACCAACAATGCTCCCCTTCTTGGAAGTGAACTTGTTTCTTTAAGGAACATGAGAAAATGTTTGTATTATTATGGCTGCCCTCTAAACGATCATAATCTTGTACAACAAAAGGAGAATTCATATTATTATGAATGTATACTCGATGTATCATATATTGTCCCTTGTTGTTATATCTGCCAATAACATGATATGTGTGTTTAGAAAACCAAGGCAAATCAGCATATTTAAAAAGGCCATTTTCCAAACAATCTAGGTTATACAAAACATCAAATTCAATGTAACCCAAAGTATGTAAAGAAGACAACAGTTTGAACTCATCAATTTTAGTAGCAATATGAATAACATGTTTATTTTCAGCACAAGTCACTGGTTCCAAAACATGTAAAACTAAAGCATCTTCAACCAATTCATCTTTGTCACAAGGAACATCAAGCAAATTATCATGGGACAAAGATAAATGAAGAGAGGGTTCCACTAACAATTGCTCTATGACAGCATGGTTTATGGGAAAATTTAGTACATTAAGACAATTTTCACCATCTGTGAGTGTAGGACCATGGACATTACCTGTGTTCTCAGCAGGAGTAATAGGTGCATGGTGAAGTGATGGTTCTGAATTTGCATATGAGGTTGTGAGCTCCTCATTTTCTTCCACGTCATCCTCTCGCTTATGTACATTATTCTGCAGAAGGTTAGTCATAGCAAGAGGAATAACAATAGACTCTTCCTCTAAATGGTGCACTTCAGCATACGAAGGCAAAACAGGAGGTGGATTAACAAAGGTTTCTCGCATAAGAAGCTTCATATCATTCCAAGTTTGAGGTTTATCAGAAGGATCTAAAGACTCCCACCAAGATAAAGCAGAATGTCGCAAAACACTAGCTGCATTTTTTACCTTCCTCCTTGGACACATAAAGTGAGTAGCAAATATGTTATTGATGGCAATTTCCCACTCCATGTACTCATCAGTACCTATACCATCATAAGTCGGTGGATACGAACCTGTCATTGTAAACACAAAAACAAGGAACAAGCGGTGAAAGTTATCCCTACCAAATGACTACGTGGTTGCAGTGGTGTCACTTTTCACAGCAAGTGGAAGCGTCTTACCAAGCTCTTACAAAGTTACCAACACAAGCAGTGGCGGTACAACCGGTGGCTGGTTTCATGATACCTGTGAGGCAGTGGTACCGAGATTGCAAAGCCCTTTTTTCTGTACTGATCTGAAGATTTTGTGGAGCTTGGAAGGCAAACAAAGAGTAATATGTATATCTGGCACACAAGTCAGTAATAGAAAGTAATACTGAATTATAGTCTAAAGTACTTGTTCTCGTTGCTGGTCTAAAATGTTCCAAGTACCAGGTGTGTGACCATAGTATGGTGGATAGCAAGGTGACAGGTGTATGAAAAACAAGTATGGTGGATAGAAACAGCAACACAAACAAAGAACCAGACAGCACATGCTAACACAGCTCACTTTGGTCTTCTCTATGTGCTCCTCTAAATATTGTTCCTCTTTTACCCCACTCTTTTTTTCTATTTTTTGGGCTATCATTGTTTTTTTGGGAAATTTTGACTTTTTTATTTTATTTTTTTTATGTTTTTCCTTTACTTAGGAGCACAAAAGAAGTAACCACAGCAAATATGAGCTGAAACAAGTGAAAGACGTGGCCTGTGTAATTTTCAGAAAACTTGCTCAAAATCGACAAAAACCTTGTGACCACGAAAAGAGGATCTTGTGACCACTTTTTGATGAATCTAAAATTTTCGAACACCGACAACGCGGGGATGGATGGATCCAAAATTTTTTTCTAATCGGTTTTGATATATGAAATGTTGAAATCGGAGTTCGTATGCGAAAACTAAACCAGTTTTAAGAATTGGCTCCGAATTAGAGGACAAAACGGGAACAATGTGCACAAAACTGGTCGCAACAGCAAAGATTTGATGGAAACGATGGGGGAAAACACACAAACTGGACTCTAACACGACCTAACCAGCAACGAGATCTCGACTAGGACACAAACTCAACACGACGGACTCTGAAACTGAAATATGCAAAGGCTATGGCGCGAAAAGGTTCTAGGACAGAAAAAACGAGTATGGCACTGGACTATGGGACGAATGCGAAACAGTCAAAACTAGGGAATAAAAGTGAACCGGATGGTATACCTTAGCTCTGATACCACTTAATGGGGACGGGGATCCCGATCTTCCGTCAGGTGATGGTAACTATCATTGTGGCAGAGAATGACACACCGATCCGGCTTCAGATCGAAAGATCGAACCCTGCAATCTTAGCACCACAGCTCCTCTGGTTATCAACCAAGTCACAGACCAGGTTGCCCTCTCCAGGAAGGCTAATCCTTGCCTACGCAACAAAGAACACAAGCAAGAACAAGAAAGAACACAACCAAATTGCAGATGAATGATTATCTCACGAAGTTGGGGTCTCACAAACCAATGAATGGCGAAACTGTTCTAGACAGAATAATCTAAGCAAAACCCAAAACCTAATGATGGCAGCGGCGTATGATTATAAAGGTCTTAGGGTCGTCGCCTACCCTAGACACGCCCCCTAATGGGCCCAAACACGATACACGGTCCAACGGACCAAAAGAAGGTGTCGCAGCACCCTGGTAGATTCTGGACGCGGACTTGTTTTGATGATTCCCATTGATTCCAAAGAGCTTTTGATGTGAAACTACTTGGATTGGCTTCGTTATCAAATTATATTTCCATCCATAAGTGGATCATCGAAAACGGAGTCCAGATGCGTCCTGGGTGGCTAGTTTAAGGCAGACTGGTTCTAGATTCCGAGGCAGACTCGAACTTGAGTTGCTTTGGGCGTCCACCTCAGGGACTCGAACCGAATTAGCCTCGGGCCTCCTTCTTGACTTGGACACCCTTGCTGGCCTCCTTCCCCTCCATCCCATGCGCCAAACATGGTCATATGCATGGGTGTCATGTCCTCATCAACAGGGCCCTCAGGACTAGTGGGTAGGCTGCTCAATGACGCAGAGCTGCTGCTCGTTAGTGCAGATGAACCACCCACGTTCGTGCTAGCCGAGCAGGACTCAAACTGGTGACTAGCGATGCTGGAGGAGATGAAGGCGATCGAGGAAAATGAGACTTGGCAGCTCGTCGATCCACCTCTAGGATGCCGTTCGATCAACCTGAAGTTGGTATACAAGGTCAATCAGGACGAGCTCGGCGCCATTGTCAAGCACAAGGCGCGCCTCGTCACCCGAGGCTTTGTTCAGTGCAAGGGAATAGACTTCGAGGAGGTCTTTGCGCCAGTAGTGCGCATGGAGTCTATCCATTTGCTACTAGCTTTGGCAGCAACAAAGGACTGGCGCATCCATCACTTTGATGTTAAATTAGCCTTCTTCAACAGCGAGCTGGGGGAGATGGTCTTCGTCAGGCAACCTCCAGGTTTCGCCGTCAAAGGAGAGGAGCACAGGGTGCTCCGACTATGCAAGGCGCTCTATGGGCTGCGGCAAGCCCCATGAGCATGGAACGCCAAGCTTGATGCCACGCTAGGCGAGCTTGGGTTTCAGCGGTGCGCAACCGAGTACCCACTCTACACGCGGTGATGGGGGAGGGAGGAGCTCATCGTTGGCGTGTATGTGGACCATTTGATCGTCACTGGCGCACGCACGGAGGACATCAATAGCTTCAAGCACGAGATGGTGGCTCGTTTTTGAATGAGCAATCTCGGCGCACTCTCCTACTACCTCGGCATCGAGGTGAGATAGGGGAAGGAGGAATTCATGCTCGGTCAGAGCATGTATGCCTCCAAGCTATTGGAGCAGAGCGGCATGGCTGAGTGCAAGCCATGCGTGACTCTGATGGAGGAGCGGCTAAAGCTGACGAAGGCTAGCACCACGGCGAAGGTGGATGCAACACTCTATCGGAGCATCGGCGGTGGTCTGCGCTACCTAGTCCACACGAGGCCGGACATTGCGTTTGTCCATGGGCTACGTCAGTCGCTTCATGGAGGATCCCAGAGAGGATCACTGGGCTACGGTAAAGCGGCTACTGCGCTACGTCAAGGGGGCGGTGGATCAAGGGATCATCTTTCCCAAGACCGGTGGGAGTAGGCTGCAGCTCACTGTGTTCAGCGATGTAGACATGGCAGGGGACATCGACGAATGATGGAGCACCTCTAGCATGCTCATCTTCCTTGGGTTGGCTCCAATTTCATGGCTGTCGCTGAAACAGAAGGTGGTGGCATTGTCTACGTGCGAGGCAGAGTACGTAGCGGCAGCCACAGCGGTGTGCCAAGTTGTGTGGCTACGTCGGCTACTGGGAGAGCTGACCGGCGTGGAAGCTCACCTACCAGCACTGATGGTGGAAAACCAGCCGCCATCACCCTCGTGAAGAATCCGGTCCTGCACGACCGGAGCAAACACATCAATGTGAAGTTCCATTTCCTCAGGGACTATGTTGATGGAGGGCAGATCATCATCGAGTTCGTCGAAACTGGTCGGCAACTCACTTTCATGGCTGTCACCAAGAACGTCCGTGAGTTGCCAACCAGTTGGTAAATCAAGGGTTTTGGCAACACATAATGTGTTGGCAATTCTTTTCCTTTTTAGCGTCACTTAAACTATTGGCAATAGTAATGTAAGGCTACAACTTATATGTCGGCGTTTCTCCTTCCAACACATAAAGTGTCGGCGAAAGTTTTTAGACAAAAAAGTGTCGTTGTAGCCTACCTAAGCCGCTATCCAAGTGTCGGCGAAGGGGTAGGCGCCGAAGCAAAATAGAGATGCCTGTGTGGGCGGGAGACAGCGCGCCGAAACCTCTTTTTTTATCAGAAAAAGGCTAAGCCACTAAAACAGGAGGCCCACCCTTCATTCTCCACTCACACAGACTTTAGAAAAAAAACAAAAACCTCGCTAGCAGGGCTCTACTGCCGGGCGCCTCCAGGAGCCGGTGCCGGAGGCTAGCACCTGGCGCGGCCGCCGCCCCTGATGCCCGCCCAAATCGCCGCCTCCTAATGCCGCCGGCACCGAAGTCGTCCCTAGCCAGAGCCTCGCAGCCTACAGCCCTAGCCCCCGCCACCGAATCCAACGGACGCCGCCGCCCTAGCCCCTAGTCGCCCTAGCCTACCGCCGCCTAAGCCTGCCACCCCCAAGCCCGCCGTCGCCCTAGCCCACCACTGGTCAGCAAGAGCGGTGCATCCCCATTCCTCTCTGCATCTAGGTGCATCATCTCCGCATCCTCGTCCTCTCATCCCCATTTCCCTGAGTGCTAGGGTTTCGGCACAACTTAATTTCTTGTATTTTTTTCTTGGTTGCAAAAAGGAGTAGATGAAGGTGAGAAAGGCTAGAGAGATTCAAGGTTTGGGTTACTTCTCCTGCCAAACTTTCATTCTGTCTAGATCCACCCTCTCTTCCACTCTTTGGAGAAGGCTTGATTTAGATGTGATCTTGTGAAGGTTGTGATCTTGATGCTACTTGCAATGCTAGATATTATGATTGTTTATCTGGTTCCTAATTTCTTGAAGCTCTCTAATTTCCCATATGGCTAAAGAAAAAAATATTGTTTATCTGGTCTCTGCATCGTGATTGAATTAGGTCTGCTATTAGTACAGGTCTGTTCATGTACTAGGAAACTAAAGTAGGGCATCAACTAATAATAGTCGTAGTATTTGGAGGAGTAGTGCTAGTTCTACCCCTACTCCAAAAAGCTCTGTATGAGAGGAGAGGAAGCTGTGAGTTACTGAGGAAGAACAGAGTATGCTCCTTGGCATGAAGGCCATGACGACATGCATCTTTGCACAGACATGTACAGAATATGGCTAACAATTCAGAAAGATGCATGTGTGTATGTACATAGTGTGTCTACATTATTTTCCTACATATGAAACAAACACGTTAGGGCTAGCTCTTGCAGTGGTAGTGGAGATATTGTTGAAGTGTTAATAATCTGATATTTGTGCCTGAAATGATATATGAGATCATTGACTGAACTATGTATTTGACATGCATTCAGTCATTCTTATACCTGAATTTCAGGATGCTGCCTATGCCTGCCAATAGGTTAGGTGCCTAGAAAAAGTTCACCGTTAGTGTTACTAAATCTAAAGCTCTTTTGGTTGCTATCTCCCCTATTTTAGAGTATTCAGCGCATACTAGCTAAATAAGTATGCTCTGTGGATCTACTGTTGCCCAACCTTGAGAAGTGCTCTGTGGAAAGGTTGTCATAGTTCACCTTTCACCTACATCTCTTGCCTAGTTTAGACTTCCATCCATCTTTTGCCTATATTCTTTGCTATAAAATTCAGCAAGTTGAATGAGTGATAATTTTTTCAGGGGTGATCTAAGAATCTTTGGAGGAAATGTGATGCACCAGCACCAACAATGATTGAATTTGAGGGGTTTATCTAAGGAGCTGTTTGCCAATGATCTGTTTGTCATGCACCATCAGCAACATTGATTGGATTTGAGGAACAACAGAACCCTAAAACAGTAGTAAGTATCCACTTTCTATATTGACAGCTTTGGAATTGCAGTTGTGTGTTAGGACATTGACTCTTATATGTCTGTTTAGTAGGCTGCACCCTACATTCTTATTCTGGTGAAAATCAGCAATTATATTTGGTGCAGATATCATCTGTTTATTAAGACTGTTATAAGATATTTACTAGAATGGACTCAATTTTTTTCATAGTCATATCTGTGTGATAATTGTGTGAATTTGTGGTGAAACTGAAATAGTGAATCAACTAGTCAAGCCCTTAGCTAATCATTGAATGTTTAGTTTTGTCCCTTTTGCTTGATTTGCAAGTGCAGCACGTGTTCTGTCACATCCTCTTGTGCCCATACTCTACTCATCTATGCAATTGTATACTAATTTGTATATCACTTCTTTCTTACTGTAGCACAATGTCTCCCATAAATTTCAGGCCCTGCTTGCTTCTTCTAATACTTTCTACTGCATAACTCTGTCTTAGCTTGCTGTCGAGTCAAACAAAAATATATGTTTGTACACCAGTTCATGCATGCTTCTTTTTCTAAATTGGTTTCATTGCTTGTTTGTGATCATTACTGTTAGGACAAGTACGTTTTCAACCTTTTAACTGTGCTCGTGGTTAGTGCAGAAATATTAAAACCTCCCCTCAGTTTTTCTTACTTTTTTGTACTCTATAATAACTACTCTATAAACTAGGAGTACAGGCATCCGGTCACCATTCTAGAGGATTTAGATATGATTTAAGTTCATCTTATATAGATAATACACCTCTTTCAGTTACATTTATGTGAAGCAATTCATGGGACACATTTTAAATTAACTTATGCACCAACATCAGTCTTGCCAATATTTTTTTTTCCAATTCATACAAAGACCTATATGTATTAGGGATGAAAATAGGACAGATATTTCTCGACATATGATACCCATCTAAAATATGTCACATTACAGTTGGTAATATTTTTGGCTTAAAGCATCTGCAGATAAGGAGGGCGAGTGCAGATATTTTTCCCAATTCATACAAAGACCTATATTGTTGCTTAGATATATTCTATGTTTCTCTACTTATATATGTAATTAATTTTATTATCCAATGCTATTAGTTCCCAAGTTTTCATCACATTATCATCAGCGAGGGCTCTCTGTTCTGATTTACTCCCTCTGTGCAAATAAGGAGGGCCCCAAATGTGTTTTGTTTTCTGAAGTATGTCAATTATTGTTCTTTAATTGAAACCAATGTGAGAGCAGGAGCAATATTGCACATTTGGAATGCATTATGTGCCTATTTGAGCCATGCGTGATATACTTATTTGTTTAGCAAGCTTTTCAGTAGGTAATGGCACTCTTATCTTACAAGGCTTCTGTGTTTCCAGGTGATAGTGAGCATAGTTGGTCTTCTTCTATTTGGGAAGGTGTTGGAGCCTTTATGGGGAGCTAAGGAGTTGCTCAAGTTTATTTTTATTGTTAATCTCTCAACTTCAGCTTGTGTCTTCGTAACTACTATTGTGCTGTACTACATAACACAGGAGGAGAGCTACCTGTAAGTGTCACATTTCATTAATTACTAATCCCTCCATCCTAAAATATAAGGAATCGAATCAATTTTCAGACAAATAAGGAGTCTGACAAAATATCGCATTACCCTTCACTAATTAGGAGAGAATGAGTAGTTCGGTTATTGCTTTCCTAGTTTAAAGGGAATCTTTACATGTTATTATTTCCTACCATGAATTAGAGAGGAAAGGTAAGGTGTACTTAGAAGGAAAGGGGTGTTCGGTTAATAAAGACAGAGCAGAGAGAGGAGCTGAGGACCTAGAATACCTTATATTTTGGTAAAATTTTGAAATCTCAATTCCTTATATTTCAGGACAGAGGGAGTAGCTTGCTAGTCAAATAGTTTTTTTTATCCGGTTTACATGGGCACTTTGTTGGGAGATGCAGCAACATGATGTTTTCTGATTCTTTTCAATAGTGGATATTCATGATTTCAGTTCATAATGATTTTCTTGACCTAGTTATACTTTACCATGAAAATTGACATTACATCTATTTGATTCTGCAGCTACACACCTGTTTCTGGGTTTTATGGAGTTCTTTCAGGACTACTGGTGGGCATCAAGCAAATTTTACCCGATCAGGAGCTTAATCTTTTTGTGCTCAAGATTAGTGCAAAGGTGTTTTATCACTTCTGTAATGAAATTTGTCTAATTGTGCAATCAATTTTGATTATCTCCCAAGGTTTCCTAACATTTTTTTCTGTTTATTCAGTGGATTCCATCTATCGTTACATTTATCTCTGTTGCCGTAAGCTTCTTCATAAAGGAATCGATGTCATTACCTTCCCATCATATTATTTGGCATCTACATGAGCTGGATTTACCTGCATTACTTCCAAAGGAGATTAGAAGTAGGCCTTAAGGGGGACCCAAGTGATGAATTCTCATTTTCAAGCTTCTTCCCTGGATTTTTAAGGTACTGTTTTTCACAAGTGATCTTGGTGTAAAGCAGTGGGAAATGCAATGCAATAATTCTGCGATGTGTGAATCCCTAATTTAAGATGTTAGAAGAAAATTTTGGATTACCATTGCAATTAAACATAACATCTAACTCTACCTTCCAAAGCATATATGAAGAGAAAGAGTTAGGAAATGGCTGTAGAGATATCAGATATAGGTGCTCATCCAACCTTTTTTTCGATGCTAGAGGTGGCTCCTGGTCCCTAGTAATAACGCAGAACTCTAATGCTAACCAACCAACCATATCATTTTATGGATTCCTAGCTCTAAGGTTCTGCACAAGAATTGTCCTTGGATTTTTTTTCTAAAAGTTACGATTGCTAAACACTTTACAAACAGTACAAGACTCAACAAATCTAGAAATAAATAGACCTAAACTTTGTTTTTTATTTCATAAACTTATTGAAATATTGCAGGCCAATTTTGGACCCTATTGCTTCCATATTCCACAAACTCTTCTGTGGGCGATCTGCAAGACCTGAAGGCACAGGCCAGACATTGGATGGGTCACAGTTCCCTGGTTCGGGGTCCATTGAGGCAAACAGGAGGAGGTGCGAATTCCTTTTTTTTCTCATCGTTTTAGCCATCCATCACTGAAACCATTTGCTTAGTAGAGCACATGCTCTTGGTTTCCTACCCGTTGAGCACCATCACGAAATGATTGCTACCCATTGATCAGTCTTGATGTTCTTATCTCGGGCATCTCATTTGATTTGATTATTGTCCGTTCCCTGTAGAGAAAGGGGTCAGAGGGCACTGGAGCAGAGACTGGCGGAGAAGTTGGCCGCGGTCAGGAACGCGGAGGGCATGCCTCCGCCGAAGCAGCAGCAGAAGCAGCGGGAGGACGTGGAGGATGATGCTTCTGATAAAGATTTAACCCTTGTGTCAGGAGAGCTGGAGAGGAGATCTTCTGTCAAATTTTCCTTGTATTTTTGCGCGTGCCGTATGGAAGATCTAATATATTATTTATACAAAAATCAAGTGAATTTGTTCAATGTGATGCCTTCTATATGAGCAAAAGTGGATTTGTCAAATTATTTTAATTGTAATTATATCTATATAGTTTTGCCGACAGTTTTTTTTGGGCAGGGTATGGTTTGTAAAATACCTTGGAAATGGTTTGGCCAACATACAAACTGTCGGGAAAGGTTTTAACTGTCGGCGTAGGTCTTAACTATCGGCAAAGGGTTAACTGTTGACAAAGGTTTCAACTGTCGACGTAGGTAGACCGTTTGCCTACACACAAAGTGTCAGAGATTCTGTTAACTGTCGGCAAAAAGTTTCGCCGATGGCTTCTAGCGCGACTGTTTCTAAACTGTCGGGAAAACTTTTCGTGGGAGGTTATCTTTCAGCAAAGGTGCCCTTTGCCTACAATAGAAAGTGTCGGCAAAAGTATGTTGTGTTATAGTGCCCGTAGAGCGCCTTGCGCAGTCGGAGCACCCTGTGCTCCTCTCCCTTGACGGCGAAACCTGGAGGTTGCCTGACGAAGACCGTCTCCGCCAGCTCGCCGTTGAGGAAGGCCGATTTAACGTCCAAGTGATGGACGCGCCAGTCTTTTGCTGCTGCCAAAGCTAATAGCAAACGGACCAACTCCATGCACGCTACTGACGCAAAGACCTCCTTGAAGTCTATGCCCTCGTGCTGAACAAAACCTCGGGCGACGAGGCATGCCTTGTGCTTGACAATGGCACCGAGCTCGTCCCGCTTGACCTTGTGCACCCACTTCATGCTGATCGGACAGCATCCTGGCGGTGGATCGACAAGCTGCCATGTCTCGTTTTCCTCGATCGCCTTCATCTCCTCCAGCATCGCTCGTCGCCAGTTTCTGTCACGCTCGGCCAGCGCGAACTTGAGTCGTTCCTCTACACTGACAAGCAGCAGCTCTGCGCCATTGAGCAGCCAACCAGCCAGTCCTAAGGGTCCTGTGCCGCCGACGATGTCGTCCAGCCTACGGAACCGCACCTCCTCACCTTCGTGGAAGGCATCCACGAACTCAGTGATGTCACTTGGAGGTGAGGCAAACTCGATCGGCGTCGATGGAGTTCCCTGTTCCGCCGGAGTGCTCGGCACCCCGGTTGCAGTGCTCGGCACTACTTCTGGACAGCTCGTCACTACTCCTGCAGTGCTCGGCACCACTGTAGGAGCGTTCAGCCTCAGTCTTGGAGTGGTCGGTACCACTGTAAGACCTTTTGGCTCCGCCATGGGAGTGCTCGGCACCCGACTTGGAGTGGTCGCCACCACTACAGAACCTCTCGGCGCCATTGCTGGCGTGCTCGGCATCCCTCCAGGAGTGCTCGGCACTCCTCCCGGAGTGCTCGGCATCCCTCTCGAAGTGCTCAGCACTGTCCCGGGAGTGCTCGGCTCTGCCGCTGGAGTGCTCGGCACCCCTTTCGGAGTGCTCGGCACCTCTTTCCCAGCGTCTCCACCACCGTGGATGACCAGGTGCTCGACGACGAAGGTGCTGGTGAAGCTGCCAGCTTCCCCCATGCTCGGACTGCTCCAGTCCCAAGCCGTCTTCTCGTCGAACACGACGTCGTGCGAGACAAGTACCTTGTCTCTGCGTGGGTCGTAGAGCCGGTACGCCTTGGTACCCTCCGCGTAGCCCAGGAACACCATGGCTGTGCTCCTGTCCTCCAGCTTGGTGAGGTTCGGCTTCGTCTTCCTGACGTGGCCGATGCAGCCGAATGTCCGGAGGAAGGACACGCTTGGCTTGCGCCTATACCAAGCTCTGTCTTGGTGAACATTCTGCTCATTTCCATAATACTCTTTGGTACTTACTGTACCATCACCATTAAGGAAGTCCCGTCTATGCAGTCATCAAACAATATAGGATTGCCCTTGAAGCCTTCACTTATACTGAGCTTGAGAAGGCAACCGGTGGATTCCAGAAAGTGATGGGCACTGGTGCCTCTGGTATTGTGTACAAGGGCCAGCTACAAGATGATCTCAGTACCCACATTGCTGTCAAAAAAATTGACAAGCTTGAGCATGAAACAGAGAAGGAGTTCACCAGTGAAGTCCAAACTATTGGTCGGACGCACCACAAGAACTTGGTAAGGTTGCTAGGATTCTGCAATGAAGGAAAAGAAAGACTATTAGTGTATGAATTCATGACCAATGGATCACTCAACAGATTCTTATTTGGTGATACCAAGCTTCAGTGAAATATTCGAACTCAGCTTGCTCTCGGGGTGGCAAGGGGGCTGCTATACTTACATGAGGAATGCAGCACGCAGATTATCCATTGTGACATAAAGCCCCAGAACATCCTTCTCGATGGCGACTTCACAGCAAAGATCTCAGACTTCGGCTTAGCCAAACTGCTCCGAACCAACCAGACACAAACAAATACAGGTATTCGGGGTACCCGAGGATATGTTGCCCCTGAGTGGTTTAAGAACATCGGTATCACTGCCAAGGTGGATGTTTACAGCTTTGGGGTCATCCTGTTGGAGCTTGTCTGTTGTCGGCGGAATGTCGAATTGGAGGCTGCAGAGGAGGATCAAAAAATACTGACTTACTGGGCAAATGACTGTTATAGGTGTGGCAGAATTGATTTTCTGGTGGAGGGTGATGACGAAACAATTTCTGATTTGAAGAACGTGGAAAGGTTTGTTGCAGTGGCATTGTGGTGTCTTCAGGAGGACCCAACTATGAGACCTACAATGCTGAAGGTGACACAAATGCTTGACGAAGCAGCTGCAGTCCCGAGCCCTCCTGATCCTACTTCCTTTGTCAGTACACTTCCATAGCATCACTCCTGCATATTGTCATATTAGTATATGTATGAACCAACAAAATGGTGTGGGAAATTAGATATAGCTATTACTGAAAGTTACGTTACGTCTGCCGATACTGTAGTGTTGTCCATGTGTACTGTAAAAAGCGCAGCAGTACTGTCTGCGGCCATAACGGACTGTAGTAAATATTAGGAAGGCTTCATCTTCCCAACTTGAATACCTGTTTCCTTAAAATAAATTATTTTCCAAGAACAAATTAGTTACTTGTATGTGGTATATCATCTATTGGTTACTTAGGTTATGACTTGATGATTCTATCGATAATTGTTAGGAGAGTTCTCTTGAGTCAGTGGCCAGTGAGATCTACTGCAATCATTATCCATTGGCCTCCTCACATGGCTATGGAAGAGCCCATGGGGCAGTAAGATGAGCATCTTACCTCAATCCTCAGATCCGTGACATACATGCACAATGAATTTTGAGATCAAGAGCTTATTAAGCCTTCAACTCCCTATGGGAAATGAAACACAAGCATAATTTAAGCATAAAATGGGATAAGTTCTATGTTTGCTTTTTTCTTTTAGAAAAAAGCGAAGTTAGTTTGGAAGTGCTATGTCCTTTTCATGTTTGTATTACAGATGACAGTTTCACTTGTTTCCACCATGTAGGATTGCAGCCTGATGCATTTATCTGCTAAAATAAAGGGAATAAAGCCAAATATTTCACCCAGTAAAGGAAAGGAAATTTTAGGAACAAGGATTATATTTTTCCACTTCGAATGATTATAGTAAAATATTGATCCACTCTCACAACCTTAGAAGTTCAAACACTAGTGTCCTAAGTTTATAAGTTCTCTTGAGGAATTTGGCAGTATAACAAATCAAGCTTTAGTTTCTAATGATGATTCTGGTAGCTTGGGAGATTTGGAAGCACCACTGTCTGTTTAACAGGGAGGTGCCTGCAATTGTGCTAAGATTAGTTTCTGAGGAATGCATGGTGTGGTGTACTGCTGGTGCCAAACACCTTCAGGTCCCGATGGCAGTGCAGTATTTTACCATTGTGTTCATGTGGCAGCCTGGTCGTTCCTTTCTCCATTTAGACTCTGGCATTCCTGTTCTAGAACAATGGTGGTGTGAGTGTTGAGTTTGGGTGTGCCATGGACCCAGTTCTTCCCTTCCCTTGATGCAGCGCCGGTCCTATGATTTTGAGGGCCCTCCGGCGAACTCGTCGCGACTGCCTCTCTAGACCATAAAATTTTAGAATATATAGGCTAATTTTACTTGTATAGGGAAAGCAAATCCAATAATATATTTTTAATTTAATATGTCTGATAATTATCGAGAGCGAGAAACAACGTAGACTAAAAGAGCAATATATTTGTACTTCTAGAACTAATATAATTACCTTAAAGAAGAATAGAACTCCATCATATCCACTGCTTCTTATAAAAAGATACTTCTTCGAGCATTTCTTGATGCAAAATCATCAAGGACGGTATCGAGATCAATAGTGTCTAAGATATCCTTCTCAATGGTGCACATAGCCAAGCCATTTAACCTTTCTTGTGACATAGTTGATCTCAAATACTTCAACAACTTCAATTTTGAGAAACTTCTTTCGGATGAAGCTACGGTCACAGGTACAGTTAAAAGAATTCGATAGGCAACTGAAATATTTGGATATCAATCTGCATCCATAACAAACTTCAGAATCTCTGGCGCCGACATCAAAGAATCTGGCCATATCACAAAGAGTAAGATTCAGACCATGACATGCACACGGCATATATTTGGATATCAATCTTGGATTAATTTCAAGCAAGCACGTCTGAACACCTTGGTGTTTCCCCTTCATATTTGAACCATTATCATACCCTTGACCCCTCACATCATCAATATTCAAACCAAGAGAGGCCAATGCACTCTTTAATTCATTAAAAAGACCCAATCCTGATGTGCCATCAACCTTCAAAAACTCTAGGAAGAACTCCTCTACCCTTGGAACATTCCCCGATATATTCACACACCTAATAATTAGAGTCATTTGTTCTTCATGACTCACATCTGGAGTACAATCTAAAATCACAGAAAAATACTTGGCATCATTAATGATCTTTAATATAGTTTGTTTTACACAATTTGCAAGAAGAGAAATCATCTCATTCTGAATTTTATGCCCAAGGTAATGATGATGAATCTCACTATTTTGAATCCGCCTAATATGGTCTTGCATCACAGGATCAAATTCACCCATCATTTCAACTGTGCCCAGAAAGTTACCATTATTAGCTTGATATAGTTTCTCATTTTGCCCTCGGAAAGTCAAATTATGTTTAGCAAGAAACTTGACAGCAGAAACAATTCTTACTAAAACTTGTCTCCAACGCTCTCTCTCCTTTGCAATTTCTCGTTGCAAATCATCATCAATTGTTTTATTTTTGCTCAACCTCAGCCTAAGTTCATTCCAAGTATTCATGTTTCTTATATGCTCAACACTATTCTCATGTTCCTTGAGTCTTAAACTAAGATGTTTCCAATCCCTCAATCCATCGTGTGCTACCAAACTTTTGTTCTGATCTGATTTGAACAATTTGCAGCAAAAACAAAAAACTTTGTCCACATGTTTAGAGTAAACCAACCATTTTCTATCAACCACCTCACCATTGCTTAACTTTCTGGAGTAGTAAGCATATGAAAAATGTCTATTGTGAGCATCTACAGGGAACTCAAGATTCAATTCTCTCACTGGTCCTTTTTCAATCAAAATATCTCTACCCTTATTATCAAGATTCTCCCAAGTTCTGGGATCAAAGACATCATGAATAGAAAGTTGCACATCATCAATTGAATTTTCAGGTTGAGAGGAAGGCTGTAAATTTTCATTCTCTATAGCATCAACTTGTTCACTTAAATTATCATTAACTTGATGTTGCTCTTCTTCTTGATTATCAGGTGCATCTATAGGGTTGTCATCAAGCACAACACTACTTGAAACTGAAAAAAACTTATCTAAAGCACCTTGTTGTGACTAAACAGACTGTTCTTCTTGTCTTTTCCATTTTCTTTTCGCAGCCGCTGACAAATGTTTCTTAGGTAGCATTCTAAAATTCTTACACCTGACCAAAATTACAAGAAAAACATAACTATATGAGTACAAAGTACTAGACAAAATTTGAACCAGGAAAAAAAACCCTACAGCCTAGACAATTTAGACATGAACTGATTCAAAACCAAGATTCACAAATCATAAAAAGGGCAGAAGGCAATAACCAAGATAAATCTTCAGATGTCGTCGACTCGTCGTCCTCGTCGAGCCCTGCCTCGGGCCCTCGGTTGCCTTGTGATCGCTCGATCGGCGCTGCGTCTCGCCATTTGCGGAAGTCTGTGCAGGGCTGCGTCTCGATCGGCACTGCGTCTCACCATTTGCGGATTGTCGTGCTCGTGCGGAAGTCTGAGCGGCTGGATCGGTGCCTCGGTGGAAGTCTGCGACTGTGTGGTGATCACAAAAAGGGTAGAAAGACAAAGATGCCGACGGCGACGGGCTCCTAGCCTCCTGCTGAAAAGAAACACTGAAAACTGAAAAGAGGCCGAGTGGCCGACGGGCTCCTGCCTCCTGGCCTTTGATTCCTGAAAAGAACTACGCCGACGCTGATGGGCTGCTGGCCTTCTGGCTGCTCTGCTGCATTAATCTAAAATCTAATGGACTTATATACTTGGGGTATGGGGTCTTCTATACTTGGGCTTGGGCCCCCATCCCGCTCTGCCCCCCCCCCCCCCTTAGGGCCGGCACTGCTTGATGAAATGACACATAGCTCTACTGCATGTTCAAGAGGGAAAAACAAATCAAGCTTTCAAGAATGGAGAATTGATATTACAACATCCTTGTCACAAGGGCTGCGTCAAGGTCATCGGAGACAGAGGATCACCTTGACACAACCTTCACCCAAATCTTCCCTTCCCTTAATGAAATGGCACGGAGTTGTTTAGGTGTTCTAGGTCATGGTCGTGTTATTTTGTATCTCAAAGGAATGAATGTAACGTGAAAGCTTGTGTGTGGTTCGTGTTTTGGTTGGGTTCTTATACCCTCTTTTCTAGTTTAATAAAATGGTACACAGCGCTCCTACATGTTCCAGAAAAAAAATACAACATGATAGAAACCCCTTCAATCCAGCCATACTTGGCTTTGGATGCGTCAAGAAGTATATAAACTAAGGATGCTAGTCACTAGAACAATTTCGTGCACAATTTCAAATAATGACTCTGGAACATATTCTTCTCACTGCTGCTAGAGGTTCATACTGAGAACATACTCTTTGGTCACACTAGCTTTCCATTGAAAAATGAAAACAAGATGCTGATGCAGGCATGCAGCACCATTAAACCACAATTCATTCTCAAGCCTCGTGTGAGTGGAATTCTCCCCACTGTTCCATTCATTGATCAAGAGTTTATAAAGGAGTTACATGACTCTTCCACTACTAAGACTCTTCATTCTAGACTCTTCCACTACTAAGACTCTTCATTCTAGACTACACAAATTCTAGACTATTCATATTCTAATACCCTCCCGCAGTCTCAACTAGGAGATGATCGAACATTGAGACTAGATCGAAAGTTGAGGAAGACAGCAGTTGGTAATCCCTTAGTAAATATGTCGGCATACTAAAGGGATGTAGGAACATGTAGAACCCGCACAGCGACAAGGGCCACACACTCCCGGACAAAATGGATATCGATTTCCACGTGATTGATCCTTTGGTGATGAACTAGATTTGTTGACAAATACATGGCACTGATGTTGTCACAATAGACAAGACTAGCACGTGGTAAAGGACGATGAAGCTCGCCCAATAGTTGGCGAATCCAACAAGCCTCAGCCACGGCATTGGCAACACCCCTGTATTCGGCCTCAGCACTGGACAGTGAGACTGTGTTGGCGCTTGGACGACCATGATATAAGATTATCGCCAAGAATCACACAATACCCAGAAGTAGAGCGGCGGGTATCCGGGCAGCCTGCAAAATCGGCATCCGAGTAGATGATCAAATCATGTGACCGGCTACGAGAGAGAGAGAGTAAGACCGTACTCCATGGTGCCTTTGATATATCGCAGAATGCGTTTGATGAGAGCAAAATGGGACTCACGGGGGTCATGCATATAAAAAGCAAACTTGTTGGATGGCATTAGCAATATCCAGCCGTGTCAGTGTCAAGTATTGTAACGCCCTAGCAAGACTGCGATATAGAGTAGGATCGGCCACTAGTGGTCCATCTTGGGCGGACAACTTGGGAATGAACCTCAATTGGAGTTTGGCAAGGATTGCATGATGACATATTTGCCTTGTCCAAAATTTCAGCAGCATATTTAGCTTGAGAGCGGAACAGACTTGAGGATGACCGCTTGGCAGAAACACCCAAGAAGTAATGAAGATTACCAAGATCAGTCATGGCAAATTCTTGTTGCAGGGAGCCAATAATATGTTGAAGAAGATGGTGGGATGAAGCCGTCAATATGATGTCATCCACATATAACAGAAGATATGCCACATCCATCCTATGAGTGTAGATGACGAGTTGTCACATTTAGAAGCCCAAAAACCAATTGAGGTGATGAACGCCTGGATGCGGCTGTACCAAGCTTGTGGTGCTTGTTTCAGGCCATAGAGAGCTTTGTTGAGCTTACACACATAATTGGGATGAGCCAGATCAACAAACCCAGGAGGTTATTGGCAATAAACAACTTCATTAAGTGTGCCATGCAGGAATGTATTTTTGACATCCAATTGATGAATAGGCCAATCATCGGAGACGGCAAGCGACAATACTGTGCGAATGGTAGTGGGCTTAACCACGGGACTGAATGTCTCATCATAATCAAGACCATGCTGTTGAGAAAATCCTCGCACAACCAAACGAGCCTTGTAACGAGCCAGAGAGCCATCAACATTGTGCTTGTGACAGTACAGCCATTTTGCTGAAACAATATTAGCATGTGGTGGTGGTGGCACAAGGTCCCATGTTTGATTAGCAGTGAGGGCACCATATTCCTCTTCCATGGCACGCTTCCAATTCGGATCAGAACGAGCACCACGATATGTTTTTGGAAGCAAGCTGATATCTATGGAAGCCGCGGATAAATTGCAGTATGCCTTCCTGTCATGTTATCACGGTTGGCTTTTGCCAGACTTGCCCCTAGTTTGCATGGCATGCTGGTTGATGGTGGGAGGGATAGGCACAATAGGCGCTTTGGATGAGCACATAGCATCTGGGATAATAGCTGTGGTGGAGCCGGAAGGCGCAGGTGAGAATGCTAGAGGAGCAATGTCGGGGACCAATACTAGGGTACTCGATGAGGAGGAGCTAATGGTCATCAACATTGATTCATCCGAGCAGTCAAGAGCACGACTACAGCTCCAACCGACCTCCAGGTGCACGGGCTCCGCCTTGCCCGACCCTTCGAGTGCAGGCTCTGCCTCGCCCGACCCCTCAGATGCGGGCTCCGTCTCGCCCGACAGAGTCCCATACCGCCGCCAACCACTCCAGGTCCAGGCGTATGGGCCTGGGTCAAAACTCTGACACCAAGGAAGAGGCCGACATGCCCTGATGTAACCCGTGGCCATGATGGGCCATACCTGAGGATTTACATCAAGAATAGTGTCGGGCGTGCCGGTGCTGTTCTGCCTAACCCTCGTACGAACGCTGACAGGCGCGTCAGTTGACCACGACGCCCGCCAGGATGGAATGGGACGCCATGACCGGCAGACGATGCCTGTGCATGGTGCCAGTGATGGATAGGGCCATGACATGGAGCCATCCCTGTTGACATCTACAGGGTCGGTGGAACCCGCATGAATGAGAAGAAGGACCCAGCGACCCTGGAGGCCTTCTTCTACCTCTTGTTCTTCTCTTTTTCCTCTGACTGTAAACCTGCATGATGGAGAAGAAGGACCCGGTGACCCTAGAGGCCTTCTTCTCCCTCTCATTCTTCTCTTTTTCCTCCGACTGTAACCCGCACTTTCCCTTCGCCTATAAAAGGAGAAGCAGGGCATCCCATGAAAGGGGGGCTAATCCGATCCGATCTAGATCCGCACAAGACCGAACCACGAGATAAGCATGACACAAACACATGGCTGAGCAGCAGTCGAGCTCTTAGCACCCATTCATCCTTTCCACCAGAGACTTGGGATCATTTCTCTCTCGCCTGTTTGTAACCCCTACTACAAACTTTCAGTGCTAGTAACATGAGCAGCAGCGACGAACTAGAAGTATAGACTTTCTACCCAACCAGTATAAACCTCATGTCCTCTAAGCACACCATCCGACCCAGACGCGCAATACTAGAAATTTACTCATCGGTGGTAACTTGAAACACCGACAGTTGGCGCGCCAGGTAGGGGCCTTTTGCACGTCCCGACGTCCACACCAGGTCTCGGATGGCTAGTCATGGTGTCAGCTGGGTCCCGGGTGCGCACATGCGCTTTAGGAACTTGGACTTCATCGTCATGCCAAAGGGAGAGTTGGTGCAGGCTCCCATCGCCATCCAACCTCTCCACTCTACCGGCCTCGACACGATCACCAAGGTGCTTGAGGAGCTACTATCTCCTCGGCTTTGATTATGGGAGGCTAGAGCACCAGCTCAGTGCCCTCCTAGGACACCGACCCTCCCGGGAGGACCTAGGCCACCTCATCTTAATGTTCGCCAATGTCATGACGTAGCTTGCCGAAGGAGAGCTGCTCTCCAAGGAATACATCATCCGAAGCACCCCGACAGTGCTCTCGTCCGGTCTGCGCAACGCCGCAGAGACCATTGGCCACCTTGTGGCGCAACGCACGCCTCCATCCCCAGTGAACGACGAGTTCATGGGGATGACCGATATGTTGCAGAATCTTTCCACGATCTCCTTGTGGGAGAATCACGGTCGCCCTCCGACTCTGACTCCAGCAGGGGGAGCCATCACCTCTCTCGTGAATGTTTCATGGCAGGTACCCCCGAGGGACACGTCGAAAGCATCCACGAGGGAGAATCTACCCAACAAACGACCTCGACGACGAGGTCGAGGGGGATGTAGGGGCCCCACCACACCTGTGGGTGGAGCAGCTAAATGCCTAGCACCAAGAGCTCGAGGAAGCACGACTCCAGCTCGACCAGGAACGCACGGAGTTCAAGCGAGAGATCGAGCACCATGGAGACGGCGGGCGTGTGCACGTCGTAGCCCATGACGTGAACTAGAGGATCAACGAGGATAATGAAGCCCTCCTACACTTCACTCGGGCAAGCTAGAGCATCACTGTTGAGATTCGCACGTTACTCGAGCGTGCGGCGGCGCAGCAGGCCAAGAGCTCGCTCTCCCAATGACGCAAGCTTGACGCCAGCCAGCACACACCCTCAGAGCGACCTAACAAGGATGTGTCAGTCCACTAGGCGCACCAAGCTGGCAGGCCACGCACCACGTTCCTAGTGCATGAACGTCTCGGCCTCCACCGTGACAGCGCGACACCCTCGACGCCCGTATACATACTTGTGGCGATGTGAGGGAAGGGGCTAGCCACGGCTACCACCCACGTCATGGCGGATGCTACGACAATGGCGAGGACCAAAGCCTGAGCCCCAACTTGCCGGGACCTCAGGCCTTCAGCTGACACATCCTCAATGCCATCTTCCCACCACGGTAACGACCGCCAACCAACATCCCAAAATACTCTAGGGAAACAAACCCTGGACTGTGGCCAGAGGATTATCGGCTTGCTTGCCAAGCTGGTGGAGCGGATAATGATGATTTCATTATCCGCAACCTTCCATTGTTCCTGGCCGATTTGGACCTGAAAGAGATCTTTGTGGGAAACTTCCAGGGCACATACGCGCATCCTGAGAACTCGTGGGATCTCAAAAACTACCAATTGAAGGGTGGGGAAACTCTTCATGGGTACATTCAGTGCTTCTCCTGGTAGTGCAACGAGCTATCCAACATCGCCAATGCTGATGTCATAGGAGCCTTCCTATCTGGGACCACCTACGAGTCCTTGGTTCACAAGCTAGGATGTAAGGGCCCGCGAGCCAACAAGGAGCTCCTCAAAGGCAAGGCAAAGCAGGATGAGGACACTGGCGAAGGCGCGTCCAACCGTCCTAGCAAGAAGAAGAACAAGCGGCGGCGCGAGGGCTCCCTCGTGGCTGCCGCCGAACGCAAGGGGGGTTGGAAGACTGCCGAGGGCACCCCGGACCACTTCGAGAAGCTGCTCGAAGGACCATGTCTGAACCTTGCTTTCCCCATCAAGCACCTATACAAGGACTGTGTCCTCATGAAGCGGTTCTTGTCCGGAGGCTCCAACAACGAGGAGCATAGGGGGGACCCCAAGCCGGCTGTATACGACGCCAAGGGGAAGGATGGTGGCTTTCCAATGCTGGATGGCTACCTCATGATCTTCGGAGGGTTGGTGGCCTATGACTCCAAGCATCGCCAAAAGCTTGCGCGCCATGAAGTCTATACAGTCAAGCCAGCCACGCCTACCTTCCTCCGATGGTCGGAGTCCGCCATAACCTTTGATCGGACCGACCACCCAGAAAGCATCCCACAACCGGGGAGATATCCGCTCATGGTCGACCTGATCATCGGCATGAAGTAGCTCACTAAGGTGCTGATGGATGGAGGCAGCGGCCTCAACATCATGTACGCTGAAATGCTCGACGCCATGGGCATCGACCGAGCGTGCATCCGACCAACCGGGGCGCCTTTCCACGGCATCAAGCCAGGAAAGCAGGCCATGCCACTTTGGCAAATCGATCTGCCAATCACCTTTGGGGATCCGACCAATTACAGGATGGAGACCCTTACCTTCAAGGTGGTTGGGTTCCACGGATCCTACCACGCCATCCTGGGACGTCAATGCTACACAAAGTTCATGGCCATCCCCAACTACACCTATCTGATGTTGAAGATGATGGGTCCATGTGGGGTCATCACCATCGGCACCTCCTTCCAGCGTGCCTAAGAGTGCGATGTCGAGTGCTACAAACACGCCGCGGCAATTGTCGCCTCCAAAGAGCTTGCGACCATCAGGGAGGAGGTCGTCGAACAAGCACCAGACCCCAAGCAGTCGGCCGGATCTTTTGAGCCTATAGAGGGCGCCAAGGAGGTCCTCATAGACCCCAGCGGCTCAAAGGGCAAAGTGGTGCACATTGGTACCACGCTTTCCTCCAAATAGGAAAACACGCTCGTCGACTTACTCTGCACCAACAAAGACATCTTTGCGTGGAGACCTTCGGACATGCTAGGCATTCTGAGAGAAGTCACCGAGCATGCCTTGAAGATCAGGCCAGGCTCCATGCCAGTGAAGATGCACCTGCGTTGCTTCGATGAGGAGAAGCACAGGGCCATCGGCGAGGAGATTGCAAAGCTTTTGGTGGCCAAATTCATCAAGGACGTATACCACCGTGAATGGTTAGCCAATCCTATTCTGGTACAAAAAAGAGTGGGAAATGGAGAATGTTTGTTGACTACATGGGTCTCAACAAAGCATGTCCAAAGGATCCGTTTCCTTTGACACGCATAGACCAAGTAGTCAACTCGACCTCAGGGTGCAAAACCCTCTGCTTCCTTGATGCGTACTCCGGGTACCATCAAATCATGACGAAAGAGTCTAAACAGCTCATGACATCTTTCATCACCCCATTCAGATCGTTCTGCTACGTCACAATGTCGTTCGGTCTGAAAAACACGAGGGCTATGTACTAGCGTTGTATACTCAAGTGTTTCGGGGACCTCATCGGGTGAACCATTGAGGCCTACATAGATGACATCGTGGTCAAGTCCAAATAGGCTGACTAGGTCATAGCCGACCTAGAGCAGACCTTCACAAAACTCCAAGCAAATGGCATTAAGCTCAACCCCAAGAAGTGCATTTTCGGGGTCCCAAGGGGTATGCTCCTGGGTTTTATCGTCTCTAAGCGTGGCATCGAAGCCAACTCGGAGAAGATCTCAGCCATCATGAGGATGGGCTCGATTCAGAATATAAAGGGGGTACAACGAGTTATAGGGTGCCTCGCTGTGCTCAGCCGCTTTATCTCGTGCCTCGGCGAATGAGGTCTCCCCTCTATCGGCTCCTGAAGAAGGCCAACTATCTTGAATGGAAGCCCGAGGCCTAGGAGGCACTAGACAAAGGTCAAGCAGCTCCTGATGAAGGCCCCAATCCTAGTCCCTCTAATCGATGGGGAACTGCTTCTACTCTACATTGTGGCCACCACGCAAGTGGTCAGCGCCGCCCTAGTGGCCGAGCGGGAAGAAGAGGGACACACCCTCAAAGTGTAGTGTCCCGTGTACTTCATTAGCGAGGTCTTGTCTAATTCTAAGACCCGCTACCCCCAAGTCTAGAAGCTCCTATACGCTGTCCTTATCACCAAGAGAAAGATGCGCTACTATTTCGAGTCACATGCGGTGACGGTCGTGACGTCCTTCCCCCTCAGTGAGGTCATCCAAAACCAGGATGCCATGGGAAGAATCGTGAAGTGGGCACTCAAGCTAATGGGTCAAGGCATTTCGTATGCCCCTCGGATGGCAATCAAGTCCCAAGTGCTAGCTGATTTTGTTGTAGAGTGGACCGAGATCCAAATGCCACCAACGGTCGTTGACCAAGAGTACTGGACGATGTACTTCGTTGGATCGCTGATGAAGAAAGGCGCCAGCATGGGACTGGTCTTTGTTTTGCCCCTTGGGGTATGCATGAGGTACATGGTTTGCCTCATTTTCCCCTCCTCCAACATTGTGGCTGAGTATGAGGCACTCATCAATGGCCTACGCATCACCATCGAGTTGGGTATCCGACGGCTTGACGTCCGGGGCAACTCCCAGCTGGTCATCGACCAAGTCATGATGGAATCAAGTTGCCACAACACCAAGATAGCTACGTATTGCCGAGAAGTCCACCAGCTGAAGGATAAGTTCAACGGTCTCGAGTTCAATCACATTCTGAGGCGTCTCAATGAAGCGACCGATGCACTAGCAAAAACAGCGTCCGGCCGAGAGTTGGTGCCGATAGGCATCTTCACCAGCGATCAGTACAAGCCCTCAGACTGCTATAAGGAGCCAGAACAAGTCAGTGATGGGCTGCCTACCCTGGGCTTGGGGGCTAACCAGCCGTTGGCTCCATCTGACCCCCAAGTCATGGAGCTTGACGAAGATCCAGCGATAGAGCCCGACCCTCTGGTCGACTAGAAGACGCCTTACCTCGACTACTTTCTCCGTGAGGCACTCCCGATGGACAAAACGGAGGCTCGGTAGCTCGCACGTCGCGCCAAGTCCTTTGTCCTTATTGAGGGTGAGCTCTACAGGCAAAGCCACACTAGGATCCTACAATGCTGCATCCCCATCGAACAAGGAAAGCGGTTGCTGAGCGATATCCACGGTAGGGTCTATAGTCACCATGCCACACCTAGAACCCTAGTTGGAAACGTGTTCCGACAACGCTTCTACTAGCCGACCACAGTAGCCGACGCTGAACATATCGTGTGCACCTACAATGGGTGTCAATACTATGCTCGGCAGACCCACCTGCTAGCCCAAGCACTCCAAACGATCCCCATCATGTGGCCATTCACGGTCTGAGGGGTCGATCTGGTCGGACCTCTCAAGAGGGCGCTCGGGGGCTATACGCACTTGCTTGTCGGTGTAGACAAGTTTACAAAGTGGATAGAGGCTCGACCGATCTCCGTGATCAAGTCCGAGCAAACCATGATGTTCTTCCTTGACATCGTCCATCGCTTTGGAGTCCCGAACTCCATTATCACGGACAACGACACATAGTTCACCAGAAAGAAATTCCTTTGATTATGCGATGAATACCACATCTGCATCGATTGGGCCACCGTGGCGCACCCCCACACGAATGGCATGGTCCTACAAGGCCTCAAGCCTAGGATCTTCAACCGGTTGAACAAGTTTGGTGGACGATGGGTCGTGGAGCTTCCCGTAGTGCTCTAGAGCCTAAGGACGACCCGAGCTGGGCCACCGGCTACACACCAATCTTCATGGTCTATGGTTCCAAGGCTATCCTCTAGACCGACCTCGATTATGGAGCGCCGAGGGTCAGGGCATATGACAAATAGGGAGCCGAGGCGTCCCTCGAGGATGCCATGGACCAGCTAGATGAAGCGCGCGACGTCGCCCTCCTTCGCTCGGCCAAGTACCAGCAATCATTGCGCCGGTACCACAGCCGTCGAGTGCGGGGTTAGGCCTTCAACGTCGGGGACCTAGTGCTTTGCCTCATCCAAAGCAACAAGAACCGTCACAAGCTCTCTCCACTGTGGGAGGGACCATACGTCGTCGTAGAGGTGCTCCGACCAGGCACCTACAAGCTCAAGACCATCGATGGTGAAGTCTTCGTCGATGCCTGGAACATCGAACAACTACATCGTTTTTACCCTTAATATACGCACACTTTCTCTTATCAGTTTCGCTACCAACTCCCCAATCTTTAGTGACATCTAACCCAGCAATGGTAGGAGGTCAGGCCTCACTCGGGGGCTGATATGAACATATTTATCCGGGAGACATTCTCTACGCCCGACCCTTTCTCACGTTAAGACCAAAAAGCGAGGGCCATGGAAACAAATGTTGAGTAAGATTGCTCGGACAACAAGAAACCTATGCCCCAGTGGCTATGGCATTTTTGCTCACCAGCATGATCAGAGTTTTTTTCGCACCCCGAGCTTTTTAGCCTTAACTACGGAAAGAGTCGGTATGCATTTAAGAGTATATCCACTTGGCAAACATTCTCTGTGCCTGACCCTTTCTCATGTTAAGACCTAGAAGAGAGGGTTATAGAAACAAACACTAAGTAAAACTGGTCGGACTGCAAGAAACCTATGCCCTAGTGGCTATGACATTTTTGCTCACCAGCGTGATCAGAGTTTTTTCCGCACCCCGAGCTTTTTAGCCTTAACTACAGAAAGAGTCGGTACATGTTTAAGAGTATATCTACTTGGCAAACATTCTCTATGCCCGACCCTCTCTCACATTAGGACCTAGAAGCAAGGGTTGCAGAAACGAACGCTAAGTAAAACTGGTCGGGCTACAAGTAACCTACGCCCTAGCGGCTATGGTATTTTTGCTCACCAGCGTGATCAGAGTTTATTCACCCGCACCCCGAGCTTTACAGCCTTAACAACGAAAAGGGATGGAATGCATTAACCTTTTTATACAAAAAAGAGAGAAGGGCTAAAGATCTATTTGGCCATAACGAAATTTAAGAGCTTGTCCACTTACTAACTAATTTCTTAGGGAGATGAACTCATCCTCTATCTCTGTAGAAAAGTCCTATGTCAGTGGGTCACCCAAGCCAGTCGGACGGCTTAGGCCGCTGATGAGAGATGGGTAAGGAGCAGTAAGATGCCCCATGTGGGTTATGCCGACCCTGTCACAAACGACGGACCTAGATTCCACTCGGACATATCCGGTAAGAGGTCTCTGAACCCATCAGTTGAGCCATCGAGGTAAGTCCTGTGCTAGCGGGTCACCCAAGTCGATCGGATGGCTCAAGCCCTTGCCAAGAGATGAGTCACCCTTAATTTACACACATTTTCTCTTATTAGTTTCGCTATCGACTCCCTGATCTCTAAGTGACAACCGACCCTAGCTGCGGCAAGGGATCAAGCCTCACTCGAGGGCTAGTAAGAGTATGTCTATTCGGTAGACATTCTCTGTGCCCAACCCTTTCTCATGTTAAAACCTAGAGGCAAGGTTTGTGGAAACAAACGCTGAGTAAAACTAGTCGGACCGCAAGAAACCTATGCCCCAGCGGCTATGGCATTTTTGCTCACCTGTGTGATCAGAGTTTGTTGCCCGCACCCCAAGCTTTAGCCTCCACCTTCCCAGGAAGGGTTTGGAGGGGCCCACCGACAGAATCTCCATCGAGGAGAGGCCAGCAGGTCGCCCAAATTGATCGAACGGCTCGGACCACTGTCGAGAGATGGGAAAGAAGCAGCAGGATGCCCCATGTGAGTTAGGCCGACTCCATCACGAACGATGGACCCAGATTCCACTCATCCGATAAGAGCTCCCCAAACCCATCACTCAAGCCATCGAGGTAACTTTAGCAACCCCCACTTTACTTTTCTAGTGCATGAGCATTCATTCATCCATTCTCATACATCCAAGCATCGCATATGCAATTATTGCATCACAACACTTCATGACGCATCACGAAGCAGTGGTCGTCCCATTCGATATGAGCAGCGACCGACCGAGGTTCGAAGGATGGCCCGCAAAGGGCTCAAGGTCATCTCGCATCAAACAGAGCTAGGGGAGAAAACACAGATAAGCCCCAAGGTCATCTTGACCTTCTCGTTTGATCCTAACCTCGAGCCATGCCCATAGAATCTCCATCGAGGGGAGGCCAATGGGCCACCTGAGTCGGTCTCCGGAACGACTCAGGCATCTACCGGGAGGCGGGTTAAGGAGCAATGGAATGCCACATGAGGGCTATGCCGACCCCGTCATGAATGATGGACCTGGATTCCACTCGAACATACCCGTTAGTGAGCTCACCGAGCACGTCACTTGAGCCATCTAGGCAAGTGATGTTAGCTCAACCCCTCTGGTTGGGGAAGCAACAGACAGGGTGACGATCACAAAGATGAGCCGACCCTCGACCGGACCCCCGCTATGCGTGGGGGCACAAGGAAAGTTTGGACTCGCAAGGACACCAAATGTGCGGTTGTAGAATGATGGCTCAGATCCTAGGGAGGGGATACATACGAAAACTAAGAATAACATTTCTAGAACAAGAGACGCTTTCTCCTACCAGTTTCGCTATCATCCCTCTCTCGATCTTTAGTGAAACCCAACCCCGGCAAAGACAAGGGGTCGGGTCTCACTCGGGGGCTGATAAGGGTATATATATACCCTTTCTAAAACAGTCGCCGTGCTCGACCCTTTCTCATAATTAAAACCTAGAGGCAAGGTTTGCGGAAACGAACGCACAGCAAAATTGGTCGGACTGCAAGAAACCTACGCCCCAATGGCTATGGTGCTCTTGCTTACCAGCGTGACCAGAGTTTTCTCGCCAGCACCTCAAACTCTACAGGTTTAACAATAGGAAGGGTCGGAACGCATTAAACCATGTTCACACAAAAAAAGGGAGAAAGAACAGATTTGTTCAAATGAAACAAAATAACAAGCTTGTTTAAACAAGACAGAAGAGTCAGAACTTGTCTATTACAAGAACGACCGCCTGACCTATTTAACTAACTAGCCCCTCCGGGGGAGAACTATGCCTTCTATCCTATCCAATAGGTCCTACGAAAGGGGAGCCACCGCTGTTTCCATCTCCTCTAGCTCGTGGACTTCATAACCGAGCGTGTAGCCATGGCTCATCGCCTCTAGATCAATGTTGTCCCCATAATGAGAATGAACAATCACGAGGGACTGATTGACCCCAGTGCGAAGAGCATTCCTCTTGAGCTGGCGCACCTGAGCCGTGATCTCGACTGCACGAGTTGCGAGCGAGCTGGTCCCTCTGACTGCATCTCCTCAAGGTCATCGCAGACCACTCCGAGGGCGGTGCTCAGGATACCGAGCTCGTCACTCTCTGCTTGAAGATTTCTCCCCACCTCGGCGAGATCCATAGGCAGCCCGATAGAAATGCTCTCGGCCTCCAGCCTCTGGGTCATCTCCCTTTTGAGCTCGGCCTAGAGGGAGCCAACCTTCTACTACGTGTCATAGCGCTCATGGTAGGCCTAGTCACATTCTTAGAAAGCCTGGTCACGCTCCTTGCAAGCCATGCCACGTTCCAAGCGGAGCCTCTCCGTGGTTTGGATCAGCTCATCATGCTCCTTGCGCAGCCAAGCGACCGCCACGGCATCTAGGCTCGTCCTTTTCTCTAGGGCCACGAGCTTCTCCTCAGCCCCCAGCTTTAGATCTCTTTCTTTCTCAACCTCGCCTAGAAGGTCAAGGATCCGCTACCAGGTTTCGGCATCCTTCTAGAGCAACTCATCCCGCTCCTTCCTGACCCTGGCGGTTTCTTCGTCATCCTTACATGACCTCATGGACAGAGCCTCAAATGCCTTCTTGGCCTTGTCAGCGTCCTGACAGGCCTTGGCCACCCGCAACCGAAGATTGACCGCCTCCCCGACAAGGGGAGTCAACTCGACCACCCTCTACTGGGCGGCAATGAGCTGAGTTGTCACCTCCCCATGTAGCCATGCCTCCTTGACGAGGCGGTCCCAGGCTTCCTTCTGTTCATGAAGGAACCAAGACTTCCCTCGGCTATGAGCTATAAGGGACTGCAAGGAGACGTCATCAAGGGTAAAAAGCGTCACACAATGAAGGACCAAGAAGAAAAGGGCAAGAAGCAGGACCAAACAATCCCCGGCCAGAGGGAACAACGACATCGCGCAATGCACCCATGGTGTGGTCCGAGGCCTCGAGCATGGATGCAATCCCTACATCAAGGCTCTCCCGCTCCATGCTCTCTACGGCATCAATGAGGGTAAAAAGCGTCGACGCCAAATCCTACGGATCCGCCCACTAGAGTAGGGGCACGCCCCATGCGGGCGAGCCGCTGCTCACTGACATTAGGGTCAGGGATGACTCCCCGCCGGCCCCAAGCGTCGCTGACCCCTCTCGCCATGACATCCCCACCGGGACGCCCCCTCCGGTGATAGAAGGGGTTAGCGGTGCGGACATGAACCTCTCTCCCAGCACCATGACTCCCAAGGACCCCTCGGCCACGTCCCCCTCCGTCTAGCCCATGCCAGGCACCATCGCTTGGGCAGCTAATGGCACGGGTCACGCCAAATGCCTCAGGCGATTCTGTGGTTGTGCCTGGCTGTGACCCATCTATCACGACCACCGCCACCTCCACCTACATCGGCGAGGTCACGACAGGCTGCGTCGCGCTTGACAACGGTCGGCGCCATGAGCGTGGTTGCTAGGCCCATCCACCCTACCATTGACAGCAGTATCACGGCTGTCACTTACAGCTCTGCAACCTCTGAGGACGCTCCTTGAATGCCCGCATCCGCCCATCCCGCCGAGGGCACAGGCGCCACCGTGGGCTACGCCTGACCGGTCGGCAATGCGGTCACACTGGTGTCGCTCCCGCACGAAATGGGTATGACACCAGCCGATGACCGCCACCCCGATTGGAGGGCGATGCTCTTCTTCGGCGCCAGCACCAAAGGATTTAGATGCCTACCGCCGTTGCAAGGGATGAAAAACATAAGTCACGATGAAATCCGATAAACAGGAAAAATAGAGGAATTGATAACTCACCTCAGCGCCGTCGGGTGGCAGATGCGTTTGGGGGATGAACCCCTCAACCCTTGGTCTGCCTCATCGGAACAAGGCCATTTTGAGCCCACCCCTGCTCCTGGGTAGAGGGGCTCCCCCTGGTAGCTCCTGGGGCACTTTGGCAGAACGCCCCACTCCCCTTGGCTCTCCGCTGGCACCTCGGGCATGATGGTAGAGCCGCCCACCTCTGTTGGCCCCTGGGGTAGGCCAATAGTATGTCCCGCCTCCGTTGGTTCCTAGGGGGCATCGTTGGAATGACCAGCCTCCGTCGGCTCCCCAGACGTGCCCTCCCCTCCATGGAACGGAAAGGGTCCCAACGCCTGCCAGCGCATCCTTGTTCTCTAGGTTGTCCCACTCAATATCATTGGCTACCATGTCTTCTTCCTTCATCACCTCATCATCGTCAGCATTGTCATCATCATCGTCAATGTCCTCCCCTTGTTCCTATGCCCGCAGCTTCGGCTGCTTCTTCCTTTTCTTGTCCTCCTTTGCCTTCCTCAACCGCTCACCCTCAGCGCAATTCATCACCATCACAACCAAATCCCTTGGTAGCAGTGCCGGGTGATCCGTGAGGATGAGGTCTCTCGGCTGGTCCCGCCACACTCAAAGTTAGTCTCACGGGGTCGGAAAATCAATTAAAGAGAAGGCAAGAGAAAGGGAAACTTATGAAGTAACCATGCTTGGCTCTGGCCGCATCGGAGGATGCCCCAGCACTAGGTAGATGAAGTCAAGGGCGGCACCCACGTCGTCCCACAAAGGCTCCATCGCCTCCTTGATGCGTTGTGTGATCTTGGAGTTGGGGAGCGTTCCTTCGGCGAGCGCCGTTCTGTCGAACGATGGCTCCGGCACCATCGCGTATAGCAGGAGCGCACGCATCATCAACAGCGCCACCCTCCTCATGTGGTAAGCCCCAATGATGCCTAACCCTTTTAGGCCATTCTCCTTTAGGATGTGGATGGTGGCGATGTGGTCTCGGATCTTCTTCTTGTCCTTCTCCGGGACACCCGACTTCCTCCACTGCTCCAGGGCCTCTTCGATCAGGCACCCGGTGAACTCCAATAGAGGAGTGGCGACGTCATTCTTGAGGAACAACCACTGTGAGTGCCACCCCTTGTTGGACGTCGAGAGCCACATGGATGGGTACTCTCTGACCCGATTGTTCCAAGTTGGATGCCGATGCATCCCATCAACATGTGCAGCTCCTGCCTGCCGCCCTTCTCCCTCTTCCTCTAGAGGTTGATAGAAAAGAAATACCTCCACAAGTCAAAGTGGGGGCTGATCCCTAGGAATCCTTTGTACAGCGCGATGAACGCCGCCATGTGCTGGATCCTGTTGGGATTGAGATGCTGTAGCTCAATCTTGTAGAAGTGCAGCAGCCCCTGGAGAAATTTGTGGGCGAGGGTTGCGAGCCCATGCTCGTGGAAATGGGTGAATGACACCACATAGCCGTCGCGCGGCGGCAACGAATCCTCATCGCTGGGCAGCAACCACTCCTCGGCCAAGGTCTGCATGCGGAGAAGACCACAATGGATGAGGCCCTCCATGCGCTGGAAGGTGATATCGGAACGGCACCACAGATCCATTGGAGGTGGAGGTGGATGGATGCGAGCTCAATGGCGGCGGAGATGTGGAGGTAGGAAACCTAAACGTTGGCGGCGGCGGCGTGGCTATGGGGGTAAGGATGCAGGCGTGCATATGAAACACGGAGGGCCAACCCTTTGGTTTTATAGGGGCGACGGGTGCGAGGAAACCAACCATCCACCTAGATCCTCACGCCTACCATGACCTGTCACACATCTCGTCGCGTGGCATGCGCATGCAACCTATGGCCGTCCCATCGGGAAACATGCCGGACATTTTGGCTCCCTGAACAGGACACGAACCATCACGGGTAAGAGGGATACAAAGCTGCAAACGCTCCTATGGCCCATCTAGGCACCTTTAGAGGGAGGGATGGAAAGGGATGGGCCCGCTAGCGGCCAGTGCCTAGACACACGAGTGCCACAGGCATCCCAGCCCATGTTTGAGTCTCGGCCGGATATGATCCATGGTTTTTCCTCAAAGAAAGGCAAAGAGCCCTTGAGACCGGATGAATGGACCTGAGAACTATATGGATTGACTACTGAGAATCTGGAGTCAGACACTAGCTGACCCAAGCTAGACCCCCGGTAACGGGATGCTAGGGCCCCACTCGGACTAGCCTATTAATAACTCACCGAGCACCATGATTCGTCCATAGAGGAAAAACATGGCATGGCTCAGCCCCTCCATTTTTATTAGAAAAAACGCTTGAGGGAAGACGATCACAAAGACGAGCCGACCCTCGACCGGACCCCTACTATGGGCGGGGGCTCGAGGAAAGTTGGACTCGCAAGGAGACTGAATGCGTGATCACAGAAAGATAGACCCCCGTAGGGATTGGAATCAGGAAAGACCTTTTTCGACCCGCTAAATCTCATGGCTATACCCCCAAGGGGTCCGATTACGACAAAAGGGAATCACCGTCCCCAGGACATGCCGTGGGCGACAAAAGAAGGCCGAGGCCCTCAGAGTCCCCCCATTCGAAAAATCCTCTGAAGGACTATTCTACTCCTTCACATGCTCGGGGGCTACTATCGAGGACCAATACTAGGGTACCCGAAGAGGAGGAGCTAATGGTCATCAACATTGATTTATCTGAGCAGTCAAGAGCACGACTACAGCTCCAACCATCCCCTAGGTGCGCGAGCTCTGCCTCACCAGACCTCTGGGGGAGGGCTCCACCTCGCTCGACCCTGAGGCCACGGGCTCTGCCTCGCCCAACCCTTGGGTTTGCGCTCTGCCTCGCTCAGACCCCTCGGTGTGGGCTCCATCTCACCTGACGAAGTCCCATACAGCCATCAACCACTCTAGGTCCAGGGGTATGTGTGTGGGTCAAAACTCTGACTCCAACGAAGAGACCAGCATGCCCCGATGTAGCTCGTGGACATGACGGGCCATACCTGAGGATTCACATCAAGAACAGCGTCGGGCGTGCCGGTGCTGTTCTACCTAACCCTCGTATGAATGCTGACAGGCGCGTCAGTTCACCACGACGCCCGCCAGGACAAAATAGGATGCCATGACCGGTAGATGACGCCTGCGTATGGTGCCAGTGATGGATAGGGCCGTGACGTGCAGCTGTCCCTATTGACATCGACAGGGTCGATGGAACCTACATGAAGGAGAAGAAGGACCCAGCGACCCTGGAGGCCTTCTTCTCCCTCTCGTTCCTCTCTTTTTCCTTCGGCTATAACCCGCGCTTTCCCTTCACCTATAAAAGGAGAAGCAGGGCACCCCATGAAAGGGGGCTGATCCGATCCGATCCAGATCCACACAAGACCAAACCACAAGATAAGCATGACATGAACACATGGCTGAGCAGCAGTCGAGCTCTCAGCACCCATTCATCTCTTCCACCAGAGACTTAGGATCCTTTCCCTCTCTCGCCCGTTTGTAACCCCTACTATAAACTTTCAGTGCTAGTAACACGAGCAGTAGTGATGAACTAGGCGTAGGGACTTCCTGCCCGAACCAGTATAAACCTCATGTCCTCTAAGCACACCATCCAACCCAGACCGGCAATACTAGAAATTTACTTGTCGGTGGTAACTCGAAACACCGACAAGCAGCGGGCGCTGGTGGAGCAGTGGTAGCTAGTGGAGCAACGGTAGCTGGGGGAGCAGCAGCAGCGGGCACTGGTGGAACAATGGCAGCTGGTGGAGCAGTGATAGCAGGCGCTGGCGGAGCAGCAGTGGCGGGTGGTGCCTCGAAGAGTGGCGGTGCTACAATCGCCGGCAATGTCGTAGGTGGTTGATGTCAGCGAGTGTATACCTACGTAACCGGTGGCCGATAGTGGGGCAGTCCTCCAGCAGGATCCCCGGACTGATGTCTCAGACTAGCTACAGAGGCGTTTGGGGCCAACTCTTGGCCTGGACTAGGTGCCACGCCTGGACCTGGCTGTTGTCGATGACCAGCCGCTAGGGGTGCACCACACTTCCCTCGACCGGAGCCGCTATGCCGCCGCTCATGGCTGAAGACGCAGCCGAACTAGTGCTCGATGTGACCACTGAAGGACCAGTGGAGCCAGAGACCGCTGTGGGGAGGGCGCTAGGAATCACCTGATCAACATCTATATTATCCAAAAAATCATAGACACTCAATGGTGCCAGTGACTTGCGCAAAAATGGAAATTGTTGCTCGTCAAAGATCACATGACGGGAGATAATAACGCGATTTGTGGATAGGTCAAGGCAATGATTGCCTTTGTGGTTATTGAGAAAGCCAAGAAAGACACACTCCGTAGAGCGCGGTGCGAGTTTATGGGGCATGGTGGCGAAAAGATTAGGGTAACAACGACACCCAAAGACACGGAGGTGATCATGTGGGTGGTGTACCAAAAAGAGCTTGATGGGGAGTGTGGTTTTGAAGTGTTTTGGTGGGGTGAGGATTAAATAAATGAGTTGCAGTGCAAAGAGATTCAGCCCAATATGCCGGCGGCATAGAGGCCTGAAATAACAAGGTGCGCATGATATTATTGATAGGCCGAATGACACGTTCGGCCTTGCCGTTTTGTTGGGATGTGCGAGGACAAGAAAGGTGAAGATGAATACCTTGTTGAAGGAACAAGGAGCGGGCTGCATTGTTGTCAAATTCATGACCATTGTCGGTTTGAATAAATTGTATACAACAATTGAAATGAGTGAGCACATAGCTATGAAAATTTGGCAAAGTATTGAATTTTTCAGATTTCAATTTAAGCAAAAAAGTCCACAAATAATAGTGAAATCATCCAAACACACAAGATAGTATTTGGAACCAGATATGGTCATAATAGGAGACGTCCACAAATCACAGTGGATTAATTCAAATGGTTTAGAAGCCCTTGACAAGGAAGTAGAAAAAGGCAAATGATGGTGACAACCCAACTGACAAGCATGGCACAAAGAGGTGTCATGTTCACTGGGAATAACAGAAATAAAGTTATTTGAGGGCAAGTGGGAGAGGACTTGAACACCGGGATGCCCCAACCGCTGGTGCCAAATGGTCTCTAGGGCAGCGAGCAGGACACGAGGATGTGAAGTGGACGTCGAAAGGAGCAAGTAAAGATCTCCAGAGCTATCATAGCGGTGGAGTACCGTCTTGGTTTGGAGATCCTTCATAGATAAACCAAAAGGATCAAATTCAACTAAACATGAATTATTTGTGGTAAATTTGTGAACTGAAATAAGATTAGCTATGAGTTGTGGAGACACAAGAACATTAGAAAGATGAAGAGGACAGTATGAATTGGGAAGTAAAGTATGACCAGAACAAGTGATATGTAAGCAGGTGCCATTACCAACAATGATGTTGGAATTGGGGTGAAGCGAGGAGCTGATGGAGGAGAGATTACTAGAGGGTGAAGAAAGATGCGAGGACGCATCTGAGTCCATATACCTGTAACATCCTCGGTGTTACCACTTTAACAACTTGCTAAGCTATGTCATGAGCCTCATGTTTATGTGTTAATGCATGTGATAAAGTATGGAGATCACTTTCTATAACTTGAACGATCAACAGAAATGCGAAACAAAAGTTGATTCAATAGTCATGTTATATCACTTAGGGTTTAAAACTAATTTTTATTAAGCAAAAATGCTATGAAACATGTATGTGATACTTAAATAAAGTTTGAAGTACAAACTTTGTAGATGATAGTGAAATACTTGCGGTCGAAAAATGATATTACTAGCTAATATTTTCAAGTTTGTCAACAGTCAGACACTGCGATGTTTAGCAATTTATCGCGAGATTAGGTTAAGGAATAGTGAAGTATTATGGCTGGTTTTAGTACACTAATGGACCACCTAAGGTGTAGCGAAGTTGGTTTGGGGGTTGTAGCAACTGGCTAGAGGTTTTGAACGCTTTAAAAACCATGCACAGCGCGTTCTCGGCCGACTTCCCAGTCTGTGCGCGGTCACTGGGCCCGCTGCCCCGACGTCACGGCATCGGTACATGCACGTGCGTGCGGCCACGTGTTGGCCAGGCACTGCTACCGTAGGATGCCCGCTTGGGTGCCCCAGCTAGCCGTCAATGCGAGCCACCGTGCCCTGCCCCCATACGCCTGGCTGCCTACCGTGTTGTGACGCTGCTGCCGCCGTCCTGTCACCGTGCTGCATGCTTGCTCACTACGCCGTGCCTCGATGCCACTGCACCGCCATGTGCTCCTGCACTATGTCGTTGCTACCTTACTGCCACGCACGTGGGATGCCGCCCTATGGCACTGTCGGCCCACCATTAATAGCGCTGCGGTGCGCGGACCAGAGCTAGCCGTGGCTGCTTGTGCTCGTCGCTTGCGCCTAGCGGGTGTACCCCGGTTGTGATGCCCATGTCCCACCAAAGAGCACCAGCCGCGTCACTGCACGTTGTTGTTTCCACCACTGCGCCCTCCCCTTTTTCCCGCCACTGTCACGTCGTGACCCCGGTGAGCAAGAGCGCAAGGAGCTTGCCTTCAATCTTGTGTGCTCGTGTCTCTGCCTTGGCATCCGTGTGCCAACTGTCCCCACCCTGCCTTGAATTACGTCATGACGTTGTAACAACCCAAAAATCCACACACCAAAAATCACAACTACAAAATTTTTTTCTTAAAAACCCCCATGTGATGATGAGTGACATTGTAGGAGCCAACCCTAAGTGTTGCATTAGAAGTAACCCAACTAGACAATTTCATGAGCATGGCATGTCATTTGTTATCAAGTGTATTTAATTACTGACAAATGAAACATAGCTCACATTGTCAACTCAAATAGTGATTTGGATTTTCTTTTATTTTATGTCATGTCTAAAAACTCCTTTAAAGAAAACACCATGAAGAAATTATGACTCAAACCAAAGAATAAATATTTAAAAAGGAAAAACTAATCCTATTTATTGTATAATAAATCCACCCCATTTTTGTTATACAAAATAGCTAAATAAACTCCTAATATATGAAAGAGAATGAAGTGGGCCACATATCCAAAGACTCCAATGAATAAGGTGCACCAAATTAGAATTCAAATTCAAACAAAGGAGAGGAAAAAGAAAATAGAAAACAGTAAAGAAAAGAAAAAGGGGAGAAGGACACGCAGCTCAGGCCTCGTAGCCCAGCTTCTTGGCCCGCCAGCATAGCCCCGCCAGCGCGCAGCAAGCCGGCCCAACACGCACAGGCCCAGCGGCTAGCCCCGCACGCCGCTCATGCCCCACGCCTCCCCGCCTTTGCTCGCTGTCGCTGCCACTGGGCCCTACATGTCAGTCGAGCGCTGCTCATCCGCGCGCCCCTTTCTCTTCGCCCGCAGTCACTGCCAATGGACCCCGCACGACAGCCCTCCCCTGTTAATCTTCCTCGCGCTCACGCTCAACCGCCAGCCGACCGGAGGCCGACAGTGATGGCAGAGCAGGCCAGGGGGTCATGCCTAGACCATGGCCTTGCCCCCCTTGGCGCCATGCCCACACAAACTCTGTGCCAACCACCCACACCCCGCGATGCCGCTCGATGCGCTCGGCGCAATCCCTAGCCATCCGCCTTGGAGCTCGGAGCTACGGCTATAAAGCCACGACCTCGGTTGCCCTAGTGATCGTCCCATCACCCGCTGCCACTTGGTGGCCATCCACTGTGCACCCAAACCAAGGGAGGAGGGAGAAAGGGGGAAGGAGAGGGGGAAGCGCCGAAGCCGCTGTGGGGGAGAAGGTCATCGGAGCCGAAGACGACGCCATCATCTTCATCACTGATGCGGGCAATGCGGCACTGCATGGCTTCCGAAGCTGCACGGCAGCAACTCTCCATTGCATCGCCATCCTTTCTTCCACGCCACCAACGGTGAGCCTCCCGGTCTCCCCCTTTGCCGCCGCCGGACATCATCTCGTCGGCCATGGCGCTCCACCCCGGGAGCGCGAAGGCCAGGGCCGTCTCCGATCCGTGGGAAAACTTGCACCCACGCACACGTCCGTGACCTCACCATGATCACCCCGTTGGAGCCCCGTGGTTCACCCGTGCACCTCACCGTCGTCTTCATGACCGCCGTGGCCGCCGAGGAGCCCCTAATGGCCACCTTGACGCCGAAGCCCCACCTTGAGCCCTGGACGACTTCGCCGTGCACCCACGAATCCGCTAAAGCCCCTGTCTGCCCAGTCAAGCCACCGGAGGGCCTGCAATTGCGACCTCGCCACCGGCGAACACTGCCGAGCCGCCGTTCACCGTGGCCAGCACCTTGGTGAGCCCCGGCCACCACCTAGCCCCCACCATCGCAGTCGCCGTAGCCTAGGGTAGCCTTTCCCCTCCCCAATTGGGCACCAGCACCGCCACGAAGGCTCACAGCCAGCTCGCCGCCGGCAGGAGCACCACCGCGGGGGAAAAATAGGGGAACACCACCTCGCCGGCCACCCACACGTAAACCTAGTGCACGTGAACCACAGACAGAGGGAGAGAGGGGTGGACGCGGCTCATCGGAAGAAGACGCGGTTCACCATAGACCGGTGCACCCGTCCACCGTGGACCATGAACCATGGACCATGGCCCAGTGGAGGCCCATGGCCATGATGTGGCTGCGCCACAGCACGCCACGTGTTCGGCCCGGCCTGGCCCAGACCGGCCCAACCCGAAGCCTGTTTGAAACCCGGCCGTATTGACTGTTGACTGGTCAACATTGACCGTTAACCTGGACCCACCTGTCAGTAGCATAGACACTCTGGACCCACATGTCAGATGCTGACGTCATGATGACGTCACACGGGACCCACATGTCAGAAGACAGCACAGCCGAGGTGACGTCATGCTGACGTCACGCTGATATCAGCTGCTGATGTTAGCAGCCCAGGCCCCACATGTCAGTGACCCTGGCCGTTGACCGACGTTGACTTTGACCGGCCCACCTGTCAGTGACCCAATAGCCTTTGGCCCCACCTGTCGGTGTGGATGACGCTGATGACGTCATGCTGACGTCAGCTAGACCCCACCTGTCAGCTCAGAACCGTGATGCTGACGTCAACAAGCCACGTGAACCAACCACAGCATGACACGTGTCAGCCTAGGATTAATTCAGCCTTTTTCCATTTTCAGAAATAGATTTAAACTTTGTGAATTCATAACTAATTCATATGACCTCAGAAAAATATGAAACCAGGACCAAAATTCATCTAAAATCGAGCCCTACGCAATGAACCCATGTTTGAGTGCATTTGGCTCTTTTTAATTTTCATTGCTCCTTTGTGCTATTCTATAGACGTTGCTAACGTGACTATAATGCGATCGTTTGCAGACTCGGAGGAGCACCAGACCAACGAGGATCGTGAGTACCGTGAGGAGTACGGAGACGACTACACTGAAGGTGCCACATCCCACCCAATCTCGTAGCACCGATTACGCATGGCTAATATAGAACTGCTATCGCTTTACTTTACTGCTACAGTCATATTATGGTAGGACTTGCATGGTAGTATGCTTACTTGATGGCCTTTACCTTGGTGCAACCTTACCCCTGCATACCCTGCTATTAGGTTAGACACACGCTTACTACTATATATATTTCATTACTTATACTTCTACTACACTTATACTACGTGCGTGGTGGAAACTGGTGATACCTGGACTATGGGGAGAGTGCTGCGTGTGTGACTTGGGTGTGTGGAGGGTGAGGGTTGTGTCGACCAAGTTGGAGTATACGACGAGCCTGGGGCAAGTCTTGCTGTGGGGTGCTACCTGGGCACCCTTGGAAATGGATAGTTGTGGTGGGTAAATGGTATATGAGGTGGTCCGTGGTGTGAACCTATGATGGGAGGAGCCCGAGATGAAGGTGCTGTGGTGGCACGGTAAACGGAAACCCTGATGGAGACATTCTAGCTTGGTCAACCCTAAAGACTTACTAGTACTCAGATTCACCGAGAAGCCTTATGTACCACTCGCCCTTTATGGTGCGGGACGGCTGGACTACTTGGTAGGATATTGCCACTACTGCTAGGTTGATAGCGGATAGTGTAAGGAGGTACGGGGCGCGGAGGATTTCCCCCACACCCTTCCGAGACTTCATGGAGACCATGTGGACCCGGCTCATGACTCATAGTTTCAGCCACCCCAGACTAGACTTGGGGTGAACCAGGGCTGAATGGTAGAGTGGCATTATCCTAGGCTAGCAAGCGGCCGGAATTAGCCTAGTTGACGACGGTCAGCAAGGAAGGCAGATCTTGTGGTTATGTAAAACCTCTGCAGAGTGTATGGTTGATCGATCGATACATGTGCCAACTTGTCGGCTATGGACCTTTCCTGGGTTTCGCTTAAACTAGATAGCGAGATGAGTCCTTCTCTTCTTCCCCCGTGAGAGAGTGTTCGGTCGTAGCCAGGGGCTACGGGCCTTGAGACAGTGCCGAGAGGGAGTTGGCCTGTCGACTGAGCGATGGTATGGTATGGTGTGGTGATGGTGGGGAGATGGTGGTATATCGATCCCAGGATCGAAACCTGGCTCGGAAAAGGGAATGGAGTGGAATGTGTGTGGGAATGGTGTTAAGACTTGACAAACTATTGTTATATACTTGATATGCTAATGCATAGGAAACCCCAGCCTTATAGGTTCCTTTTTACTATATCCAACTTGCATCCAATTTCCACAAAGCAATGCTCATAGGGTTGGGAGTGGCCAGTACAAACCGTACTGATAACTTTTGGCACACAGGTTCTGCTGAGGAGTTTAGCTCCGAGGAGTTTGACGGATGAGGGGTTCATGCCTATGCTCGAGTTTGGCGATCTTATCTTCAAGCTGTTCTGAATGAATGCTACTTTTGATTCCGCCAATGCGGTGATGTAATAATTTATGTAATTCCGCACTATTTGAACTCTGATATTATCATTGTATGGATGTGATATTCATCTGGAATTTGGGTAATATGATCTACGATGGTCTTATTACACTTCAACTCAGTGGATTTCCCTTTGTGGAAATTGGGGTTGTTTCAGTTGGTATCAGAGCCATACTTGACCATAGGACGAAACCCTTAGAAATGGACGATAGAATAGGACATGAACAACCCTTCTTTTAGTTATATACCGACCCTGCATTTACTTTTATCCAAGGCTTATCTATTAATGACCTGCTAACACCTGATTCCTTAAAACATGCAGATGGCAACGAACGTCGACTGGCCGCCTCTAGGACCGCTACCTCTAGACCACGCCAAGCTTACCTTCGACCTACGTGAGCTCGGGGGTTTTGCACAGACCCTCTGCCGAGTTCTCATCACGTTAGGTGTCCCCGACAAGCTTGTCAAGGTCACCTGCACCGGGAAGCTAGCTCAGGAAGGAGGAATCGAAGGACCAGTTGTCACCTCAGTCGAGTTCCCAGCTAGCACTACCTTGCCTTCTGTCCCAGCTTTCACCGAGTTGACTATAGAGGACACAATCGAGGAGGGACTGCGAGCTATCTCACACAAGGCACTTCGCAGAGTGATGAGGGACCACTATGAGCACCTGAAGACAACAGAGTTCTATCTACTTCCCTTAGCCCTCGACCTCAGCCTTACCCCTAGTGAGCAGAGTTTCACAGCCGATAGAGTTATCCTTGCCAAGGAGGACAGATGTCTTCGAGTCTCAGCTATTCACCTACTGGAGCAGGACAGGTATGTGACCCAGCTGGAGCAGAGGAGATGTCAGGACCAGGCCCTTTAGTGGGAGTACCAGGAGCGAGACTCGCAAGGAGCACAGGAGTGAGCTAGTCTACTAGAGACAGTTGCCAAGCTACAGGACGAGCTCAACCATCGTGAGGAAGTCCATAGAGCCAAGGTCGCTGACTTACAGGACAAAGCAGCCGACCTAGGCAACAGGAACTGCTACCTTGATAGCAAGGTCTTGGAGTTATAGAGTGAGTTGGATGACAAGAAGGCCAAGTTCAACCGTAGAGGAGACAGAGAGAGATCCAAGGGGATTGTTATGCTGAAGATACAATCTCGGAACAAGACCCTGACTCAGGAGCTAGAGGAGTTCAGGAAGAAGGCCGTTCGCAACCAGGGTCACTTGATCGAGGCACTTAGGTAGACCGAGTACCTACAGGACAAGTGTGAGAGGACATGGCAGGCTTGGCAGAAGTCTGACAGGAAGCGCCTCAGGGAGATGAAGGGTATGTGGGATCAGCTACCCAAGGAGATTCGTAGCCAAACGAAGCCTAGGATAGAGGAGTTTGAGTTAGCCCTGACTTGCCTCAACCTAGACGCCTGCCCTACCCTACCTGGAGCCAAGCCTACTGAGGAGCTCACCGAGGCCTTAAAGTACGTGTCCTGACTTCACAAGTCTGACGAGGAGATCGAGATCAAGAACAGTCGTATCCCAGCTGCGGTGTATGAGTTAGAGTAGATGACCCTGCATGGTCATGAGTCATGTCAGTAGCTTCCGTAAGTTGTACCCCATGATGTACCCCTTATGAGATGTATTATGAGACACTATGCGTAGAACGATTCTCGCACGTCTTCAAGTGTAGCTACTGGAGATGATGCTATGTAATAAAAACCATGTAATGAATGTTTCGGATCTTATTGCATCTTTATGAATCTTATTGCTTCTTTGTAATGAGTGTTGGATAGCATAAATGTTTTTCTTTAAATCGTCAAAATCATGTAATCATATTGAATTATAAGCACTTATGGCACAAGCACTAAACTCTCTATGATCCGTGTTGCAGATGCCAAACCGCCGTTCTAATCGCCTAATGAATCGAGGACGTCCGCCCACCCCTGAACTAGTTGAACCCAATGGGGGACGTGGTGGCAACAACCGTGGCCGTGGCCATGCCCATGGACGTGGAGGGATACCCTTCCACCTAGAGAATACTCCGCTGTCTGAGGAGAACATTCCTCCACCACCACCACCAAACCTGGCAGAAGTGATGGCACAGCAGACCTAGCTTCTTGCAGCTCTTATTGAAGGAGCAAACCATCACCGGGGAGGTCAGCAGAATGACTTCCAAAGGAAGCTGGAGGGATTCCTGAAGCTAAGGCCACCTAACTATGATGGCACCGACCCTGACCCACTTGTAGCCGATGACTGGCTCAAGGAGATGGAGAAGAAGCTTGATCTCACTACTTTCACCGACGATGAGTGTGTTGGAGCTGCCACACACCAGCTCACAGGTGCAGCACGCGCCTGGTGGGATAGTTTCAGTGATTCTCATGAGGACCCTGCCAACATCTCATGGGATGAGTTCGCCGAAGCATTCACTGAGTATCACATTCCCAAGGGTATCATGGAGGCCAAAGCTGAGGAGTTCCGCAACATCAAGATGGGAAAGGATAGGGTGACTGAGTACACTACTCATTTCACCAACCTTCTACGCTATGCACCTTCCTATGTTGTGAATTCTGAGAAGGAGAAGCTGTACTATTACCGCAAGGGACTTAACCTGCACATCAAGCTGAAGTTTGGCGGTATTGAGAGCAACACATTGCGTGCTCTGGTGGATCACTGCATCCAGATTGAGAAGGACCGTGCTGAAGCTAGAGAAGAGTACAAGGAGAGGAAGCGTAAGCCTGAGGAGTCTCTCCGTGGTCATGATCGCAAGAGGTTCCGCAGAGATGCACCATCCAGGGAATGCTCTCGCCACAACAGGGATGACAACCCTGGATCGAGTAGGGGTAGTGGAGGCTACACCGCCAAATACTCCCGCCCTACTCAGGATCGCTACACCCGGGACCGTTACACTCAGGACCGTTTAAACCGTCCCCGCTCAGCGAATGAACGCCCAGCACAGAACCGCTCTGCACCAGGCACTGGAAACTGGAAGGCACCCGTGCTAACCCCTACAGGCGGTACGCCTTTCACCTGCTTTGCTTGTGGCCAACTAGGTCACAAAGCCGCTGAGTGCCCTCAGAACTCAGCTGCTCAGAAGTCTTAGCTCAAGGGATCTGCTACTCGTGGACGTCTCAACCATCTGGACGCCGAGGAAGCACAAGCTGCCCCTAACGTGGTGTATGGTATGTTTTTAGTTAATGGAAACACTGCATCAGTTCTATTCGACTCTAGAGCAACTTGTTCATACATATCATCCAAGTTTGCACGAGAGCATGACCTGCCTATAACCCCACGTGAAAAGCCTATCATCACCAGTTCACCGTTAGGAGACCTAAAATGCACCCACATCTGTAAGGGAGTGAGTCTTACCATTGAGGGTCTTGTCTTTAAAGCTGACCTAACCCTTTTACCTTCCACTAGCCTAGATGTCATCCTAGGTATGGATTGGTATCATATCATGTTCACCTAGATACGTCCAAGTGACCCACCCATCAGGCCAAGTCATTAGATGTGAACCCCAGTCTAGAAAGTCCACCTCTATCCTATGTGCCCTTAAAGCAAGTTCAGAATCACAAAAAGAGGAGAAGATAGTTCATGATGTGCCAGTAGTCAGAGACTATCCCGATGTATTCCCTGAAGAATTACCGGGTATGCCACTAGACCGTGATGTAGAGTTCATCATTGATCTGTTGCCGGGAATGGGACCCATTGCCAAGAGACCCTATCGCATGTCAGTTGATGAACTGGCGGAGCTCAAGAAGCAGCTTGATGAGCTCATCTCAAAGGGATATATTAGACCCAGTGCTTCACCCTAGGGATCCCCTGTTCTGTTTGTCAAGAAGAAGGATGGCTCAATGAGAATGTGAATTGATTACCAGAACTTGAACGCAGTCACCATCAAGAACAAATACCCCTTGCCAAGGATTGATGATCTGCTTGATCAGCTTCGAGGTGCCAAGTATTTCTCCAAGATTGATCTCAGATCTGGCTATCATTAGATGAAGATTCGAGAAAGTGATATTTCGAAGATAGCTTTTGTGACGAGGTATGGGCAGTTTGAGTTCATCGTGGTGTCCTTTGGACTCACGAATGCTCCCGCATACTTCATGAACATGATGAATAAGGTTTTTATGGATGAGCTGGATAAGTTCATGGTGGTATTCATTGATGACATCCTTGTCTATTCATCCACTGCTGAAGAACATGAACATCATCTGAGAATGGTGCTCGAGAAACTAGCCCAATATCAGCTCTACGCAAAGTTCAGCAAATGTGAGTTTTGGTTACAGGAAGTTGCCTTCCTAGGCCATGTACTATCAGCTGAGGGTATCACAGTTGACCTAGCCAAGATTGAAGCTGTGAAAGAGTGGGATCAACCCCGTAATGTGACAGAAGTCAGAAGTTTCTTAGGATTGGCAGGATATTATCGCCGATTCATTGACAACTTCTCCAAGATAGCCCGTCCAATGACCAATCTTCTGAAGAAGACCAAGGAGTTTGAATGGATGCCCAAATGCGAACAAAGCTTCTAGGAATTGAAACAGAAGCTTACCACAACTCCTGTACTAGCATTGCCTGATATCGGCAAAAATTTCATAGTCTATTGTGATGCATCCCATTAAGGACTTGGTTGTGTATTGATGCAAGATGGAAGAGTGATAGCATACGCGTCTCGACAGTTGAAAGAACACGAGAACCGTTACCCTACTCATGATCTTGAGTTAGCAGCAGTTGTGCATGCCCTAAAGATCTGGAGACACTACTTGATAGGCAACAAGTGTGATATCTATATGGATCACAAGAGCTTGAAGTACTTTTTCACTCACAAAGATTTGAACATGAGGCAACGCCATTGGCTAGAGTTGATCAAGGACTATGACCTAGAAATTCACTATCATCCGAGAAAAGCTAATGTAGTCGTAGATGCTCTCAGTCGCAAGAGCTACTATCACACTTTGATCACTGAATCCATACCACCTGAGCTCAAGGAAGAGATTGATGATTTCCAACTTGAGATACTACCGCACGGCTTGTTGAATGAGCTCCGCATACAGTATGATCTCACAGAACGCATCCGTCAAGCTCAGAAAGATTGCGAAGAAATCGAATATCTCCATGGTCTGATGAAACTAGGCTATAAGACCAACCACCATGAAGATGAACAAGGAACCATCTGGTTCAAGAACAGAATCTGTGTTCCATCTGACCCAGTGCTATGAGAGGAAATTTTGTCAGAAGCTCACGATTCTAAGTACTGTATCCACCCTGGAGGTTCAAAAATGTATCAAGATTTGAAGAAACACTTTTGGTGGAAAGGCATGAAGACGGACATTGCAGGACATGTGGCACGATGTGACACCTGTAATAGAGTCAAGGCTGAACACCAAAGGCCTGCAGGTTTGCTAAAGCCTCTTGATGTCCCCGAGTGGAAGTGGGAGAGCATATCCATGGATTTCATAGTTGGATTGCCCCGTTCACAGAAAGGCAATGATTCCATCTGGGTGATTGTTGATCGCTTGACCAAGATTGCTCACTTTGTACCAGTAAAGACCAAGACCAATGCTGAAAAATTAGCAGATCTATATATTGAGCATATTCTCAGACTGCATGGAGGTCCCTCCAGTATTATATCTGATCGTGGTCCTCAATTTGTGTCCCAGTTCTGGGAAGCTCTGCACAAGTCCATTGGAACCAAACTTGATTTCAGCACCGCATACCACCCACAGACAGATGGACAAACAGAACGAGTAAATCAGATCTTAGAAGACATGCTTCGCGCTAGTGTACTAAACTATGGCTCTGATTGGGAGAAATGCCTACCTTATGTAGAGTTCTCTTACAACAACAGCTACCAAGCCAGTATTAAGATGTCACCATTTGAAGCTCTGTAGGGCAAACCATGTAAGACACCTCTGATGTGGTCCCAACCAGGAGAAAGATCGTTCTTTGACTCCGCCAAGATTCAAGATGCTGAAGGAGTTGCTCAAGTGAAGGAGAACTTGAGAATTTCTCAAAGTCGATACAAGAGCTATGCTGACAAAAGGAGAAGAGAACTTGAGTTCAATGTGGGGGACTTTGTCTATCTCAAGGTATCCCCGCTACGTGGAACTGTCAGATTCCATGTGAAAGGAAAGCTTGCCCCTAGATTTGTTGGCCCATACAAGATTTGCAAGAGGATTGGAAAGCTCGCTTACAAACTTGAGCTACCTAAGGAACTGGCGGGTGTACATCCCGTATTCCATGTCTCACAGCTATGCAAGTGTTTGAGAGTGCCCGATGAAGTAGTTCCAACTGATACACTTGACATTCAAGATACACTCGAGTATAAAGAACACCCTATCATAATTCTAGGCAGAGATACCAAAGAGACCCGAAGCAAGACTATTCCTATGTGCAAGATCCAATGGAGTAATCACAGAGAGAGAGAAGCAATATGGGAAAAAGAGTCTGACCTCTGGCTACGATATCCCTACCTCTTCGAAGAGTATGTTACGCTTTAATCTCGGGGACGAGATTCTGTTAAGGGGGTAGGACTGTAACAACCCAAAAATCCACACACCAAAAATCACAACTACAAAAAATTTTCTTAAAAACCCCCATGTGATGATGAGTGACATTGTAGGAGCCAACCCTAAGTGTTGCATTAGAAGTAACCCAACTAGACAATTTCATGAGCATGGCATGTCGTTTGTTATCAAGTGTATTTAATTACTGACAAATGAAACATAGCTCACATTGTCAACTCAAATAGTGATTTGGATTTTCTTTTATTTTATGTCATGTCTAAAAACTCCTTAAAAGAAAACACCATGAAGAAACTATGACTCAAACCAAAGAATAAATATTTAAAAAGGAAAAACTAATCCTATTTATTGTATAACAAATCCACCCCATTTTTGTTATACAAAATAGCAAAATAAATTCCTAATATATGAAAGAGAATGAAGTGGGCCACATATCCAAAGACTCCAATGAATAAGGTGCACCAAATTAGAATTCAAATTCAAACAAAGGAGAGGAAAAAGAAAATAGAAAACAGTAAAGAAAAGAAAAAGGGGAGAAGGACACGCAGCTCAGGCCTCGCAACCCAGCTTCTCGGCCCGCAAGCATAGCCCCGCCAGCGCGCAGCAAGCCGGCCCAATACGCGCAGGCCCAGCGGCCAGCCCCGCACGCCGCTCATGCCCCGTGCCTCCCCGCCTTCGCTCGCTGTCGCTGCCACTAGGCCCTGCACATCAGCCGAGCGCTGCTCACCCGCGTGCCCCTTTCTCTTCGCCCGTAGTCGCTACCAACGGACCCCGCACGACAGCCCTCCCCTGTTCATCTTCCTCACGCTCACGCTCAACCACCAGCCGACCGGAGGCCGATAGCGATGGCAGAGCGGGCTAGGGGGTCACGCCCGGACCATGGCCTTGCCCCCCTTGGCGCCGCGCCCACGCAAACTCCGTGCCAACCACCCATACCCCGTGATGCCGCTCGATGCGCTTGGCACAATCCCTAGCCGTTCGCCTTGGAGCTCGGAGCTCCGGCTATAAAGCCACGACCTTGGTTGCCGTAGCGATCGTCCCATCACCCGCCACCACTTGGTGGCCATCCACTGCGCACCCGAACCAAGGGAAGAGGGAGAAAGGGGGAAGGAGAGGGGGAAGCGCCGAAGCCGCTGCGGGGGAGAAGGTCATCAGAGCCGAAGACGACGTCGTCGTCTTCATCACTGACGCGGCCAACGCGGCACTGCACGGCTTCTGGAGCTGCACGACAGCAACTCTCCACTACATCACCATCCTTTCTTCCACGCCACCAACGGTGAGCCTCCCGGTCTCCCCCTTTGCCGCCACTAGACATCATCTCGTCGGCCATGGCGCTCCACCCCAGGAGCGCGAAGGCCAGGGCCGTCTCTGGTCTATGGGAACACTTGCACCCACGCGCACACCCGAGACCACACCATGACCACCCCACCAGAGCCCCGTAGCGCACCCAGCATGCCTCGCCGTCATCTTCATGGTCGCCGTGGCCATCGGGGAGCCCCTAACGGCCACCTTGAAACCGAAGCCCCGCCTTGAGCCCTAGACGCTTTCGCCGTGCACCCACGGATCCGACTGACGCCCAATTCTGCCCAAGTCGAGCCACCGAAGAGCCTGCAAATGCGACCTCGCCACCGGCGAGCACTGCCGAGCCAGCCGTTCGCCGTGGCCAGGCGCCTTGGTGAGCCCCCGGCCGCCACCTAGACCCCACCATCGCAGTCGCCGTAGCCTGGGGTAGCCTTTCCCCTCCCCAATTGGGCACCAGCACCGCCACGAAGGCTCACAGCCAGCTCGCCCACGGCAGGAGCACCACCGTGGGAGAAAAATAGGGGAACACCCCCTCGCCGGCCACCCGCACGTAAACCTGGTGCACGTGAACCACAGACAGAGGAAGAGAGGGGTGGACGCGCTCACCGGAAGAAGACGCGGTCCACCGTAGACCGGCGCACCCGTCCAACATGGACCGTGAACCGTGGACCATGGCCCAGCGGAGGCCCATGGCCGTGACATGGCTGCGCCACAGCACGCCACGTGTTCGGCCCGGCCCGGCCCAGACCGGCCCAACCCGAAGCCCGTTTGAGACCCGGCCGTATTGATCGTTGACTGGTCAACATTGACCGTTGACCTGGACCCACCTGTTAGTAGCACAGACACTCTGGACCCACACGTCAGATGCTGACATCATGATGACATCACGCGGGACCCACATGTCAGAAGACAGCACAGCTGAGGTGACGTCATGCTGACGTCACGCTGATATCAGCTGCTGACGTCAGCAGCCCAAGCCCCACATGTCAATGACCCTGACTGTTGACCATTGACCATTGATCGTTGACTCACCGTTGACCGACGTTGACTTTGACCGGACCCACCTGTCAGTGACCCAATAGCCTTTGGCCCCACCTGTCGATATGGATGACGTCATGCTGACGTCATGCTGACGTCAGCTGGACCCCACCTGTCCGCTCGAAACCATGATGCTAACGTCATGCTGACGTCAGCAAGCCATGTGGACCAACCACAGCATGACACGTGTTAGCCCAGGATTAATTCAGCCTTTTTCCATTTTTAGAAATAGATTTAAACTTCGGGAATTCATAACTAATTCATATGACCTCAGAAAAATATGAAACCAGGACCAAAATTCATCTAAAATCGAGCCCTACGCAATGAACCCATGTTTGAGTGCATTTGGCTCATTTGAATTTTCATTGCTCCTTTGTGCTATTCTATAGATGTCGCTAACGCGACTATAATGCGATCGTTTGCAGACTCGGAGGAGCACCAGACCGACGAGGATTGTGAGTACCATGAGGAGTATGGAGATGACTACACTGAAGGTGCCACAACCCACCCAATCTCGTAGCACCAATTACGCATGGCTAATATAGAACTGCTATCGCTTTACTTTACTGCTACAGTCATATTATGGTAGGACTTGCATGGTAGTATGCTTACTTGATGGCCTTTACCTTGGCGCAACCTTACCCCTGCATACCTTGCTATTAGGTTAGACACACGCTTACTGCTATATATATTTCATTACTTATACTTCTACTATGCTTATACTACGTGCATGGTGGAAACTGGTGATACCTGGACTATGGGGAGAGTGCTGCGTGTGAGACTTGGGTGTGTGGAGGGTGAGGGTTGTGTCGACCAAGTTGGAGTATACGACGAGCCTGGGGCAAGTCTTGCTATGGGGTGCTACCTGGGCACCCTTGGAAATGGATACCTGTGGTGGGTAAATGGTATATGAGGTGGTCCTAGGTGTGAACCTGTGATGGGAGGAGCCCGGGATGGAGGTGCTGTGGTGGCATGGTAAACGGAAACCCTGATGGAGACATTCTAGCCTGGTCAACCCTAAGGACTTACTAGTACTCAGATTCACCGGGAAGCCTTATGTACCACTCGCCCTATATGGTGCGGGACGGCTGGACTACTTGGTAGGATATTGCCACTACTGCTAGGTTGATAGCGGACAGTGTAAGGAGGTACGGGGTGCGGAGGATTTCCCCCACACCCTTCTGAGACTTCATGGAGACCTTGTGGACCTAGCTCATGACTCACAGTTTCAGCCACCCCAGACTAGACTTGGGGTGAACCAGGGCTGAATGGTAGAGTGGCATTATCCTAGGCTAGCAAGCGGCCGGAATCAGCCTAGTTGATGACGGTCAGCAAGGAAGGCGTATCTTGTGGTTATGTAAAACCTCTGCAAAGTGTATGGTTGATCGATCGATACATGTGCCGACTTGTCAGCTATGGACCTTTCCTGGGTTTCGCTTAAACTAGATAGCGAGATGAGTCCTTCTCTTCTTCCCCCGTGAGAGAGTGTTCGGTCGTAGCCAGGGGCTACGGGCCTTGAGACAGTGCCGAGAGGGAGTTGGCCTGTCGACTGAGCGATGGTATGGTATGGTGTGGTGATGGTGGGGAGATGGTGGTATATCGATCCCAGGATCGAAACCTGGCTCGGAAAAGGGAATGGAGTGGAATGTGTGTGGGAATGGTGTTAAGACTTGATGAACTATTGTTATATACTTGATATGCTAATGCATAGGAAACCCCAGCCTTATAGGTTCCTTTTTACTATATCCAACTTGCATCCAATTTCCACAAAGCAATGCTCATAGGGTTGGGAGTGGCCAGTACAAACCGTACTGATACCTTTTGGCACACAGGTTCTGTTGAGGAGTTTAGCTCTGAGGAGTTTGACGGATGAGGGGTTCGTGCCTACGCTCGAGTTTGGCGATCTTATCTTCAAGCTGTTCTGAATGAATGCTACTTTTGATTCCGCCAATGCGGTGATGTAATAATTTATGTAATTCCGCACTATTTGAACTCTGATATTATCATTGTATGGATGTGATATTCATCTGGAATTTGGGTAATATGATCTACCACGGTCTTATTACACTTCAACTCAGTGGATTTCCCATCGTGGAAATTGGGGTTGTTTCAGACGTGCTCAAATTTGGAGTTTTCCCCTCCGCCGTGCCATTAAGGCCGGGTTCAGCCATGGCCGAGGGCAACCACACACCGCACCATCCCACACCCAGCCAACTGCGCAACAAGCTTCACCACCACCTCCACTACACCCTACATGCCTCACTTGCACCTCTACCACCTCGCTGGTGCTGCTGACGTGGCCGCGCCATCGTGGAGCGCCATCGTCTCCCACTGACCGCACATGGCCAGCCCTGCTTGGGGTATCTCCGACCGAACCATCACCGTAGTCGTGACCAGGGTAAGCTAGTGATGTTCTCATGCTAGTCAGTAGCTGCGAGGTGGCCTAGGATGGCTGGTATGGTCATGCCACCGTCGCATGCGGCCGCTCACTATGGCCGTCACTGATGCAAGCTCCGCGCGCTACCGTAGCTTCGGCTAGTGTAGACGCTAGGGCTGTAGGTGCAGGTCGGCTCGCTAGCTGGGTCGGGGCAGGTCCTGATTGGCCAGCGTGGCCGTCCAGTGCCACGTCTACCGCGGCGACACGCACAGGGGTGGCTAGGGACCTGGCCGTGGTAAAGGTGATAGATTGCAGGGTCTTGTTCGCATAGTCTCTCTCTTGGGAAATATTGCCGTGGACTGTGGGTTGATTCAGTCTTAGCGCGGGGGCGTTTTTGCGAAGTTGGTAGCGTGCGCGTGGGTCACCCAGTCGTGGGCCGCCTCATGGTGGGCCGCGTGGTGGTGGGCCGCGGTGTGGGATTCGTTTTCCTTTTCTTAAGGAATTAGAAATAGCTTTATATTTTAATTTCTGAGCTGAACTTTGAAAATTAATATCAATTCGTATAGATGTCAAAAAATTGTGAAACCAATTTTGTTAGGTTCCTAAAATCATGACCTATCTGATAATGTATTTTGTTCACTTAGTTTCATAGAATTTTCTAGAGTAGACAAAGTAATTTAAAGCACTTAAAATGGGTAAAATAAGAACTTGTAGGAATTATTGTGATGAATTGGTAGAAGTACTGGCCCTGAAATTTTTATAGTAGATTCATAAGGTGCTCACTGTAATTTTTGTAGTCCCATAGGAATTAGTTTGTTAAGGTAACTAAATGAGCCCTAGTCCGAAAATATATAGTTAATCAATCAAATGTCAAAAATAATTGAGGGTTTGTAGAACAAAAACATTTTTCAAAACAAGCATTACTTGGCGATGTGGAAACATAGGCTAGTACATTAGTCATTAAGCTAGCTCGTTAGCTTGTGGAGCGTAATCATATTATAGAGTTGTTGTTACCATTGATTAATTGCGTCTCTACGTTGCATCCACATATATCATAATAGGAACAACGATGAATCGTGGAGTTGACCGAGGTAGCAAAGAAGATGGTGCCTTGATGATCGTGTCACAATGATGAAATGCTAACTTTTGGTTATATCTTACCCAGACAAGCCCCGGTGCATAACCCCTATTATTCTGCACATTATTTCATGCTTGTGCATTAAGTTTGAGTTGAATGAAACCCACTTGCATATATATATCCTTATCCTATGAGTTTTACTAGTATGATAGGATCGTGTATATTGCTATGCTACAGGACTCCGGTAGAAGTCGAGTTATTGCAGGCGCTGGCGGAGCAGCAGTGGCGGGTGGTGCCTCGAAGAGCAGCGGTGCTGCAATGGCCGGCAATGTCGTAGGTGGTTGCTGTCGGCGAGTGTATACCTACATAACCGGAGGCCGATAGTGGGGCAGTCCTCCAGCAGGATCCCTGAACTGATGTCTTGGACCAGCTACAGAGGCGTTTGGGGCCAACTCTTGGCCTGGACTAGGTGCCACGCCTAGACCTGGCTATTGTCGATGACCAGCCGCTGGGGGTGCACCACACTTCCCTCGACCGGAGCCACTATGCCGCCACTCATGGCTGAAGATGCAGCCGAACCAGTGCTTGGTGTGACCACTAAAGGACCAGCGGAGCCAGAGACCGCTGTGGGGAGGGCGCTAGGAATCACCTGATCAACATCTATATTATCCAAAAAATCATAGACACTCAATGGTGCCGGTGACTTGCGCGAAAAAGGAAATTGTTGCTCGTCAAAGACCACATGACGGGAGATAATAACGCGATTTGTGGAGAGGTCAAGGCAATGATAGCCTTTGTGGTTATTGGGAAAGCCAAGAAGGACACACTCCGTAGAGCGCGGTGCGAGTTTATGGGGCATGGTGGCGAAAAGATTAGGGTAACAACGACACCCAAAGACACGGAGGTGATCATGTGGGTGGTGTACCAAAAAGAGCTTGATGGGGAGTGTGGTTTTGAAGGGTTTTGGTGGGGTGAGGATTAAATAAATGAGTTGCAGTGCGAAGAGATTCAGCCCAATATGCCGGCGGCATAGAGGCTTGAAATAACAAGGTGCGCATGATATTATTGATAGACCGAATGACACGTTCGGCCTTGCTGTTTTGTTGGGATGTGTGAGGACAAGAAAGGTGAAGATGAATACCTTGTTGAAGGAACAAGGAGCGGGCTGCATTGTTGTCGAATTCATGACCATTGTCGCTTTGAATAAATTGTATACAGCAATTGAAATGAGTGAGCACATAGCTATGAAAATTGGGCAAAGTATTGAATTTTTCAGATTTCAATTTAAGCAAAAAAGTCCACAAACAATAGTGAAATCATCCAAACACACAAGATAGTATTTGGAACCGGATATGGTCATAATAGGAGACGTCCACAAATCACAGTGGATTAATTCAAAGGGTTTAGAAGCCCTTGACAAGGAAGTAGAAAAAGGCAAAAGATGGTGACAACCCAACTAACAAGCATGGCACAAAGAGGTGTCATGTTCGCTGGGAATAACAGAAATAAAGTTATTTGAGGGCAAGCGGGAGAGGACTTGAACGCCGGGATGCCCCAACCGCTGGTGCCAAATGGTCTCTAGGGCAGCGAGCAGGACACGAGGATGTGAAGTGGACTTTGGAAGGAGCAAGTAAAGATCTCCAGAGCTATCATAGCGGTGGAGTACCGTCTTGGTTTGGAGATCCTTCATAGATAAACCAAAAGGATCAAATTCAACTGAACATGAATTATTTGTGGTAAATTTGCGAACTGAAATAAGATTAGCTATGAGTTGTGGAGACATAAGAACATTAGAAAGATGAAGAGGATGGTATGAATTGGGAAGTAAAGTATGACCAGAACAAGTGATATGTAAGCAGGTGCCATTACCAATAATGATGTTGGAATTGGGGTGAAGCGAGGAGCTGATGGAGGAGAGATTACTAGAGGGTGAAGAAAGATGCGAGGACGCACTCGAGTCCATATACCTGTAACATCCTCGGTGTTACCACTTTAACAACTTGCTAAGCTTTGTCATGAGCCTCATGTTTATGTGTTAATGCATGTGATAAAGTATGGAGATCACTTTCTGTAACTCGAACGATCAACAGAAATGCGAAACGAAAGTTGATTCAATAGTCATGTTATATCACTTAGGGTTTAAAACTAATTTTTATTAAGCAAAAATGCTATGAAACATGTATGTGATACTTAAATAAAGTTTGATGTACAAACTTTGTAGATGATAGTTAAATACTTGTGGTCGAAAAATAATATTACTAGCTAATATTTTCACTAGCTTAGAAATCGCAATTGGAAACCAAATTCAGCTCAAAAACTTAGGAATTTTCAAGTTTGTCAACAGCCAGACACTGCTATGTTTAGCAATTTATCGTGAGATTAGGTTAAGGAATAGTGAAGTATTATGGCTGGTTTTAGTACACTAATGGACCACCTAAGGTGTAGCAAAGTTGGTTTGGGGGTTGTAGCAATTGGCTAGAGGTTTTGAACGCTTTAAAAATCATGCACAACGCGTTCTCGGCCGACTTCCCAGTCTGTGCGTGGTCACTGGGCCCGCTGCCCCGATGTCACGGCGTCGGCACATGCACGCGCGCGCAGCCACGCGCTGGCCAACCACTACTATCGTAGGCTGCCTACTTGGGTGCCCCAGCTAGCCGTCAATGCGAGCCATCGCGCCCTGCCCCCCTATGCCTGGCTGCCTACCATGTTGTGATGCTGCCGCCACCGTCCTGTCACCATGCTGCATGCTTGCTCACTACGACGTGCCTCGATGCCACTGCACCGCCATGTGCTCCTGCACCGTGTCGTTGCTGCCTTACTACCACACACGTGGGATGCCTCCTTATGGCACTGTCGGCCCACCATAAATGGCGCTGCGGCGCGCGGACCAGAGCCAGCCGTGGCTGCTTGTGCTCGTCGCTTGCACCTAGCGGGTGTACCCCGGTTGTGACGCCCATGTCCTGCCAAAGAGCACCAGTCGCGTCACTGCACGTTGTTGTTTCCACCACTGCGCCCTCCCCTGTTTCCCGCCATAGTCATGTCGTGACCCCGGTGAGCAAGAGCGCAGGAGCTTGCCTTCAATCTTGTGTGCTCGTGTCTCTGCCTTGGCATCCGTGTGCCAACTGTCCCCACCCTGCCTTGAATTATGTCATGACGTGCTCCAATTTGGAGTTTTCCCGTCCGCCGTGCCATTAAGGCCAGGTTCGGCCATGGCCGAGGGCAACCACACACCGCACCATCCCACACCCAGCCAACTGCGCAACAAGCTTTGCCACCACCTCCACTACACCCTATGCGCCTCACTTGCACCTCTACCACCTCGCTGGTGCTACTGACGTGGCCACGCCATCATGGAGCGCCATCGTCTCCCACCGACCGCACATGGCCAGCCCTGCTCGGGGTATCTCCGACCGAACCATCACCGCAGTCGTGACCAGGGTAAGCTAGTGATGTTCTCATGCTAGTCAGTAGCTGCGAGGTGGTCTAGGATGGCTGGTATGGTCGTGCCACCATCGCATGCGGCCGCTCACTATGGCCGTCACTTCTGCAAGCTCCGCGCGCTACCGTAGCTTCGGCTAGTGTAGACGCTAGGGCTGTAGGTGCAGGTCGGCTCGCTAGCTGGGTCGGGGAAGGTCCCAGTTGGCCGGCGTGGCCGTCCAGTGCCGCGTCCGCCGCGCCAACGCGCGTAGGGGTGGCCAGGGACCTGGCCGTGGTAAAGGCGATAGATTGCAGGGTCCTGTTCGCATAGTCTCTCTCTCGGGAAATAGTGTCGTGGACTGTGGGTTGATTCGGTCTTAGCGCGGGGGCATTTTTGCGAAGTTGGTAGCGTGCGCGTGGGTCACCCAGTCGCGGGCCACCTCGTGGTGGGCCGCGTGGTGGTGGGCCATGGTGTGGGATTCGTTTTCCTTTTCTTAAGGAATTAGAAATAGCTTTATATTTTAATTTCTGAGCTGAACTTTGAAAATTAATATCAATTCGCATAGATGTCAAAAAATTGTGAAACCAATTTTGTTAGGTTCCTAAAATCATGACTTATCTGATAATGTATTTTGTTCACTTAGTTTCATAGAATTTTCTAGAGTAGACTAAGTAATTTAAAGAACTTAAAATGGGTAAAATAAGAACTTGTAGGAATTATTGTGATGAATTGGTAGAAGTACTGGCCCTAAAATTTTTATAGTAGATTCATAACAATATTAGGTGCTCACTGTAATTTTTGTAGTCCCATAGGAATTAGTTTGTTAAGGTAACTAAATGAGCCCTAGTCCAAAAATATATAGTTAATCAATCAAATGTCAAAAATAATTGAGGGTTTGTAGAATGAAAACATTTTTCAAAACAAGCATTACTTGGCGATGTGGAAACGTAGGCTAGTACATTAGTCATTAAGCTAGCTCATTAGCTCGTGGAGCGTAATCATATTATAGAGTTGCTGTTACCATTGATTAATTGCGTCTCTGCGTTGCATCCACGTATATCATAATAGGAACAACGATGGATCGTGGAGTTGACTGAGGTAGCAAAGAAGATGGTGCCTTGATGATCGTGTCACCATGATGGAATGCTAACTTTTGGTTATATCTTACCCAGACAAGCCCCGATGCATAACCCCTATTATTCTGCACATTATTTCATGCTTGTGCATTAAGTTTAAGAAGTTGAATGAAACCCACTTGCATATATATATCCTTATCCTATGAGTTTTACTAGTATGACAGGATCGTGTATATTGCTATGCTATAGTACTCCGGTAGAAGTCGAGTGATTGCCTGTCACTCGCGAGAGATAGGAAAGATTTTATTGTTGTTGTTATATTACTATCACATAGAAAATATATGAATGATAATTGGAGACCGGACAGAATGGTACTTGGATCTGGACTTGGTTTGGCATTCGAGTGAGGCTCGGATTGCGCTTGTTCTGCCTGTGTCGGTTAAGGACCATCCGTTGTATTGGATTCTAGTCGGGTCATAGACTTATTATCCTAAACACATACTTGTTTATGGGAGTAGGGAAGACTTGTTGCTCTCTTGTCGTGGGTTTTGGCTCTTTTCGGACCGACTGATTGGAGGTGGGGATGGTGGAGGTCTAAGCACCACACTGGTCCGAGACTCAGGTGTGGGGGCTTGGAGTCCAAGTTTGGACGGGGACCTAGACCCCTTGACAGGAGAGTAGTGGGTTGGTCCTGCTTGTGCCTAGGGTACAAGCGGGGCGTGTGTTTCAGGGTACTCAGCTGGGCACATTGATTCATGAATCTTCGGGTAATCCGGTATGACTTATCTACAATCTAGCACAGTAGTAAGAACTGGAATATGAAAGATGGAAAAATGGTTCTGATTGCTTACCACCTGCTTGAAAGTAGCACAGGTGCTTATATAGAATGGTTAGTGAATGAACTAGTGGTGACTGCTAATGAAATTGAATATAAGGACGCACTTTTAGTAATGCTTCCTATAGATGCAATAACCCACAAGCCAGATAGCCTTGCATATCCTTGGAGTCTTTTTTCATCCTAGCGGGTAAGTCTTGCAGAGTACAATTGAGTACTCAGGGTTGTTCTACCCTGTTACAGGTGACAGGAACATGTGGAGCTGACACTTGTGTGTGGAAACGTCCTGGTGGTCCTTAACGTTGCGGACATAGAGTTTATTTAAAACATCCACCCAAAATGTTTTACAATAGAAAACTTATAACCTGTTATGATGTATATAACGAATCATCATGTTAATGTTTAACTTGTCATTAAATGGTTTTATTTTCGCTGAAACTCTGGTAGCATGGTTATATTTCGCTGTTATAAACAATAAATATTATACTCTGATGTTGCATGGAAAGTGATGTAAGAAATGTCTTAAGAATGTTGTAAGCTTTATTCTCTCATTTGTGATCCTAATGGAAAAAAATGTGGATTTTCGGGTTCTCCCTTGGGGTGTGCTCGATAGAATTGCGTAATTTAGTATCCTCCCTTGAGTACTTAGTGTCTAATGGAAGACAAGTACTCCTAGAAGGCATTAGATTTGGCGGTTCTGCCACAATACCAATTTGCGTCGAGCTGCTGCAGCGTCATTGTGTTCAAAACATTTGCTAGGGCGGCCTAGTTCCAGGACGCCGACGGGTCCGGGGCACTGCCAGGACCATAGGAGTCGTAGGGGTAGGCGCTGTAGAGGTAACCGGGCAGAGGAGCAGCAGCGAGATGTGCCTGAGCAGCACCCAAAAACGGTGGCGGTGGACGGGGCTGCTGCTGGTGGAATGATCCAACGCCTGGGCAGGCGCCAAGGATGCCTTGGCCCAGCATCGGCCACCAGCCACATTTGGAAGTTGTCGCTCCATGGATTAGTCCATGGATGGGGGGCACGCCAAGAGTTGTTGCCACATCCCTTGCCCTTGATGTGGCCTCAAAGGTGAGACGGAGGACGAGAGGCCGATGGTGCTGCTAGGGTAGCAGTGAAGGCCGCTGCCGCCGGTGGTGGAGCGCGAGGAGGCGCAGGGGCGCCTCATGGCACGGTGAAGGCTGTAGCCGAGGTGGACGCCGGGAGCTCAGACTCCTCCAAGGCAAGCAGCGACTGAGCCTCAAGGAATGAGGGCAACGGAGTCTTTGTCTTCAGGATGGAGGCCATGCCACGAAGGGGCTCGTTGACGCCGCGAAGAAGGGCACGCAGCAGCGTGGAGTCGTTGACGGGCTGTTTGAGATCAGCAAGCCCGTCAGCGAGGTCCTTAAGTCACTGGGCGAACTCGAGCACCGGAAGATCGCCCTGGGAGAGAGCGCGAAACTTGGCCTCAATAGTAATCGCACATGAGTCCTTGTTGTTGAGGAAGAGGTTGGCCGCCTTGGTCCAGATGGTGTGAGCCGAGGCGCCGGTCTCCATGATCAGCCGCATCATGCGAGGTGATGACGAAGAATAGATCAAGGAGCGGATGGAGCAATCAATTGCCAACCAGGAGGCATCGGGATTTTTGGGCGCCGGGGTGCCATCGATGTGGGATGAGGCACCAAACTTGCCGACAAGAGTTTGGAAGAGTTCACGCCAGGTGGAGTAGTTGGGTGGATCAAGTTCGAGGCAAAGGGGATATGATTTTTGACATTGATTGTGGTGAGCGCGGAAGCGAGGCTGGGGGCAGGAGGTGGAGGAAGAGCAGCAACAATAGCGAGCAGCAGCAGCCAGAGTATCATCATCCAGGGGCGCGACAATGGAGATGAGAGGGTGATGAGTGGAGAGGAAGGCTTAGGGAGAGGAACGGTTCCTAGCTGATACCATGTGAGTGGAATTCTCCCCACTATTCCATTCATTGATCAAGAGTTTATAAAGGAGTTACATGACTCTTCCACTACTAAGACTCTTCATTCTAGACTCTTCCACTACTAAGACTCTTCATTCTAGACTACACAAATTCTAGGCTATTCATATTCTAATACCTCGATTACTACAGAGTTCTTCCATGCGAAATATACTTTTTCCACAACAACAAACACTCTTAATTGTTGCATAAAGGCCCCCAACCACACCCAAAAACATTATGTGCTAACTGTATATTGAAAAAAAAATGCAGCAATTGCTCCTTATACCAAGTTAAATTATGGTGTAAGAATATCAATCACCTTACATTAGTAGAAGGTCCTTTCAAATACAGGCCTAATGACAACAGTTTGTTTAAGAAACAAATTTCTAGAAAAAAGCTACACATTGGAGTTGGAGGTAATTGTGTTGTCATTTAAGAAAAAAAAGTTCTAGAAAAAAAAAAACAGAATCGAAGGGCTTGATTACACAAAATTGAATAATAAGTGGATCAAATCAACAAAAGTCGACTTTGAGGGCTTGATTGGACAGTCTGAAACAGTGATGACACAAATTCATCACAAATAATTTATCAGACCAACTTTAGCCTGCAAGCTGTCGCAGACATTTCTCAACATACAATGTTCACACTAGTAGTCAACCTTCCCAGAAATTGCACTATGCCTATATGTGGTTAAACTTTAAATTCACAAAAAGAATACAGTAGCATTAAATTAGTCAGTTAGGCTATTCCTAGTGCACTGTTATATCCAAATCCAAGAGACCACAACGACCATGTCACTAGGATATCATTAAAAAGATGTGTAGAAACAAATCCTACAAAGCACAGTATAATATTGTTGTTTCCTAGGACCAGTTTTTTGAAGGCGACTAGGCATCCAGGAAAGTGCTGGATCGCCTGGACGCCTAGGCAACAAGGTGTCACTGTTTTCCAAGGCGAGCTGGGTACGCCTGGACGCCTAGGCAACGCCTAGGAATTAAAACACTGCCTAGGACATTCAAAGTAATTAATTGTCCCATGTTTGTGTCTATAAAAGTGGACAAAAAAATGTGAGCACAATTGTTAGTCCTGGATATCGAGCCCAATTGTATAACCATGATGATATAGCTTTGTTCTCTCAATTCTTTAACTATGTGGCATGCCATCAAGAAATCTTACATGGCACTCATTTAATTATATGATACAGTGCACTCCGAGTAACCCTCCAGAGAACTCTAAGGATGGGTAGGTGACATAATTCTACGATGAGTAGTGCAAATTCCCACGTCTCCTAAATCCTCATCCTACTTACTTAATCAGTTCAACAAATTCAGGTGGGGATCCTCCCCCCCCCCCCCCCCCCCCCAAACACCCGGTGACCTTTAAAAAAACGTAATGAGTTCACTTCCTAATGTCCAGCTTCAGCTTGATAAATAAGTTCCAGTATGCAGCAAGAGAATGTAATAGATCATTAGACATACATGCCTATAAAAAGCATTTGAATGATGGTATTCAGGCATTCATATTTTCATGCAAATAACTTGCATGAATTATGCATCTGTATGCAATAAATATAGTAATATGCATATGCTTGAACCTCGCTACGTGAAACATTCTGTGGAATAGAAAAGGAGACAATGCTACGCCTTTTGAGAGGCTGAGGCTCCGGTATAACAAACACGGATGCCCTATAAATGCATGGCGTCGTCACCATTGGGCATCAAAAAATCATTACATATGTTGTATGTATGTGATAAATCTAGAGACTGATATTTTCTTGCATATTTTATTATCCAGAAAATCAGAAAAAGCGATTTTCATGGTGTGCCTTTGTCACTAGATGATTTTAAATATTAGAATGACTAAATATACGTCTTCTAATAAACTATGCGTATTCCAAGAGAAAGAGAAAAGAAAATTCAGAAGGAAGAAAAGGGAGGGGGGCACCAAGCATTTACAATCCTATTTGCCATGGAAAATGCCAGTACACACTGAAATATACGGCCAGCAACATTCAGTTTAGTGCCAATCAATCAGTAGGCAGATTATGCTCCTTGATTCGATTGATTCAAAGAAGTGCTACTTTTTCATACTCACTGTGGCCAAAAGTACAAACCCACCTGCGACACCTCAGAAGGCGGCGGGCAGGAGGGTGGCGGCGAAGGGCTCAGTTTCCTGGAACACGGCAGCGGTGGCCTTGGAAGGCGGGAAGGGTCGTCTATAACTGTCCCGCTGCAGCGGGCGCCCGTGGTGGCGGAGGGCGGAGGGGAGGATGTGGGGGGCGGCGGCAGGGGCGGCCATTGCCATGGGAGGGAGATCTCGAGGAGGAGACGCCCGCGGCCCACTACGCAGGAGCCAGGAGGGGAATGGCGGCGGCCCAGGTAAGGCCTACAACATGATTTATCAAAAACGATTTCATTTTCTGAAACATATATTTCTAGCCAGGAATTCAAGCAAAGTTTAAGAAAAAATAAAATATGTGTAAATTGTTGGATTTAATTGGACATAGCCTTTTTTATTTAGCAATTAAATTAAATCATAATCCAATGTTATGATTAATTAATGCTATGTGTAATTAATGTTAGTTCTACTCCCTCTGTCCTAGAGTTTTCTTAAGTCAAAATGTTTAAATTTTGACCGACTTTCTAGAAAAAATCCATCAAGATTTATAACATCAAATTAGTATATTTAGATAAACTGAGATGCTAGTGCCCAGACATCCGGAAGGACGCTCGCGCCTGCTGGTCCTCTTTCCTTCACTCCATTTTGGTGCTTGCTCATTTCGTGTTCCCACACGGAGCTATACCGCCCGGATGTCTCCCACGGCGCCTGACCGCACGTGGGAACCGTCTGCACCCCAGCAGCTGCAGTAGGTGGCTGTGGCAAGTGGGTCACATTCAACATGTGCAACATCCGATCTACTTTTGCAACATTGAAATGAAACACTAGCAAACATACGTCCGAAATAGCTGAAACACTTGCAACATACGTCTAAAACACTTGCAAAACACCAGAAAAAACACATGTGTAGCCATTGCAGACATTACAACATCCAGATGAAAACACTTGCAACATGCATATGAAAACACTTAAATACTTGCAACATACCTTTGAAACACTTAAAATATATGTATACAACATGCGTTTTCAACGCAATGTCACCTTGCTGCTTGGACGAATGGAAACTCATCGTTGCGATGCCAGTGCGAAGGTCGGCGGCGGCGCGGAGGTCAATGGCGGCAGCGTGGAGGTTCACCAAATATATATAATAAAAACAATAATATTTATGATACCAAAAAAGTATAATTAGATTCTTCATCAATTATATTTTCATAATATAACTATTTGATGTCATAAATCTTTGTCATTCTCTTTATGATTTTGGTCAAACTTAAGATATTTTGACTCTTCAATGCAAAAAGGTTAGAATGCCTCGTAATTTGGAACACAGGGAGTAGATCGCAAATGCCGATAAATTGAGGAAGACAAATGGGATGCCACACACGTGTGTGTCGAGGCTAGGTCATCATGCGACGTGCATAGGTGATGGGCCCTTTTCGCACCTTAATGGATGAGCCATCATGGCCATTATCTCAACACCACCATGCCGCTGGTACATCTCTATTTCGGCCTCTCAAGTCGTGTCTATTGTTGTGCCTGCTTATGTAGGCGGGCAACTAGGTCAGAGTCCCATCGTGACTGCTCACGCTCTCAAACCGAACCCGGTGATCATCCTCTCTTGATCCCTTAAGGCACAGGGTAAGGCACAATGCAACGTGATATTAGATCCCTTAAGACACTGGGCCGGGTAAGGCAAGAGTGGTATTGGGATTTAACATTGCCCTTAGCACACCGCATGCTCTGTGACTTTATTAGTTGGAGCATGTTTCAGACGAGACTAATTGTGTTACTTATAGTGTTGACCTTTTAAGTATTGCTCCCTATCTAAACCGGGAACATATATAGTGAAAACCACCATTAGGGTAAAAACCTAAAAGATATTTAACTCTAGCATCTTAATGAAATGAAAATCTAAAAAAGTGGTTCTATAAACTGTATTAACCTTCACAGCAAGACATTTGTGTTTTGAGACAGATCCACCCACTTCACATGGAAGTTAAGTTGAGACAGTAAATTAACATTTCTTTACGGTTGCTCATTCTGTACCTGATGTGTTGTTAGTGAATTGGATTTCCATGGAATGAGAACCAGGAAGTGCTCTTCGAGGCTCTATTGTGTTCACCACTAGCTCCATGACTATGGACGACATTGCTGATGCTAGAATTCTTGATGAAGTGAATGCCTACTTTTTTTGTTTGTATGTGCATTTTGAAATGTCCATACTATGCTGTTTAGATGATCTACCTTTGACTGGTTGAGATAATTCAAAAGCCCACACAAAAGTGTTAATTATGCAGATCTCCATAACCTCCCTACACTAGTACACGGGTGCTTCCTCTTGGCGCCAACTTTTTTTCACTGGCGGTTCGGAAAGAGTAGGCGTCACTAGAAATAAAACTATGGGTCCAGATCATGAACCGCCGGTGTAAATTTATTTTTACAGGCAGTTTTCTTAAGATTACCGCCAATAAAAATACATGATTTCTACTAGCGATAGACTTAAAAAAAACCAGTAAAAATGTATTTATAGTGGCGGTTTTCATAACCTAGCATCACTAAAAATAGACACTGAATATTAAAAATTAAGTACTAAAATTTGAATTTTTCAAACGACCTCAGATGGAGAAATGACCAAAATAAAAGTGGTACATCTCGAAAAGTTATAGAACTTTGTTGTTTACAACATTTCAATTTGAAATCATTTGATGCTTCAAAATGCTGTCTGAAATTCAATTTTTAAATGGTTGAAAAACTCTGATCTCTCTTTTTAATCTCAGGCTAAAACTTGTAACTAGTCTTTCTCTCTCGTACTATCTTCAAATTACTTGATTTTTTTCCTAAATTTGTGTAAAATCATGCTCTATCAATTTATTGTGTTCTTACATGTAACACCCTAAATTTTGCATATTTTTTAAATAGGAGAAAATGATTAATTATGCATTTTGTGGGAATTTGAATTTAGGGAAATAATAATTTTATTAAATTGAAATCAAATATAGGTTAACATACATGAGTGTGTATTCATGCTGTTGCATAATATTTTGTATTGTTTGGTTTGAAGTTGGATTCTAAATCAATTTGAATTTGCATTTTGAATTTGCTTTGGAAATATGTTTAAGAAAAAAAGAAAAGGGATTCTTCTTTCTTTCCGTTTGGCATGTTGGCCCATTTTCCTTCCCCTGGCCAGTCCACCCATGCGGCCCATTTCTTTTCCTTCCCAGGCCGCTGCTCTCCTTTTCCTTCCGCTCGGGCCGAAGCCCAGCTCGGCTTTTCTCCCTTGCGCGCCGCATCGCATGGCCCAACCGGGCGCCCGGCCCAGCCAGACGCCCGCGCCGCCGTTCCTCCCTCCGGCCGCTGACGTCCCGGGCCCACCGGTCGGGCCTTCTCCTTCCTCGCGCCATAACAGAGTCAGATTCTTCCCCACGCCGTCGCCTTGTGTCCACCTCCGCCACGAGCTTGGTGCCGTGCCGCCCAAGCGTACGCGCCCTATAAATAGCGACCGTGCCTGCCCCGCCTCCCTATCCCATCTGCCACAAGCTTTTTCGCCCAAGCAAGCCACAGCCGCGTCTCGCCCTAGCGCCGCCACGACAGTCGCCGACCACCTAGCGCCGCGCCGCCTCTACTGGCTCCCGTCCTTTGATTTTGGGTCCAGTGAGTTCCCCATCTCCTCTGCTCTCCCCCGGGATTCTCCGTTTGAAAAACCGAGCGCGGTATCCCCCTAACCGAGAGCTCCAGTGTGCCATCCATGGCGCCGCCGCGCCTGAGCTATTCCAGCAGCCGCCGCCGTCTTCTTTTCCCCTTGATCTATTTTGGCGCGTTAGATCGAAATCCAACGGCCCATATTCAATGATACCATTTCGGCTAGCTATTTTACAAAAAGGCTCCTCGGGTTTTAAATTTTAGAACCCGTCGTCCCTAGCGTGTTTTCAGATTCCGTTTCTTTCTTTTGAAAGCATATTTTGGTTCGGCTAGATTGAAAATACGTTTTCAGTTATTTACAGTTTTGCCACTCAACTTGTTTTAGCCATAAAATCTCTGTTTTAACTCCGATTTGATCCGTTCAAGTTGCGTTACGTTCATAATTAAGTAATCTACATGTTTATACTACTGTTAAGAAGGTTTTCAACTTTTAAAATTCAAGGTTAGATTTAATCTATTATTTTACTATAGGAAAACTTGTTTAATTCATAACTTTTCCGTTTTAGATCCGATTTTTGTGATCTTCGCGTCTGTGTGTTCGTAGCGAGATGTAGATTTGTTTTCCAAACTTTTCATCTTGATTTTATGCTGTTGGTGTACTGTTCTAATCTATAGCTTTGTTTGCTTTGCATGATTGCTCCTGGATGCTTGTATGTTGCTGTGTTATTGGGTATAGACGGTGAGCAGTTCGTGGGAGATCAAGGGTATAACTTTGACGAGCAGGACCAGCAGGAGTACTTTGCTCAAGGCAAGTATAGCATGGGATCATCCTTGTTTCTTATTCACTTTAATTCATTAAATTCATGTTGCATGTGTCACCTTGATAGGGATTCCCTAGAATTGAACTATTACCTTGTCACCTATGGGTTATGCATTGGATAGCTTTGCTAGTGCTCAATTAAACCATGATCTTGTAACTTGACTACTGGTATATGCAATAAACATTAAAATATAATTTTTTAGCAACTTGGAAACAGGGGGCTAGGGTATTTAGCTACTTTCTAAATGCTTCAGATTTCTCTCCCTAAGGACTTATCTGTAAGTGATGATCCAGGACTTATAGTACAGCTGTGAGGGCTACATGGCTCTGGCTTTAGCTTAGTATGAGGACCTTTTCTAGCTTGTTAGTGGTTACCTTTATTGGTGTAAGAATGGCTTGCCGAATCAGGTATAGAACAGCCTCTACTCTTATGTGTATAGCCATGAAGGAATTGTGGCATTTGACAGGGGGGGTTCCTATATTTGTTTGCCGAGTGAATCTAATGGTCCTAACTTGTTAGACGAACCTTTGAAAGGCTTCATAGTGACCCCTGCCTGCTCACCTTGGAAGTGTTTTGGGAGTAATTAACCCGGGCATATGGGTATCATGACTCACAGTGAAAGTGTACAACCTCTGCAGAGTGTAAAACTAGTATATCAGCCGTGTTCATGGTTACGAGCGGCCTTAGAACCCTTATGGAATAGATGAACACTAAGAATTATCTGTTTATGCTATTCATTATTCATGTTTACATTTGATCATGTGTTTTGTATTGGGAATTGAAACAACTTGTTGCTACTCTTAAGCAGAAATTGTGACAACTAAAAGCTGAATGCTGTTAGACCTGTGTCAAGCCTTTTGAGCCTTATGAACCTCATGTTACACTTGTTGAGTACGACATGTACTTATGCTTATTTATTTTCATTATTTGGATAAAAATCCTAGATGGGTAACAGATGGCTATGGGTATGATGATTTTCCTGAGAACTACTAGACTTGTGGTCATCCAGTCGACGTCCCTATGAAATGGAGCTTCCGTGAGAGATATTTTATTATTTCTGCTATAATTATGTGTTAACTCTGTCCTATTTGTGATGTAATAAACACTTGTGATGATACTATTCATAATTTGTTGGCTTATGTGTGTGACTGATCTCTGGGCGCACATAAGATTTTGCATCCCATTTTATCCTTAAAATTGGGTGTGACATTATATCTAATATTTTGGTCATTTTTTCTTGTGAACATTTCAAAAATTGAGTTTAAAAAATGATAACTTCAAACAACATTTTAAAACATCAAATGATTTCAGCTGAAGAAGTCATGAACATAAAAGTTGTAGAACTCATCATGATCTACAAATTTTATTTTTGTCATTTCTTTCTTCATCCGACAAAGTGATAGTAAACATAGTTCAAAAATGGCATATCTTATATATAGTTTCATAAACTATTTGAGAGATTTATGAATTTGTGAACAATGTAGATATCATTTTGTCGGATGAAGAAATAACCAAAATAAAAGTTGTAGACCTTGGTGAGTTCCACAACTTTGTTGTTGGTGACTTTTGCAGCCGAAAATCATTTGTTGTTTCAAAATCTTGTTTGAAGTTCTCATTTTTTAAAATTCAAATTTTGAATTGTTCAAACCAAGTCACATGAAAAGATGACCAAAATGAAAGTTGTAGATCTCGATAATTTCTAGAACTTTATAGTTGACAATATTTTCATTTTAAATCATTTTATCACATAAACTATGTTTGAATTTCTCAAATTTGAAATTTGAAATTTTTAAATGACCTCAGATGGAGAAACAACCAAAATAAAAGTTGTAGAACTCAAAAAGTTATGCAACTTTATAGTTGACAACTTTTTCATTTAAAGTCATCTTGTCAAGGAAAACTACGTTTAAATTTCTCAAATTTGAAATTTGATTTTTTTAAATGACCTCGGATGGTGAAACAACCAAAAGGAAAGTTGTAGATCTTAAAACGTTATGCAACTTTGTAGTTGACAACTTTTTAATTTAAATTTGTTTAGAGTTTCAAACAATCAATTTAAACTCGCACTACGTGAAAAACGGTTTGTAGCAATGGGACAAATTTTTTGTAGGAGCGACAGGTGATGGAGCTGCCCCTACAGTGGCGTGCTCGGGAGCCCAGAGACTAGCCGCCCCTACAAATGAAACAGCAGGGGCGGCTGGTGATACGAGCCGCCCCTACAAATGGGTCTAATTTGTAGGGGTAGCTCACTCACCAGCCGCCCCCGGTGTTGCTATTTGTAGAGGCGGCTGGTGATTGAACCGCCTCTACAAATGCCCCGCGTATAAATACCTGCTTTTTGTAGGGGCGGCTCAATCACGAGCCGCCCCTACAAATGACACACATATAAAAAAACTACAGCATCTACTTCCTCCTCGGGTCACTCACTCCAACCCGTGAAAGAAAGGTGGGGAGGCCTTAGGCACCTCCCAAAAATGCTCTACTAAGGGGGGAAGGTTTTGGTCTCAAATCCTTTGGTGGAGATGTTGTAGAAGGTAAGAAAATGTTATTCCATACTTTTTTTGAAGTTTTAATGGTTGGTTAGTGAGTAATTAGAATTTTGTTTTTCTCTCACTTCTATGGTGCTTGAGCTACTTATGAAGCAAATTAGACCCAAGTTTTGAATGTACTAGGGTAAATTAGGTAGGGGAACAAGATCATACCCTTATTTGGTCCATGTTTCTTGATTTTAGTGAACACTTAGTTAGTTTTATGGATGTTTCATGTGCATGTAGATCTAGATCTAGGGTTTGGTTTTTTTTAATTTCATTTTTGTAAATTTGTGTTTAATGAAATTGGACTAGGGTTTGCATGAAAGATATTGGGTAAAATATAATTGTTGCTAATTGTTGTCTTTGAAATTGTTTATTGTAATCAACAAATATGTATTTTAATTATTTATGGATAAATGGGTCATTAATTAATTTTCCTCTACCATGGTGTGTTTGTATGCTTCATGTAACTATATTTGATTTATATTCATATATATCTAAAGTATATACAATTATTCTCAAGTAATTATTAATTTGATTCATTTTTATATATATCTGAATAAGTAGTCCTTTAATGTTTGTTTTGTTGTTGCTGTAAAAGATGGAGTACAGGAACTCTTGGATGTATGGTTCGTTAAGATTTAAGACAGGTTTCTGTGAAGAGGTGGATAAATTTATTGAAGCCGCAAAGAAGCATGCAACGACATTGACAGAGAATAAGAATACAATTATTTATCCCTTTAAAGATTATAAGAACCGTACGGCATGGACAAATGTTACTATCATCATATCACATTTGATTATGCGAGGATTTATTGAGGACTACACAGTGTGGATTCATCATGGTGAAACGATTATTGTTAACAACAAGGATGAGGAGGAATACGACAATGAAACCCTAGAATCCCTGTCCCAATATTCAGCAGAGCTTGATGTACGAATGGATTCCGAGTTTGGCAATGAACAAGGTGGTGATGCTGGTGGTTGGGATGGTAATGACGAAGGTGGTGCCAATAATGATGGTGGAGCATGTGTCGGGGATGAAGATGATTTGGAGGACATGATTCTAGCCCTTGGACTAGAGATTTTACTAAATAGCCCGAAAGGTCTAGAAAATTTTGAAAGGGTGACAAAAGCATCGAAGGAGACTGTGTATGGTGTTGAAAAGGGTTGTCCGACACATTGGACATTGCTATGTTTTGTGCTTGAGCTACTCATCCTAAAGGCTAAGTACGGCTGGTCAGACTGTAGTTTCAATGATCTATTGCATCTCCTGTCATGGGTGCTGCCACAACAAAACTCAGTTCCCGCCAACACATACCAAGCGAAGAAGGTCATAAGTCCATTGACAATGGGGGTTGAAAAAATCCATGCATGCCCCAACCACTGTATACTTTTTCATCATGAAACGTTCAAGTCACTGGATAAATGTCCCTAGTGTGGGGCCAGCCGGTACAAGAACAATGACCTTTACGGTGGGGACAAAGCCTCCACGGGGAAAATGAGGAATAAGAAGGGTACAAAAAAGGTGGTACAAGAATCTCAGCCCCCAGAGGACACTCCATTAGGCAACGATGCAAAGCAGAGAAGAATTCCTGCCTTGGTAATGTGGTACCTGCTAGTGACCGACCGCTTGAGACGTATCTTCCTAAACCCTAAAGAAGCCACACTCATGACATGGTGGGATGATGAGCGCAAGGTGGATGATGATAAGATTGCACACCCAGCTGATTGTAGTCAGTGGCAAAGGTTCGATGAGAAGCACAAAGAATTCAGCGATGACCCAAGGAATGTACGGTTTGGCTTGAGCACTGATGGAATGAATCCCTTCAATGCGAGGATGAGCGACCACAGCACTTGGCTAGTGATCTTGACCATGTACAACATCCCAACGTGGTTATGTCAGAAGAGAAAGTACCTTCTCCTCACTATTCTTATTTCTGGCCCTAAACAACCAGGCATTGATATAGACGTGTTCCTCGAGCCTTTGATGCAAGAAATGGAGAGGCTATGGAGGCATGGGGAGCCGGTGTATGATGCGTTCCGAAAGGAGGACTTCATATGTAGAGCAATAATATTTGTTACTACCAATGATTACCCCACACTGTTTGTTTTGTCTGGATAGATCAAAGGGAAGACGGGATGCTTGGTTTGCTTGGATGGTACTACATGGGTATACCTAGATGCATCCAAGAAGATAGTTTAACTAAGGAACCAACGCTTCTTAAAGACAAGTTACAAGTACCGCAGCAAATTGTTCTTTAGATTTTATGACAACACCCCAGAGATTGAACCCCCTCTGGAGAGACGTCATAATGGAGAACACGTGTATAGAATGATGAAAAACATACGTCGTCTATGGAAAGAAGAATCAGGATGGGACAAACAGAGATAGAAAGCACACCTCCTGTCGAAGGCGTACCTTTCAAGAAACAATCGATCTCTTTTAGTATCTGCCTTATTGGCCAGACTTGGAGGTCCCCCATGCCATTGATGCTATGCACGTGCAAAAGAATGTCTTTGAGAGTCTCATTGCTACCTTGATGGACACTGGCAAGTCAAAGGATGGTCTGAAAGCACGGAAATACATGGTGCAGCTAAACGTGATGCCACAGCTTCACCCGGTACCTAAGGCTAATGGAAAATACACTATGCCCGTGGCGTGCTTCAACCTAACACCAGACGAGAAGAGAGCTATATGCACTTTCCTGAGGGGGTCAAAGTCCCGACTGGGTTTTTCAGTGAATGTGAAGAAGCTAGTGTCGATGAAGGACTTGTCAATAACACACTGTAAGGCTCATGATTGTCATGTGATGTTGATAGTGTTTCTACCTATTTCAATCAGGGCTATAAAGCCAGAGTTCTTGAAAATGGCCATCACCCGCATGTGCTACTTCTTTTCGAAGATCTCACAGAAGACGATTGGCAAGCAATAGTTGAGTGACCTACATGAATTTGTGGTGGAGACACAAAACCAACTAGAGATGTGTTTACCTCTTGCTTTTTTTGATATAATGCCATATCTCATGATTCACATGGTTCATCAGATACGGGCCCTGGGCCCTTACTACTTGCATGAAATATGGTCCTATGAGCGGTTCATGTCGGTTCTAAGTCGATACGTGCATAATCGAGCATACCCAGAGGGCTCCATGATAGAGGGTTATAGTAATGAAGAAGTTGTCGAGTGCTGTCAAGAGTACCTAAAAGTACAAAAAGGGATTGGTAAACCCGATTCTCGTCATAAGGGTAGTCTGGCTGGGAAGGGCACTAGTGGTAGAAAAGTGTTCATCGACCATGATTACAAAGAGGTGAGTAGGGCACATTACAGTGTCTTGCAGAGTACACAACTGATGCAACCATACATTGATGAACACTTGGCTATCATTATGGCGAAGAGAAATGGTCGTTCGGATGATTGGGTCATGAAACAGCACAAGCAACGACTAACTACATGGTTGAAGGACCAAAACATACCGCCTGGAGAAACCATAGACTCTATTACCATCAGTAGGTTGGCGAAGGGGCCATCAAGACAAGTGACATCTTGAAATGCTTATGACATCAATGGGTATACTACTATACCCACGCAAAGGATAGTAAATATGTGAACCAAAACAGCTGTGTTCGAATAGAGGCTCTCGATGGATTGGGGTGAAAGATCCAATACTTTGGCATCATTGAAGAGATATAGGAACTTGACTATGGAAGGGATATAACGGTGGCCCTATTTCGATGCCGCTGGATCAAACAACACCAACTGAATAAGATCGGATTGAGAGTCCTGGACCTCGAGAATCTAGGCTACCAAGATGACCCTTGGGTGCTCGCTTCACGTGTTGCACAAGTTTTCTATATGTCTGACCCACAAAGTAACCTCCCCCCGAAGAAGAAGACAAAGCACGTGGTTGCCTCTGGGAAACAGCATATTATCGGAGTTGATGGCGTGGACAATGTTGAAGCTTACAATAACTACGATGAGATGCCGCTATTCATAGACTTTCCTCAGAAGATTAGTGTTATGAAAAAGAACCTACCCAAAGACATATTGCCATGGAACGAAAAGGTGTCAAGGGGAAAGTCGTTACAGCAGGCTAGCTAGTTGTTGAACGTGGAGTGTTTGTATAAGTGTGTGTTCGTAAGACTTCATTTATGCATGTATGTGAGACTATATATTTATGTATGTGTGTAAGACTATATTTATGTATGTGTGTGAGACTATATTTATGCATGCGTGTGAGACTACCCTTTGCAACATCCAGATAAATCTATTTCAACATCCACTCTATTCCTACTAAAACTTTATGAAATCACTTAACACTTTATGAAATGAAGAAATAGCCAAAATAAAAGTAGGAGATCTTGACGAGTTATACAACTTTTATATTCATCACCTTTACAGCTGAAATCATTTAGTGGTTGAAAATCAGGTTTAAAGCTGTCATTTTTTGAAATTCAAAATTTAAACTGTTCAAATTTTGTCAAATAAAAAGATAACCAAAATAAAAGTTGTAGATAGTGATGTGTTAAACAACTTTTATATTCATCACCTTTACAGCTGAAATCATTTAGTGGTTGAAAATCAGGTTTGAAGCTGTCATTTTCTGAAATTCAAAATTTGAATTGTTCAAATTTTGTCAAATAAAAAGATGACCAAAATAAAAGTTTTAGATAGTGATGTGTTCAACAACTTTTATATTCATCACCTTCACAGCTGAAATCATTTATTGGTTGAAAATAAGGTTTGAAGTTGTCATTTTTTGAAATTCAAATTTTGAATTGTTTAAAATTAGTGACAAAGATAGATGACTAGACTAAAATGATAGAGCATGATTTAGAAAATTTTAGGAAAAAAAACCATCACATTTGGAGTTAGTATGAGGGAGAAAAACTAGTTATAAGTTTCAGCCACAGATTAAAAAGAGAAATCACACTTCTTCATCATTGATCATCATGAACAGTTGTGATTTTTCTTTTTAATCTCTGGGTAAAATTTGTAACTAGTCTTTCTCCCTCATACTAACTCCAAATGTGATTATTTTTTTCCTAAAATTTTTCAAAATCATGCCCTATCAAGTTACTGTGTTGATTTGATCATTCTTTTCATTTGACAAAGTTTGAGCAATTCAAATTTTCAAATTTAAAAAAATTATAAGTTCTAACGAGATTTTTAACCATTAAATGATTTCAGCTAAAAAAGTGATGAATACCAAAGTTGTATAACTCATTAAGATCTACAACTTTTATTTTGGTCATTTCTTCATCTGACAAAGTGATAGTAAACATTGTTCACAAATCAACATGTTTCTCGTATAGTTCATGAAACTATGAGTTATATGTGAATTTGTGAACAATGTTTACTAATACTTTGTCATATGAAGAAGTGACCAAAATAAAAGATGTAGATAGTGATGAGTTCAACAACTTTTATGTTCATGACTTTTATTGTTGAAATCATTTAAGGTTTCAAATCTTGTTTGAAGTTGCCATTTATTGAAATTCAAAATTTCAACTGTTCAAATTTGGTCAAATGAAAAGATGATCAAAATAAAAGTTGTACATATTGATGAGTTCTACAACTTTGGTATTCATGAGTTTTTCAGCTGAAATCATTTACTCTTTCAAAATATTATTTCAAGTTGAAATTATTTGAATTTCAAATTTTGAATTGTTCAAAACAAAGTCACATGACAAGATGACCAAAAATAAAAGTTGTGCATGTTGATGAGTTATACAACTTTTATGTTTACAATATTTTCATTTTAGTCATTTAATGTCCTAAAATTGTAGTCGAAGTTTTTAAAATTCAAATTTTATAATTTTGTTTTTTTTGTTCTCTATATTGCTTTGGCTACAATTGTTTTTATATATATTTGTGCATATATAGAATAATACAAATCATTTATATACAAAATATTATATTTGTGCATATATGTAATTGTTTTTATATTACTTTTGGTGTTTTGTGATATAAAAAATACAGACATTAATAATTTAATAAATAGACAAATATTTGTAGGGCCGGCTAGATCCGGAACCGCCCCTACAAATCGTCCTGGGTATATAACACGGGCGCTTGGCGTGAACAAGTGTTGGGCACTCTCTTCTTTCTCCCGACGCCGTCAGGATGCCCAACTGTTTCCCCGACGCCCCCGCTGCTCCCCTATAGGGTTTTAGAGCCCGAGCGCCTCGCTCCGCGCCGCCAGCCCCATAGCCCTTCCCCCCACCTGGACTCAATCTCAACTCTCCACACGTTGAGGTCCTAGCAGACGGATCACGGCGGCTTCCTTGCCCCAACCCTGGCGGCCCCACAACCCTAGCCCCAGCGCCCCAGCTACTCCCAGCTCGACCGCTCCATCGTCGCTGGAGACCACTCCGCGCCTGCATTAGCACCTCGCCACGTCGAACGCCGCCGGAGAACCCGTCGAGCCACGACTGCCCCCTACCTTGTCGAACCGCTGCCGCAAGAGAGTGTCGCCGCCCAGGGCAACAGGACCACATCGAAGCACCACGACTGCCCTAGCCCTCGACCGCCGACTACCCCTCCGCCCTTCGCGCCCTCGCCAACGCCGCACAGACCGGCGACATCGCCGCCCTAGTGGCCACCCTCAGTACTAGCTTGATCCGTCCCATCCTTTTGCGATCCTCGTTTTTGGTTTTGATTTTTTGATGCGATGAGGCCGAGTTAAACGATTGAAAGTAAAAAAATAGATTGCGCATTCCAGATTCGAACTACCCCGTCCGTGAATTGTATTGAATTTCACCTGCCAGTTGCTACTTTCTGTGGTATTGCTGCAAATATGGTGCTATTTCTATTCGAACATCTAGCTTAGTGACTTAGTGGAGTATGAACGTATATCCCTATAGAGATGTGAATGGGGCTTGTGTGTGCAAATTAATCCATATGGCTGTGTGTGCAAATTAATCCATGGATATAGAAACACTAGATGCTGCAATAGGGGAACCGCCATTCTGTTTTTTTTTCTATAAGGAGCCATCCCGTTCAGTAGCCTATATACAGTCGTGTAACAGCATCTTTCTCATTCAGTTATTCACCCTGCTTTGTAATGCTTTTTATAGATGTATAGTCCTGCATTAATTAATTAATTACTAGTAGGAAACTTCATTCTCCTGCTGGAAGCCGGGAAGGAATCAGCTGGCCTGGCTGTTGTTTTCCTGAACCCAGTCATTTCTCAGTGAAAGAATGATTCAGAAATGTAGTTAAATGCTTGAAAGTTAGGAATTTTTTAATCATGATTAATTAATGGTTAGTAGTTTCTTATATAGGGCAATGCTTATCAGCCTTTTTCCATTTTCAGAAATAGATTTAAACTTTGTGAATTCATAACTAATTCATATGACCTCAGAAAAATATGAAACCAGGACCAAAATTCATCTAAAATCGAGCCCTACGCAATGAACCCATGTTTGAGTGCATTTGGCTCTTTTTAATTTTCATTGCTCCTTTGTGCTATTCTATAGACGTTGCTAACGTGACTATAATGCGATCGTTTGCAGACTCGGAGGAGCACCAGACCAACGAGGATCGTGAGTACCGTGAGGAGTACGGAGACGACTACACTGAAGGTGCCACATCCCACCCAATCTCGTAGCACCGATTACGCATGGCTAATATAGAACTGCTATCGCTTTACTTTACTGCTACAGTCATATTATGGTAGGACTTGCATGGTAGTATGCTTACTTGATGGCCTTTACCTTGGTGCAACCTTACCCCTGCATACCCTGCTATTAGGTTAGACACACGCTTACTACTATATATATTTCATTACTTATACTTCTACTACACTTATACTACGTGCGTGGTGGAAACTGGTGATACCTGGACTATGGGGAGAGTGCTGCGTGTGTGACTTGGGTGTGTGGAGGGTGAGGGTTGTGTCGACCAAGTTGGAGTATACGACGAGCCTGGGGCAAGTCTTGCTGTGGGGTGCTACCTGGGCACCCTTGGAAATGGATAGTTGTGGTGGGTAAATGGTATATGAGGTGGTCCGTGGTGTGAACCTATGATGGGAGGAGCCCGAGATGAAGGTGCTGTGGTGGCACGGTAAACGGAAACCCTGATGGAGACATTCTAGCTTGGTCAACCCTAAAGACTTACTAGTACTCAGATTCACCGAGAAGCCTTATGTACCACTCGCCCTTTATGGTGCGGGACGGCTGGACTACTTGGTAGGATATTGCCACTACTGCTAGGTTGATAGCGGATAGTGTAAGGAGGTACGGGGCGCGGAGGATTTCCCCCACACCCTTCCGAGACTTCATGGAGACCATGTGGACCCGGCTCATGACTCATAGTTTCAGCCACCCCAGACTAGACTTGGGGTGAACCAGGGCTGAATGGTAGAGTGGCATTATCCTAGGCTAGCAAGCGGCCGGAATTAGCCTAGTTGACGACGGTCAGCAAGGAAGGCAGATCTTGTGGTTATGTAAAACCTCTGCAGAGTGTATGGTTGATCGATCGATACATGTGCCAACTTGTCGGCTATGGACCTTTCCTGGGTTTCGCTTAAACTAGATAGCGAGATGAGTCCTTCTCTTCTTCCCCCGTGAGAGAGTGTTCGGTCGTAGCCAGGGGCTACGGGCCTTGAGACAGTGCCGAGAGGGAGTTGGCCTGTCGACTGAGCGATGGTATGGTATGGTGTGGTGATGGTGGGGAGATGGTGGTATATCGATCCCAGGATCGAAACCTGGCTCGGAAAAGGGAATGGAGTGGAATGTGTGTGGGAATGGTGTTAAGACTTGACAAACTATTGTTATATACTTGATATGCTAATGCATAGGAAACCCCAGCCTTATAGGTTCCTTTTTACTATATCCAACTTGCATCCAATTTCCACAAAGCAATGCTCATAGGGTTGGGAGTGGCCAGTACAAACCGTACTGATAACTTTTGGCACACAGGTTCTGCTGAGGAGTTTAGCTCCGAGGAGTTTGACGGATGAGGGGTTCATGCCTATGCTCGAGTTTGGCGATCTTATCTTCAAGCTGTTCTGAATGAATGCTACTTTTGATTCCGCCAATGCGGTGATGTAATAATTTATGTAATTCCGCACTATTTGAACTCTGATATTATCATTGTATGGATGTGATATTCATCTGGAATTTGGGTAATATGATCTACGATGGTCTTATTACACTTCAACTCAGTGGATTTCCCTTTGTGGAAATTGGGGTTGTTTCAGTTGGTATCAGAGCCATACTTGACCATAGGACGAAACCCTTAGAAATGGACGATAGAATAGGACATGAACAACCCTTCTTTTAGTTATATACCGACCCTGCATTTACTTTTATCCAAGGCTTATCTATTAATGACCTGCTAACACCTGATTCCTTAAAACATGCAGATGGCAACGAACGTCGACTGGCCGCCTCTAGGACCGCTACCTCTAGACCACGCCAAGCTTACCTTCGACCTACGTGAGCTCGGGGGTTTTGCACAGACCCTCTGCCGAGTTCTCATCACGTTAGGTGTCCCCGACAAGCTTGTCAAGGTCACCTGCACCGGGAAGCTAGCTCAGGAAGGAGGAATCGAAGGACCAGTTGTCACCTCAGTCGAGTTCCCAGCTAGCACTACCTTGCCTTCTGTCCCAGCTTTCACCGAGTTGACTATAGAGGACACAATCGAGGAGGGACTGCGAGCTATCTCACACAAGGCACTTCGCAGAGTGATGAGGGACCACTATGAGCACCTGAAGACAACAGAGTTCTATCTACTTCCCTTAGCCCTCGACCTCAGCCTTACCCCTAGTGAGCAGAGTTTCACAGCCGATAGAGTTATCCTTGCCAAGGAGGACAGATGTCTTCGAGTCTCAGCTATTCACCTACTGGAGCAGGACAGGTATGTGACCCAGCTGGAGCAGAGGAGATGTCAGGACCAGGCCCTTTAGTGGGAGTACCAGGAGCGAGACTCGCAAGGAGCACAGGAGTGAGCTAGTCTACTAGAGACAGTTGCCAAGCTACAGGACGAGCTCAACCATCGTGAGGAAGTCCATAGAGCCAAGGTCGCTGACTTACAGGACAAAGCAGCCGACCTAGGCAACAGGAACTGCTACCTTGATAGCAAGGTCTTGGAGTTATAGAGTGAGTTGGATGACAAGAAGGCCAAGTTCAACCGTAGAGGAGACAGAGAGAGATCCAAGGGGATTGTTATGCTGAAGATACAATCTCGGAACAAGACCCTGACTCAGGAGCTAGAGGAGTTCAGGAAGAAGGCCGTTCGCAACCAGGGTCACTTGATCGAGGCACTTAGGTAGACCGAGTACCTACAGGACAAGTGTGAGAGGACATGGCAGGCTTGGCAGAAGTCTGACAGGAAGCGCCTCAGGGAGATGAAGGGTATGTGGGATCAGCTACCCAAGGAGATTCGTAGCCAAACGAAGCCTAGGATAGAGGAGTTTGAGTTAGCCCTGACTTGCCTCAACCTAGACGCCTGCCCTACCCTACCTGGAGCCAAGCCTACTGAGGAGCTCACCGAGGCCTTAAAGTACGTGTCCTGACTTCACAAGTCTGACGAGGAGATCGAGATCAAGAACAGTCGTATCCCAGCTGCGGTGTATGAGTTAGAGTAGATGACCCTGCATGGTCATGAGTCATGTCAGTAGCTTCCGTAAGTTGTACCCCATGATGTACCCCTTATGAGATGTATTATGAGACACTATGCGTAGAACGATTCTCGCACGTCTTCAAGTGTAGCTACTGGAGATGATGCTATGTAATAAAAACCATGTAATGAATGTTTCGGATCTTATTGCATCTTTATGAATCTTATTGCTTCTTTGTAATGAGTGTTGGATAGCATAAATGTTTTTCTTTAAATCGTCAAAATCATGTAATCATATTGAATTATAAGCACTTATGGCACAAGCACTAAACTCTCTATGATCCGTGTTGCAGATGCCAAACCGCCGTTCTAATCGCCTAATGAATCGAGGACGTCCGCCCACCCCTGAACTAGTTGAACCCAATGGGGGACGTGGTGGCAACAACCGTGGCCGTGGCCATGCCCATGGACGTGGAGGGATACCCTTCCACCTAGAGAATACTCCGCTGTCTGAGGAGAACATTCCTCCACCACCACCACCAAACCTGGCAGAAGTGATGGCACAGCAGACCTAGCTTCTTGCAGCTCTTATTGAAGGAGCAAACCATCACCGGGGAGGTCAGCAGAATGACTTCCAAAGGAAGCTGGAGGGATTCCTGAAGCTAAGGCCACCTAACTATGATGGCACCGACCCTGACCCACTTGTAGCCGATGACTGGCTCAAGGAGATGGAGAAGAAGCTTGATCTCACTACTTTCACCGACGATGAGTGTGTTGGAGCTGCCACACACCAGCTCACAGGTGCAGCACGCGCCTGGTGGGATAGTTTCAGTGATTCTCATGAGGACCCTGCCAACATCTCATGGGATGAGTTCGCCGAAGCATTCACTGAGTATCACATTCCCAAGGGTATCATGGAGGCCAAAGCTGAGGAGTTCCGCAACATCAAGATGGGAAAGGATAGGGTGACTGAGTACACTACTCATTTCACCAACCTTCTACGCTATGCACCTTCCTATGTTGTGAATTCTGAGAAGGAGAAGCTGTACTATTACCGCAAGGGACTTAACCTGCACATCAAGCTGAAGTTTGGCGGTATTGAGAGCAACACATTGCGTGCTCTGGTGGATCACTGCATCCAGATTGAGAAGGACCGTGCTGAAGCTAGAGAAGAGTACAAGGAGAGGAAGCGTAAGCCTGAGGAGTCTCTCCGTGGTCATGATCGCAAGAGGTTCCGCAGAGATGCACCATCCAGGGAATGCTCTCGCCACAACAGGGATGACAACCCTGGATCGAGTAGGGGTAGTGGAGGCTACACCGCCAAATACTCCCGCCCTACTCAGGATCGCTACACCCGGGACCGTTACACTCAGGACCGTTTAAACCGTCCCCGCTCAGCGAATGAACGCCCAGCACAGAACCGCTCTGCACCAGGCACTGGAAACTGGAAGGCACCCGTGCTAACCCCTACAGGCGGTACTGCCTTTCACCTGCTTTGCTTGTGGCCAACTAGGTCACAAAGCCGCTGAGTGCCCTCAGAACTCAGCTGCTCAGAAGTCTTAGCTCAAGGGATCTGCTACTCGTGGACGTCTCAACCATCTGGACGCCGAGGAAGCACAAGCTGCCCCTAACGTGGTGTATGGTATGTTTTTAGTTAATGGAAACACTGCATCAGTTCTATTCGACTCTAGAGCAACTTGTTCATACATATCATCCAAGTTTGCACGAGAGCATGACCTGCCTATAACCCCACGTGAAAAGCCTATCATCACCAGTTCACCGTTAGGAGACCTAAAATGCACCCACATCTGTAAGGGAGTGAGTCTTACCATTGAGGGTCTTGTCTTTAAAGCTGACCTAACCCTTTTACCTTCCACTAGCCTAGATGTCATCCTAGGTATGGATTGGTATCATATCATGTTCACCTAGATACGTCCAAGTGACCCACCCATCAGGCCAAGTCATTAGATGTGAACCCCAGTCTAGAAAGTCCACCTCTATCCTATGTGCCCTTAAAGCAAGTTCAGAATCACAAAAAGAGGAGAAGATAGTTCATGATGTGCCAGTAGTCAGAGACTATCCCGATGTATTCCCTGAAGAATTACCGGGTATGCCACTAGACCGTGATGTAGAGTTCATCATTGATCTGTTGCCGGGAATGGGACCCATTGCCAAGAGACCCTATCGCATGTCAGTTGATGAACTGGCGGAGCTCAAGAAGCAGCTTGATGAGCTCATCTCAAAGGGATATATTAGACCCAGTGCTTCACCCTAGGGATCCCCTGTTCTGTTTGTCAAGAAGAAGGATGGCTCAATGAGAATGTGAATTGATTACCAGAACTTGAACGCAGTCACCATCAAGAACAAATACCCCTTGCCAAGGATTGATGATCTGCTTGATCAGCTTCGAGGTGCCAAGTATTTCTCCAAGATTGATCTCAGATCTGGCTATCATTAGATGAAGATTCGAGAAAGTGATATTTCGAAGATAGCTTTTGTGACGAGGTATGGGCAGTTTGAGTTCATCGTGGTGTCCTTTGGACTCACGAATGCTCCCGCATACTTCATGAACATGATGAATAAGGTTTTTATGGATGAGCTGGATAAGTTCATGGTGGTATTCATTGATGACATCCTTGTCTATTCATCCACTGCTGAAGAACATGAACATCATCTGAGAATGGTGCTCGAGAAACTAGCCCAATATCAGCTCTACGCAAAGTTCAGCAAATGTGAGTTTTGGTTACAGGAAGTTGCCTTCCTAGGCCATGTACTATCAGCTGAGGGTATCACAGTTGACCTAGCCAAGATTGAAGCTGTGAAAGAGTGGGATCAACCCCGTAATGTGACAGAAGTCAGAAGTTTCTTAGGATTGGCAGGATATTATCGCCGATTCATTGACAACTTCTCCAAGATAGCCCGTCCAATGACCAATCTTCTGAAGAAGACCAAGGAGTTTGAATGGATGCCCAAATGCGAACAAAGCTTCTAGGAATTGAAACAGAAGCTTACCACAACTCCTGTACTAGCATTGCCTGATATCGGCAAAAATTTCATAGTCTATTGTGATGCATCCCATTAAGGACTTGGTTGTGTATTGATGCAAGATGGAAGAGTGATAGCATACGCGTCTCGACAGTTGAAAGAACACGAGAACCGTTACCCTACTCATGATCTTGAGTTAGCAGCAGTTGTGCATGCCCTAAAGATCTGGAGACACTACTTGATAGGCAACAAGTGTGATATCTATATGGATCACAAGAGCTTGAAGTACTTTTTCACTCACAAAGATTTGAACATGAGGCAACGCCATTGGCTAGAGTTGATCAAGGACTATGACCTAGAAATTCACTATCATCCGAGAAAAGCTAATGTAGTCGTAGATGCTCTCAGTCGCAAGAGCTACTATCACACTTTGATCACTGAATCCATACCACCTGAGCTCAAGGAAGAGATTGATGATTTCCAACTTGAGATACTACCGCACGGCTTGTTGAATGAGCTCCGCATACAGTATGATCTCACAGAACGCATCCGTCAAGCTCAGAAAGATTGCGAAGAAATCGAATATCTCCATGGTCTGATGAAACTAGGCTATAAGACCAACCACCATGAAGATGAACAAGGAACCATCTGGTTCAAGAACAGAATCTGTGTTCCATCTGACCCAGTGCTATGAGAGGAAATTTTGTCAGAAGCTCACGATTCTAAGTACTGTATCCACCCTGGAGGTTCAAAAATGTATCAAGATTTGAAGAAACACTTTTGGTGGAAAGGCATGAAGACGGACATTGCAGGACATGTGGCACGATGTGACACCTGTAATAGAGTCAAGGCTGAACACCAAAGGCCTGCAGGTTTGCTAAAGCCTCTTGATGTCCCCGAGTGGAAGTGGGAGAGCATATCCATGGATTTCATAGTTGGATTGCCCCGTTCACAGAAAGGCAATGATTCCATCTGGGTGATTGTTGATCGCTTGACCAAGATTGCTCACTTTGTACCAGTAAAGACCAAGACCAATGCTGAAAAATTAGCAGATCTATATATTGAGCATATTCTCAGACTGCATGGAGGTCCCTCCAGTATTATATCTGATCGTGGTCCTCAATTTGTGTCCCAGTTCTGGGAAGCTCTGCACAAGTCCATTGGAACCAAACTTGATTTCAGCACCGCATACCACCCACAGACAGATGGACAAACAGAACGAGTAAATCAGATCTTAGAAGACATGCTTCGCGCTAGTGTACTAAACTATGGCTCTGATTGGGAGAAATGCCTACCTTATGTAGAGTTCTCTTACAACAACAGCTACCAAGCCAGTATTAAGATGTCACCATTTGAAGCTCTGTAGGGCAAACCATGTAAGACACCTCTGATGTGGTCCCAACCAGGAGAAAGATCGTTCTTTGACTCCGCCAAGATTCAAGATGCTGAAGGAGTTGCTCAAGTGAAGGAGAACTTGAGAATTTCTCAAAGTCGATACAAGAGCTATGCTGACAAAAGGAGAAGAGAACTTGAGTTCAATGTGGGGGACTTTGTCTATCTCAAGGTATCCCCGCTACGTGGAACTGTCAGATTCCATGTGAAAGGAAAGCTTGCCCCTAGATTTGTTGGCCCATACAAGATTTGCAAGAGGATTGGAAAGCTCGCTTACAAACTTGAGCTACCTAAGGAACTGGCGGGTGTACATCCCGTATTCCATGTCTCACAGCTATGCAAGTGTTTGAGAGTGCCCGATGAAGTAGTTCCAACTGATACACTTGACATTCAAGATACACTCGAGTATAAAGAACACCCTATCATAATTCTAGGCAGAGATACCAAAGAGACCCGAAGCAAGACTATTCCTATGTGCAAGATCCAATGGAGTAATCACAGAGAGAGAGAAGCAATATGGGAAAAAGAGTCTGACCTCTGGCTACGATATCCCTACCTCTTCGAAGAGTATGTTACGCTTTAATCTCGGGGACGAGATTCTGTTAAGGGGGTAGGACTGTAACAACCCAAAAATCCACACACCAAAAATCACAACTACAAAAAAATTTTCTTAAAAACCCCCATGTGATGATGAGTGACATTGTAGGAGCCAACCCTAAGTGTTGCATTAGAAGTAACCCAACTAGACAATTTCATGAGCATGGCATGTCGTTTGTTATCAAGTGTATTTAATTACTGACAAATGAAACATAGCTCACATTGTCAACTCAAATAGTGATTTGGATTTTCTTTTATTTTATGTCATGTCTAAAAACTCCTTAAAAGAAAACACCATGAAGAAACTATGACTCAAACCAAAGAATAAATATTTAAAAAGGAAAAACTAATCCTATTTATTGTATAACAAATCCACCCCATTTTTGTTATACAAAATAGCAAAATAAATTCCTAATATATGAAAGAGAATGAAGTGGGCCACATATCCAAAGACTCCAATGAATAAGGTGCACCAAATTAGAATTCAAATTCAAACAAAGGAGAGGAAAAAGAAAATAGAAAACAGTAAAGAAAAGAAAAAGGGGAGAAGGACACGCAGCTCAGGCCTCGCAACCCAGCTTCTCGGCCCGCAAGCATAGCCCCGCCAGCGCGCAGCAAGCCGGCCCAATACGCGCAGGCCCAGCGGCCAGCCCCGCACGCCGCTCATGCCCCGTGCCTCCCCGCCTTCGCTCGCTGTCGCTGCCACTAGGCCCTGCACATCAGCCGAGCGCTGCTCACCCGCGTGCCCCTTTCTCTTCGCCCGTAGTCGCTACCAACGGACCCCGCACGACAGCCCTCCCCTGTTCATCTTCCTCACGCTCACGCTCAACCACCAGCCGACCGGAGGCCGATAGCGATGGCAGAGCGGGCTAGGGGGTCACGCCCGGACCATGGCCTTGCCCCCCTTGGCGCCGCGCCCACGCAAACTCCGTGCCAACCACCCATACCCCGTGATGCCGCTCGATGCGCTTGGCACAATCCCTAGCCGTTCGCCTTGGAGCTCGGAGCTCCGGCTATAAAGCCACGACCTTGGTTGCCGTAGCGATCGTCCCATCACCCGCCACCACTTGGTGGCCATCCACTGCGCACCCGAACCAAGGGAAGAGGGAGAAAGGGGGAAGGAGAGGGGGAAGCGCCGAAGCCGCTGCGGGGGAGAAGGTCATCAGAGCCGAAGACGACGTCGTCGTCTTCATCACTGACGCGGCCAACGCGGCACTGCACGGCTTCTGGAGCTGCACGACAGCAACTCTCCACTACATCACCATCCTTTCTTCCACGCCACCAACGGTGAGCCTCCCGGTCTCCCCCTTTGCCGCCACTAGACATCATCTCGTCGGCCATGGCG